>NC_073303.1:105493909-105811409 GCF_027595985.1 Sorex araneus
ACCTGGTACTCTGTACCCAGTGAGTGGAGTGAGCTGAAATGCACCAGGCTCCAAGCTGATTTTGAAAGGACAATGGGCTGAATTGTGACCTGAACATGGTATGCCTGGGTTCTTAAGTTCTTTTTTTTGTGTGTGAATGAGAACTTATTAGGAGATAGAGATTTTATAGATTTAATCAAGGATCTGGACACAGTGATTTTTCTTCCACCAGTCCAAGGGCTGGTACCAGTCTTCAGACATTTCCTGCCAGCGAGTGATGGTATGGTAAAGGTTGTGGCAAAGGCTATTTGCTCCAGGTGTACCACTAGGAGATTTTGGCAAACCAATAGTGTTCTAAGAAGTGGCAGTTGAAAACCACATTAGCCAAGTTCTGGAAACTATCCAAGTTCCTCACAACAGATACGTGAATGGATAAATAATCTATGGGCATATGCGCATCATAAAATGCTAGAAGAAAAAAATAAAATCTTTCATCTTTCACTTCAACTTGGATAGTGTCATAGTAAGTCAGATACTGGATGATCAATAACAATATTGATAATATGCAATAAATACTGGATGATCACACTCATATGTGGACTATGAAGAAACAAAGGAAGGGAATAGACAATAAGAATGGAAAAATACCTGAAACTCTTATAGTAGAACTGAGTTCTACAAAGGGTCTGGGGATGGTGGGGTGGATGAGAAGAGACCCAAGGACAGTCAGTAGTATAGGGATCTTGATGGGCATTCCAGAGTCTGGTGGTGGTTGTAATACACTAACACTATGTCTTAATATTAATGGGTTGGAGCGATAGCACAGCGGTAGGGCGTTTGCCTTTCATGAGGCCAACATCTGTTTGATTCCCCTGCCCCTCTCAGAGAGCCTGGCAAGCTACCGAGAGTATCGCGCCTGAATGGCAGAGCCTGGCAAGCTACCTGTGGCATATTGGATATGCCAAAAACAGTAACAATAAGTCTCACAATGAGAGAGTTACTTGTGCCCGCTTGAGCAAATCGATGAGCAACGGGATGACAGTGACAGTGACAAGTCATAAGACCTCAATTGAAGAAACACCGATAAGATTATATGATCCTGGATAAGGTGAATCCTTTGACCAAGGAAGAAGATTTAAAAAACAGAGCAAAAAAGACAGTATGGGGGTGGAGCGATAGCACAGCGGGTAGGGCATTTGCCTTGCACGCGGCAGACCCTGGTTCGATCTGCAGCATCCCAGGAGCACCATGGTCTCCTGAGCACCACCAGGAGTAATTCCTGGTGCAAAGCCAGGAGTAACCCCTGTGCATCGCCAGGGGTGACCCAAAAAGCAAAAAAAAAAAAAAACCGACAATATGGGAGACTATGTCAAAAAATTAATACAGGGACCAAAAATGTAGTACAGTGGATAGGATTTTTACCTTGCACAGGGCCAACCCAGGTATGATTCCAGAAGCCCATCTGGTTCCCTGAGTACTTCCAGGAGTGATTCCTGAGTTTAGAGCAAAGAGTTACCTCTGAGCATTGATGGGTGTGGCTCCCAAACAAAACGAAGTGAAAATATTTAAAATGGGGCCAAGGATGGGACATAAGTGCTAGAACACATTTTTTGTATGTAAAAAGTCCCCAGTTCAATCTATGGCACATATAGAGCCCTGATCATCTCCAGATGTGACTCTGGGCTCCTAAGCGATACTAGGAGTGACACTCACAGCAAAAATGACCTATATATAGTAAATATTGATAGATGTATGAATAATAAATATCTATATGTAGATATGTAGCTCACTTATATATATTGCAATATATATGTTTTACAACCTCAAAATTGTGATATATATGTATGTCACAACACCTAAACTCTTAATATAGCAATGAGAAATAAAAAATATTTTGTTCCAGATCTGCACTGCCATTTGTCAGCATAGAGGGGAAAAAAAGCATCCTTGGTTGCCAAAATGTTCCATGTGGGCTTAGTTGCTAGGCACCAGAATTACTTTCCTGGGCTTCCTTGGGAAAAGGGCAAAAAGGAAGAAGGGAGCTAGCATAGACAGGTGGCTTTTCTGTGCTGAGAATTAGTGGCGATGTAATCATTCTTTGAACTCTCGTCTGCGCTATATCCACCTGATATTTTTGCTAAGGAGACAAGTGAGATTCTAAGGCTCAGTTTGCTGTGGTGTGCACAAAATACTAATCAGTTTTTACAGCCAGGAAAGAGGCAGAGAGGGCATGTGTCCCTGGAGAAGAGGGGAGATCCAGGAACTGGGATAGGGAGCCAGGAGGAGCATGCTGACTCAGCATGATCTGGTCCATGCTCTTCCCTCCTTTCTCATTCCTGTCATCGCCTCTTCTCAGTAGTGGTGGGGTGGCAACAGGAGATGGTCTATAGGGATTTGCTTCTGATGGGAGTGCTAATTTGGGGAAAGTAATCTGTATTTCTGCAGATATGCCATTCAGAATCACAGATGGGATGTGAAAAGATGCGGGGGTGGGGTGGGGGTGTAGCACTGTCTAGACACGCCCCCTCCTGTGTAAATACATAGATAAGGTATGAGCATTGTGTTTCAGAACCTTATATTAACAGTTGCTCTGGAAATTTGTTAAATGAGCGAACAAGTAAGGTTGGCGACCTCTTGATTGTCAAGGTCAAGCAAGCATCATGTTTGTGGGAGAATCAGACCTCTGAGACCCAGGATTCTGACTACTCAGCTGGGAATTCTTGCTGTACTTTCAGTGCCCTAGAAAGTCCTTAGCAGAATGTGCCTATAAAACAGACGCGCAAAGAGCTGATTGCTCAATTGCTCTGTCAAAAGGATAAGTGCCATTTGCGTTGGTAAGTTAGAATGAATGCTGTCTTGCAAATCTCATTTTTTTTTTCAGGGGGTTGGGCATACCCAGTGATGCTCAAAGGTTACCCTGGCTCTGCACTCAGGAGTCATTCCTGGTGGTATAGGGAGACCATCTTGGATGCCACGGATCAAATTCAGGTTGACCACATCAAGGCAAATACCTTACCCACTATAGTATATCTTGGGCCTACAAATTTCAACTTTTGAACGCCTCTCAAATATGTGTATGGAGACTGCCTGGACAATGTTTTGTATATGTGTATGCACTGGGAAAATTTTGCTGTTAAGGGGATGTGATTGTTTATACAATTTGATCTAAAGTCCTTTCTTTGATACCTACCTACTGAAAGAAAAAGTACATATATATACGTGTATGCCCCCACCCCTGGCTATCTTCACCGGGGCCCCTCAGAGGGGGGTGGGTTGAGTTTCCGTCCCCACCACAAGCAGAGCCCTGGCAGACAAAGACCTCTGGAACCCAGCCCAGCTATGCTCAAGTCCACTCTCCACACACTTGGGGGAGCCTCAGTATGAAGGAACGGGCAGAGGAACCCAGGTGTGTGGGACTTGGGGCTGAGATCTTCAAGCCTGATTGGATTGGGACTAGACTTCCTCTACCCAGATCCCCCATTTTCCAGTAACTAGGCAGTCACATCCACAAACTGCCCCAGGTTCCATGTAATCTCATCAATGGCCAAGATCCAGAGACTATAAAACAAAGCTCCCGTAAGTGTGTGGCTGCATTTGCAGCTGTGTGACCTCGTGACCTCTTATAGTCTAGTTCTCTCTCTCGTAGAACCAGGCAAGCTACAGGCTAACAGGCAAGCTGTGACTTACAATAATCTTGCATACAATTTTCTAACACTGCACCAGACATAAGGGTATGTTTCTTTCCAACATTGTTTTATGGATGCCCACCCCACTCTTTCCCCTGCGCCTGCCTCTCCTAGCCCCCACTTTGGTGAGCTCAATTCTGTAGACTAGCTTAAGGGTTCTTGACTTGGCTGCCACTTTGTAACAGATAGAGTCTTGAGTGAGGCAGCTCCCTTGGAGTTGGGGGGTGGGGGTTTACCCTTCTCTGGAGTCATCAGCTTTTGAAATTCTGCTATCTCGGGGACTTATAGACATTACATTGCAGAATCCACTCCGGTTCACCCCTGATTCTGTCCAGCCACATTTGATGCTTCTAAGTCATCAAGTATTCTTGTAAATGTGGCTACTCTTATTTTTTGCTCTTTGGTTCCTGGGACTATGTTTCCTATCTACTGGGCACATAGCACCAAACAATGGTCATGGGTTTAGGGTGTGTGACACATCTCAAGGGAGATACTCTGCTTCACAGGTGTAGTTTAAACTGTATTGTTCCATGGCTTTTTGAAACTGACTGTGTCTGGGTTATGTAGTATGGATTAGAACAAGTGCATCCGGTGGTGACTTCTCATACCTCAGTTGCCGTAAAGTGGAGTCCTTTGGACTGAAGAGGTGATTGGCAAGATCTAATTTTTGTGGGTCCGATACCTGAACTTTTTTGAGTGGTGGTACTGGTCATACCCCTGTTAGCTATGGGAAAAACTCACATTTGTCATGTGTGTTGATTTCTTTCACTGTGAATCCTTGCCCTGTCCATCACTAAAGGAGTCCAGTATATTCTTGTTAACAAGTGGATGATTCAGATTCTGGAAGGATGGTGCCACATAGGAAATTCAGTGATTTGGGGGATCTCCTGATGCACAGAGTGTGCAGGTTATGACATACTACAACAGTAAACATGTGTAAGCCTTGTCAGCACCACAATTAAAGATGAGTGAGCACCATGACCAGGAAGGCCGCCCCTGGTAAGCTCCTGTGTGAGCACAAGTAAAGTGACACTTAGTGAATACCATCATCAAGCCTGTTTTGTGGTTAATACAGCAACAAAGGGATGAAGCAACTGTACTGAGGGTGAACAACATGCTCTTTTACTGCAAGGGCAGAAATACGTAGTTGACCTTAGTTTTGCACCTTGTTGTTGCACATTTCACATTACTTACCTCAGCCTAGTGTCCAAAGGGACAATGGTTTTGCTTTATCTTCTGCTGAGACTTTTCTAGAAAACGATGTGTCACCAGGAATTTTTGAGCTGGTAGCTCTTAAACTTTGTTTTAATTTGAGTCAAGGGAACTGTTCAGATCCTGGAAATTCTTCTTCCAGCTAAATTTAAAGTACAGAGCATGACAGTGTTCCCAAATCTCTGAAAAAAAATAAATAAATATTAAAAGTTTGAGCTTGTTACTTCGGCAAGGGAGTTAGTTGCTTTCCTTGAGCACCAGAGTCTGCCAACTTTAAATGTAATTGTAAGCAGAAAAATCATGGTCAAGAGTCCATACACTGGGATTCTCCTCAGACCGGGAACTTTGCTTAGAAACCCTGTGGCTTTCCCACCTTTGCCCCAGTGCCTGAGCAAGCTGAATTTGTCCTTCTACTGGGACTGGATTATGAGTCTTCTTTTACCAGCACAGGCCTGGGGAACAACCTGGTTTAGTTTTATTTCTGCTACCCAGACAACAATTCTCTTGAATCATGCCAAACAGGTCCTGCTGCTTCAAGGCAGACAAACGAACTTGTTTGTCACAGAGAAACAGACAAGTGACAAACAAACGTACACAAACTCTCCATGCAGCTGTGGGGGTGGGGATGGGGTTTCCCAGGCTGACCATTTATTCAGTACAACATTGTTCCTCCACCCAGGCTGACATTGTTTCAGTTGACAAAACAGTATGCCATAGGTACATGAAGATCAGAGGCTGCAGTATTTTACATAGCTAATCAGCAGGCACCCTTAAAAGTACAAAGTCATGACCATTTCTTATTCTATTTTTGCCCATGTAGTTACAACATCTAAAAGACCGTAACCAGTCCTAATTCCACACATATCTGGTGCATTTTTTGGGGGCTGACAAATATTTGTTATCTATTTATTCTTTCCCCAGTGCAGTTTTGCCAAACGTTTGCATTTTAGTACCTAAACTCTCTTAGCGAGGGGCCACTCCTGTTCTTGGGATGGTTGTTGTTGCTGTTAGGGGTACTGAGTCCCACATTCACTCTACTTCAGTCAGATATGAGTGCTGCCAGTTCTTAATCTTATGATCCCATCCAGAGTATTAAACTCTCATTACTACAGAGGTGGCTTAGCTTCACCTGGCATGCAACTGCTTGCCTGCCTACAGCCACATTCACCTGAGTTGCAAGGAGAAGATGGGTTCCCCATATCAGCAGGAAATTGGAAGAGACACATTTCCATAGTAACCACACACGCTGGGTCATTGACTCCAAATTACATCTTTAATGCCTGGGACTACATTTAGTTTTATTTTTCAACTTCTTATCCTTAGATGAGAAATCATGGTTGCAGGTACATCCTGGTAACATTTATTTGCCTGCAAGGAAGTTATCGGCACAGGCAAATGGGAGGGATATGAAGGAAACAGGCTTCTTTGATCACTAGGATCAGGGACCAGAAAGGTGTATGTAGGCTGGTTGGCATATATTTCAGGGCAGCTTCCTTAATCCTGGAGCACCCTCACCAGTGCCATTAAGCTAATAGGTTGGTTTTCTACTGACTCTGCCCTTTGCAGAGGTGAGTGGCTTAATTTTGATTATAACTCATGGGAAAATGAATTGAGAATTGTGCTGCTGTTTCCACCTTGTGGGATTTCAGTGATGAACATTTATCCCAACCCATCCCATGTGCCTGAGGGCAGGACTGTGGTTTTTTAATTCGGACACAGCAGGTGTTCGAATAACAAAAATGTTTGTTTTAACATTGATGAGGGAACGAAAAAGAATTATCTCTCAGTCCTGGGCCACAGTCTGGACAGAGTTTGAATATTCTCTGGGTTTTCTTGTTTTCTTCCACACCCCAAAGATGTGTGCACTTTAAGTTTAATTGCTGTGACTACACTGTCCCAGTGTGATAAGTTTGTGTGTGTGTGTGTGAGACATATATATATATATATATATATATATATATATATATATATATAGAGAGAGAGAGAGAGAGAGAGAGAGAGAGAGAGAGATCTTATTAGGGTTGGGTGAATAAATGAGTGCAAATTATTTATTTATTTATTTAGGCACACCCAGCAGTATTTATTTAGAAGCTATTCCTGTTCCTGTGCTCAGGAGTGACACCAGGTGGTGCTTGGAAAACACATGGGGTGCTGGGTATTCAAACCTAGTAATAGGAAAGGCAATGTCTTAGCCCTTGTACTCCAGCCCCAAATGATTGCTGAATATTAAAAAGTGCTTTGAATCTTTATTGGAGCTGTTTTTGTGACCAGCAATTAGGCCGTAGAAACTTAGCTCTTGTTTCTATCAGCTGGCCTATGGTAAAATCGGGTTTGTCTATGTCTTTTGCTAAAAGTTGCAGTTTTCAAAAACTTATCAACAGCGTTAAGTGAGGAATTAATGCATTGTTCAGAATTGGGTAAAGAAGTGTTCCTAATTCTAGGGTTTCCTGTTATTATTTTTTCACATTGCCACAAACAGAATCTACACATGCTTCATTAGTACCCACTGTTAATAATAAAGGTGATAGTTTTGGTCTGTATGTTTTATTTTGTTTTTACTTTTGGTTTTAGGGCATAGCTGGTAGTGCTCGGGGCTTATTACTAACTCTGCACTCAGGGATCAATTCTGGGGGACTCAAGGAACCATTAGGGTGCTATGGCTTAAGCTCTGGCTGGCCATGAGCAAGGCAAATTACCTTACCTCCTGTACTACCTCTCTGGCCCCTGCTACATAGGTTATTCTTTGTATTTGCCTTCTTGTTATTCAGGGCCTCCTGTGATTTTTATATTGCTCCTCCTGATGTCACCCCATAGATCTCTAATGTGCTGTTTGTTTCCTTTCAAACTTTTTTCCCCAAACAACTTTAGCTGTTCTCTGGAGGATTCCTGATCTCACCTTGGAGCTTCTCAATCGTTTTCTCAACTGCTATTATTCTGTTTTTCAAACCTTCTATTGCATTTTTATATCACCTTCCATGATCTCCATTTTTGCCACTTCTGGTTCTAGTTTTCTCATTTCAGTTCTCAATTTCTTGTGATTTGCTGAACACCTTTGGCATCATTTTTTTTTGAGCCCACTAAACATCCTCAATATGGTGTTACTATAGTCATTCTCTGATAGTTTATAGATGTTTATAGAAGCAGTTGGTATTGGTTATTATTTTCACTCACTGGCCTTGATGGGCTTCTATGAATTTTGCTCATATTTGCTATGCTTCTGCTGTTCTGAGGGTGAATCTTTGTAGTTAGCATCCTAGATGTATGATGAGAGCAGTCACTTGTCTGAGTCAGATGTTCAGCTGAACCTGCCGAAATAGTGACACACAGCTTTGGGAGGAAGGGGAATTTGCCTCCGGAAGAACTCTTATTTTCATCTTGGAATTCATATGTGGAACAAAGCAGTACATTGCTTTCTCTAGACCCTAAGAATGGCAAGGAACATTAGTAGGTATGTGGAATTAAAATTCATGCTCTGCATACTTCTGCTATTCAGGAAGTGGAAGCAAATAAAATGGACTTACTCCTTTTAGGACTTAGTAAATATCCTGTCTTAGTGTCTTCCGAAGCAACCCTTTCCTGGATTGAATTTAGGTTCTTATCCTCTGTGCTCTCATGTCCCTCTGTCTGCCTGTCTCACACAGTTACAGAGACTGCAAATTGAAAAGAAGCCGGACAACCTCCAATGGAACGAGATAAGATAAGATACTTGGTAATGTCTGAGAACAACAGTATAGATAGGGATGACTTAGATTTCAATGCTAGTTTGCAGTCATGAAAGGAGAGAGGAGAAAGAAAGAACTGAATAGAGAAAGCTCAAGAACACAACATAGTTCTTAGAAAAATTTGGCCTGGTCAGTGAAGAGTCGCTCTGACAGTGTTGCCCATTAGAAGAATCTAGCACCAGGTGACAGTGGGTTAGTTCTGGTTTCCCTGCCATTTGCTGCTAATTTCTGGGAGCACCTCTGAGTTTCAAACCATCCATAAAGGTGGAATCTGGAGGTTGTCAACTATGCCTGCAGCAGGTTCTCTCAGCAGAGATCTGATGCTTGTGTTTCCATGGAAACCATAAAAATGTGGCCTGTTTTTAAACATTTCATTGGTAGAGCTTTAATTTTTGCCTTAATTAAAACCATTCGAGATAATCACACAGCATCATGGTCAGAGCTGAAGAGGATAAGGAGCTAGGAGACCCAGAGAGCCCCTCTTCATGGTCACTTGGTCAGTTGTCTTTATTATGCATGAAAATGTTGGAAGCCAAAGGGATTTATTAACAAGTATACTCGCAAGCTCTTTTTTTAAAAACACTTTTTAATTGAATCACTGTGAGATAGACCATTACAAAGGTGTTCATGATTGGATTTCACTCATACAGTATTCCAACACTCATCCCTCCACCACTGTACATTTCCCAGCACCAGTGTCCCCAGGTTCCCTCCCATTACCCCAACCCCCATTCCATGCCTGCCTCTATGGCAAGTACTTTTCTTCTCTCTCTCTCTCTCTCTCTCTCTCTCTCTCTCTCTCTCTCTCTCTCTCCTTGTCTCCTTTTGGACATTGTGGTTTGCAATATTGGTGCTGAAACATTATCAAGAATATCCCTTTACATACTTTAACACTCAGACCTTGTCCAGCATGATAATTCCCAGCTATTATTGTCATACTTATCTCTTCTCTATCTTACCTACCCTCAGCCCCACACACATTTGTGGTTAGTTTCAACCATTGACCAGTCCTCCTAGCCACTGTTTTCCCTGGCCTTGAGATGAAAAAATGTTTGTGTCATGCCCACACTTTCAAAGTAGGCTTGTGGAATTCAGCCCTCAGTTTGTGGGAAGCTAATTGACCATTGAAATAAATAGCAAAAAATGCAGATAAACAAATGTATAATTCACGAAATCACCAAAGAGTCTATGCTTATCAAGTTTATAGGGTCCCAGGGAGCACAACAGTTATTCTTGACAAGGCTACTTAGAAAATTATAAATAAGAACTTTAGAAAACCCCAATGTTCAGATGTTTTCTTAATGGGTACATTTACTCCTGGATCCCAGCTGTTCATTGTCCAGTACTAAAACAGTTTTCAAAGACAGCTTTGCAATGAAACCCTTTAGAAATCATAAGATTTGGGGTTGGAGAGATTATACAATGGGTAGAGTGCTTGCTTGTACACAGCCAACCCAAGTTTGATCCCTGGCATCCCATATGGTTCCCTAAGCACTGCCAAGAATAATTCCTGAGGACAGATCCAGGAGTAACCACTGAGCATTAGCACATGTGACTTCAACACCACACCCCCCCAAAAAAATCCATAAAAACAAAAAACCCCATAAGATTTCTAAAGTTAGGGACTGACTTACTCTGTCTTTGGGGGTTATGAGTGGAGGTGACATACGAAGCAGTTGGTAAGTATTTATTGATCTATTTTCAGAGCATTCTGTGCAGCTATTTGAAATTTTATGGGAACTAAGAACGAGTTTGGTAAGAAACTCAAAGTTATTTAAGGTTTTAGATCAAGGTTTCAGCTGTACTTGAGAGGAATGCAGAATGCTGTCATTTTAGAGTAATATAGGAAGGTCTAGAAAACAAGGAGGCCTAGTAATCAGAGAAAACAGGAGAGTTTGTTCATTTCTTCTCCCCATTTTTTGATGGGGCTGGAGGTTTTTTTCTTATACAATTCTACAAGTGTCTTGTATATGCTGGATATTAATCCCTTATCAGATGGGTATTGGGTAAATGTTCTTTCCCATTCTGTGGGCTCTTTCTGTATTTTGGTCACTGTTTTTTTTTTGAAGTGCAGAAGCTTCTTAGTTTGATGAAGTCCCATTTGTTTATGTTTGCTTCCACTTGCTTGGTCAGTGCTGTTTCGTCCTTAAAGATGCTTTTAGCTTCAATGTCATGGAGAGTTCTGCCTACATTTTCTTCTGTGAACCTTATAGATTCATGTCTGATATTGAGGTCTTTAATCTACTTTGATCCGACTTTTGTGCCTGGCATTAGACAGAGGTCAGAGTTCATTTTTTGCAGGTAGCTACCCAGTTGTCCCAGCACCACTTGTTGAAGAGGCTTTCCTTGTTCCACTTTGCATTTCTTGCTCCTTTGTCAAAGATTAAGTGGCCATATATTTGGGGGTCTGTGACAGGGTATTCAACTCTGTTCTATTGGTCTGAAGGTCTGTTTTTAATCCAAATACCATGCTGTTTTAATTACTACTGCTTTGTAGTAGAGTTTGAAGTTGGGGAAGGTGATGCCACCCATCTTTTTTCCCCCAAGGATTGCTTTAGCTATTCGTGGGGGTTTATTGTTCCATATAAATTTCAGGAGTGTTTTGTCTATTTCTTTGAAAAATGTCCTGGGTATCCTGATCTGGACTGCATTAAATCTGTATATCACGGGGATAGTGAGAAGTGAAAGATGACAATGAGGTTTCCAACATCAGAGACCGGATATTTGGGGACAGAGAGGAAGAGGGACCAGCATTTTGAATGAAGAAGGTGAGACTGGGGCAAGATCAGCTGAGCTAGATATGCTCTTGGAACAGCCAGGTGCTAGAGTCAAACCTGAAGTTAGAGTTGTCTACTCAAAGCTTGCCTGAGATTGTCTATTAGAGACATTAATTCAGAAAAAAAATATAAAACAATGAAATGAAAGCAGAAATGGGAGTTCAAGGATTAATTGGAATGAGCCTGCTCTATCTTTTGCAGACAGCTGCGAGGCCATTTGTGTATTCTTCTGTAGCTTTGAATAAACAGAATAATTTGGTACATTTTAATATTTTTGATTCTTTGGTGAGAGAGAGTGAGAGAGCGAGAGAGGGAGTGAGAGAGAGAGTGAGAGAGAGAAGAAATTTTTTTGTTAGGCTGCTTCTACTCCAAGTCTGTGAGCCTACCAGGATGATATTTTTTCCCCTCTTTTTACTCAGAGAGCAAGCACAGCGATTTGCATAAGGATTGTGTGCTTGTTATATAATCAAGAGGCCTCACTTATTTATCTCTATTTGTCTGGCATCTAAAATAGTGTCTGGGTGACAGGAGATGCTCAGTTAATTAATATTTATTATATGAGTAAATTTTCACAATGCTTTTTGAGTTTGGTATGCAATAGATGATACATTGAACACTTAAGCCTCATAGGAATGCTGAAAATGACTGTCAATTCTGTTTAAAATGATACGACTGAGCTCTAGAGAAGTCAAATAATCTATTTTTGACTCCTACAGCCAGATAAGCATTTACAGCAGTTTGAATAGGCCAGGCCGTGCTCAGAACAGCTTTACAGAAAACTTCTTGCTTACATAAAATCCATCATAGGTCTGAGAAGCCTGCCGAGCAGGCTGTGTTCAGTTTAGGGGTTGTAATTCCAGATTTTTCCAAATAGACTAACACAAGCTGCCACAGTTTCTATGGATTGTTATCCCTTTGACATATAATCTTGATATGTCCCTGTAGCAAAATATAGACTACAGAGTGTCCCCTTAGAGTGGTACCAGACACGAATGTGATGGGGCTCTTGGCATTTACCGTGCTCACTGTGGTTAAGGCTAGTCTGCAACCTCACGAGGTGTTTTGAACATATGCTATATTTGTTTTTTCTACTCAGAGGTAAATAATGAGACATTCAAAAGGCAGAGCCAATGGGTTCATGTATTGAATTGGGGGATTGGGTGGGGGGTGTTATTTTGCTGTCTCCCTAGTGCCTAGATCAGAGCTTGGTTCTATTGGGTTCTGCATCTGATTTCATAAACCGTCCCTGAATCACTGAGCGGAGAAACAGCAAGACTGCAGAGGAATCCAGGCAGTGTGATTTCAAGGCTCTGCCTCGGGAGGGGCATAGTATAGTGTGGTTTCCTGTACTAGGGCTGATGACTTCCTGTTAACTGGCTGTCCCCATCCTCCATATTCTGACACTTGGAAACAACCTCTCCCTCTCTCTCCCTCTCTCTCCTTCTCCTACTCCTTTCTCTCCCCCCTCCCTCTTTCTCTCCCTCCCTTTCTCTCTCCTTCCCTCTCTCTCTCCTCTCTCTCTCTGTCTGTCTCTCTGTCTCTGTCTCTGTCTCTGTCTCTCTCTCTCTCCTCCTCCTCCTCCTCCTCTTCCTCCTTCTTCTCCAGCCGAAGGTTAAACTCAGAGCCTCATACGTTCAAGGCAAGTGTTTCACAGTGGAGCTATACCCCTAACTTCCATGTTCTGACACTTTGGGGGAAAGAGAGGATGTCGGATTCATCCTGCACCCCGCCCCCCCTGACTTCCACTGCTGGTGGTCAGGCCGCAGAGATAGCCTCCTGTCCCTGGCTGGGTGGGAATGGGGGAAGCTGGGGGAGGGGATGGAGGGGGTAAGAAGTCAGTCACACGCACCAGGGTTGGTGGGTAGGTTAGAATTTTAGAACTAGCCCTGTAGGGTTCATCTCCCCACAAGCCTCTTTCACTAGAGAGAGGCCGTCCCTTTACAGGCTCCACTAGGGGGACCCAAATGCAAAGGAAAAACACCTCTCCAGACTCCAGTGATTGAATCCTGCCCCCAGCCCCTGGAGCGGGACTGGCTGGGCTGTGTGTGTGTGTGTGTGTGTGTGTGTGTGTGTGTGTGTGTGTGTGTGTGTGTGTGTGTGTGTGTGTGTGTGTGTGTGTGTGACTGGCTGGGCCGTGTGTGTGTGTGTGAGAGAGAGAGAGACAGAGAGAGAGAGAGAGAGAGAGAGAGAGAGAGAGAGAGAGAGAGAGAGAGAGAGAGAGAGAGAGAGAGAGAGAGAGAGAGAGAGAGAGAGAGAGAGAGAGAGAGAGAGAGAGAGAGAGAGAGAGAGAGAGAGAGAGAGACTGGCTGGGCTGTGTGTGTGTGTGTGTGTGTGTGTGTGTGTGTGTGTGTGTGTGTGTGTGTGTGTGTGTGTGTGTGCTTAGAGTGTGCAGGAGCATGGCTCTGCCTTCACCCTGCCTGATTGCAACGTTTACAATCAATACATTTGCAATCAGGATTGCTGGAGCCGCTCTCCGAAAGACGGGCGGGGTCCACTCCGTTCCCGGGCCCCCCGCCGCTTCTGCCAGCAGAGTGCAGAGAAGATGGATTTGGAAGGGCTCCCGGCAGGGTGATGAGACTGGTGTCGTGTCACGTGGGACAAAGCCCTGCCGGCCAGATGGAGGAGGCGAGGAGACTCCGTCTGCTCCAGAGCCGCCCCGGCCCGGCGAGGCTGCTGGGAGCTTCCCGCTCCTCTTCCCCGCGCGCGATCCGAGACGTGCTTCTCAGCAAATTATTGTTGAGACAGATAGAGTGATCTGTTTTGACAACGCGGCTTATACGATGGATGTATTTGTGAAATATCGGACAGTTTTACTATTATTTCTTCACTGCGGTGGGATACTTTTTTTTCTGTTTTTGAACAGCTTGTAAGCTTGCTGCAAGCATGTGGGGCATGGTCTGGTGTATGTTTTCTGGGATAAAATCTGATAGTGAGTTTCTAAAATAAATTCTTATAAAATAGATATAGTTTCTGTTGTGGAGGTCTTAGCGTTCTCTGTGCATATGTGTGTGTGTGTGTGTGTGTGTGTGTGTGTGTGTGTGTGTGTATGTGTGTGTGTGTGTGTGTGTGTGTGTGTATGTGTTTGACCCTGGGACCACATCTAAGGCCTCCCATATGCAAGGCAAATGTTCTTCTGCCAATCTCTGTCCTCATAGCTGAGCTTAAAGAAACATATTTAGTATTCCAGGGTTTAAAAGAGTTTGCTAATTAATTAACATTGAAAGTTTCAGAAATACTGGCGTGGAACCAAAATGGCATAAGTGAAAAAGGGACTCAGGATCTCAGCAGGAGAGATGAGGTGTAGCTGACTGGCGGGCATTACAACTAGCGAAGGCTACATGTTTCAGATTTTCAGCTCAAAAAAAATCCTTGTTGATTTTCTTACTAAAAATTTGCAATTGAGGCACTGGTGAGATTAGTCACGACCAGGAGCACTTACATGGCTTAAGTGTGTAGTGCTTTGTTTATATTATTTTCATTCTGACAATAATCATCTGTGTGGTCTATTATGTTAATTTTGTTTTATATTTTGGAGAGGAAGATGATGAAGAAATTGACCAAGGATTACGCTGGGTTGGATGGGGGTGGGGGGTGTCTTTGAGTAGGGGTGTGTTAGAAAGTCAATGAGTCAGGCTTTGGGTTGTCTGCCTTCCGGCAGAACACACAGGAGCAAAGCAGGACACCTGCGATCCGCTCAACACTGGTGAGGCCAGGCACAGTGCTAACTCTGTCACAGGTATCCGCTCATCTAATTCTAACCACATCCTTATGAAGGAGAGACACTATTGCCCGTTATCCCATTGGCACCCACATCATCTCCACCTACCATTCTCAGGGTAATTAAAGTCACCCTCCTACTGACATGTTAGAGCTAGTCCAACACTTGCATACCTTTTATAATAAGAATTCTTCCTTTTCATTTTTTTTCTTTTTGGGCCACACCCAGCGATGCTCAGGGGTTACTCCTGGCTCTGTACTCAGGAGTTACTCCTGGCAGTGTTGGGGGACCATATAGGATGCTGGGAATTGAACCCGGGTTGGCCGAGTGCAAGGCAAATGCCCTACTCGCTGTGCTATCGCTCCAGTCCCAGGAAACCTAGATTATTTGAGACCCACGGATACCAGTTAGGTTTGGCTCTCTTTGTGGGATGAAACTAACCAAGCAATCCAGTTTTTGGAAACAAAAGTTTGGAAAGACACTACTTCTGAGCTTAGTGTACACTAAGAACTGATCCCTGTTTCTGACGAACAGCCGATGAAGAATCCTCTCGCTGCAGGCAGGAGGGAAATCTGGCACAAGTCCTGGAACAGGATAAAGATGTGTGAAAATCCTTTCAGAAATTGTAACTTACGTGCCTCTTCCATCTGCCTCTTTTCTGTCTACTTCTGCCAAAAATCATGACCCTTTGTTCCATAGATTCTCAATGCAACTGGTGGACTCCAGTGCTATGCGGAGTAGGAATAATGAATGTCTGATTCTCACTGAGGACAAAACAGAACCTCACTGATTTCTTTCTGTTCATATTCAGACACTGAGAACCTTACCTCATAGAAATAAGTCTAATGAGATGTGTTTGCATTAATGGATGTCCACATCTGTCTTTTTTCAAGGGAATCTTCATGTACTATGATGGTAGGAAACTTTATCCAGCACTATCATGAAGGCAAGGAAAAAAGGACAATAGAATTAATTTTAAAAATCAGGAGGGTTGGTTTTTTTTTTTTCCATTCTGGAGAAGCCCGTGTTTTCTCTTGAACACATATCTTTCTGTTTCTCTTCTCTCACATTTCTCTAAATTCCATTTAATTATAAATTATTTTGCGTGACTATTTAAAAAAAACTAGGAGGGTTAGATGATAAGGATGTGGTTATCCTTGTGTTTAAATTAATGGCTGTCCAGAAATATTTTATTTCTCTTTTGGTACCACTGTGCTATGGCTATCTCACCCACACAGCAGAACCTGACAACTACCCGTGGTGTATTGCTATGCCAAAAACAGTAACAACAAGTCTCACAATGGAGATGTTATTGGTGCCCTCTTGAGCAAATAGATGAGCAATGGGATGACAGTGACAGTGACAGTTGGTACCACTGTAGGATTGCAACTCCCCACCACACCCCCATAAAAATGAGGCATGGCCTTGCGGTTCAATGTGGGCAAGTAAGAGTCAGAGATGTAATTAGAGATCTAAAAAGCATCTTGAAGCATGACAACAAGAGTTACTGTAGTTTGGAGATGGTGGTGTACGGAGGTGATAGGAACCTGATTTCCAGGTAACTCTGGGTGTTTGCCATGCCATTGTTAGACGGCTGGCTCTGGAATCTTTAGTCAGGGACAAATGCACACTCCTATATTTAGCTTCTTTTATAGGCAGCCAAACCCAGTACTGGTTGATTAACTTGGTTTATGGGACTTACCACATGCTGGGAAGTTTTGAGAAGAAGGTTGATGACTCTGGGGAACAATGACTGTCACAATTCAAAAGACAGGCTTCTACATGGGTATTGCATTCTGGTCATGGGTCCACTATCTACCCTTGGATAGGAAAAATCACCTTGAGTGATGGTTGCATAGGATGGCTCTTAGTATGACTCTTAAAATGTTGGAACCACAACCTTGAAGAGTTTCCTGCTATCTTGTGTCTTGGATAAGAACTTCAGGAAAGGGAGCTGGTTCAACCAAAAGTGATCTTGCTGGAATGTTTCATAGATTTTTTTTTTCTGAGCGATTCTATGTCTCCTCCCTGTATCTTGCTCGTATATATTATGCCCCAACTCTAGGATGGGCTGTGAGGACTTCTTGTGTGTGTTTGTGTGTGTGTAAAAAGTATTAGTTTTCTTCTCAGCTTTCGGTACATCAGAGATCTCATAGTTGAACCTTGCTCTCCTGGCCTATTTGGGATTCCACACCTTTAAAGTTCAATATAAATGTTTCCTTAAAGAATTCATGGGGGCTGGGTAGGGTGTTTGCCTTGCACATGGCCAACCCGGGTTCAATTCCAAGCATCCCATATGGGGTCCCCCAGCACCACCAGGAATAATTCCTGAGTGGTGCATCAGTCAGAAGTAACCCCTGTGCAATGCCAGGTGTGACCTCCCCCCAAAAAAATTTTTTTAAAAAATTTAGATTCATCTAATAATCTCTTAACTGGAGTAAGGATGCTAGATCTTTCTGGTCCCAGGTTCAGATGTCTCTTCCTCTATGTAACCACATGCAAGTTATCTACTTTTTCAAATTTTCCTTGCTTTCTTTTGCTCTTTTAGACCCAAATTCACCAGAATTTTGCATGTAAATACAAGTTTGCAAGTGAATGGAAGGAGTAGAGAGATAAACTAGGAGGAGGCCAGAGGTAAAAATCAAAATATAGAACTTCCCTGGAGATAGTCCTGAGTTTTGCACTCTAGTTCAGCTGGCTGTGCAACAGATATCATCCCATCCTTATGCGTCTGGTCCATGATACCCATAATCTAACAGTGTAATACTCATCCCTCCCCATTCTTGACAATTGATGTCTTCAGAAGAAGCATTGGTGAGTTCCTATGTTCTCTTTTTCTCTGAATCACATAATGTCTCATGGTGCATTTAAATACAATCTTCCTTTCATACTTTACTGTGAATTAAAGTTGGCACCAAATGTGTTGTTTGGACCTTCTCTCCCATTTAAATGTTCCTCTCAGGGACAGGGACCTGAGATGTCCTTAACTGACATTCTTATTTGTACCTACTCTCATGTTCTCTACAACACAACTGCTTTTGATATGTTCTTTCCTTAGAAATGCAAAAGAAGACTTGCAATTGAAAGAATTCATTTGAAGATCTTGTAAGCAAGAATGATTTGGAAAATGTAACAAGCTGGAGGTGGTAGTTGATCAAGATCCAGAGAAGATTTCAGTTCAAAGCATACCTTCTACTGTTTTCTTGGTTAAATACATAGAACTGCGGGTAGGGCATCTGCCTTGCATGAGGTCGACCCGGGTTCGATTCCTTCATCCCTCTCGCAGAGCCTGGCAAGCTATCGAGCGTATCCCGCCTGCACGGCAGAGCCTGGCAAGTTCCCCGTGGCGTATTCGATATGCCAAAAACAGGAACAACAAGTCTCACAATGGAGATGTTACTGGTGCCTGCTCAAGCAAACCGATGAACCAGTGCAATGCTAAAAGAGGGATGAGAATAATTATTTTCCAAACTAGTAGTTTATGAACATGGTATGGGGAATATGGGCTTGTTATTGGAGCTCTTGGCTTAAGCAATATTAAGGACTTCTGGATGGAAAATTCTCAGGAAAGTCAGTTAATTGTTTAATCCTCCCACCTATCATCTATTAAATGGGAGGATATTTAGTAAATGCTAACAATAATTTGTAGTGCAGAGTGTGTTAAATTGAAAAAACAACATAGCCAGAGTGATAGTACAATAGGCAGGGTGTTTGTCTTGCACATGGCAGATTTGCTGTCTTGCTGTTCGATTTCCAGCACCTTCTATGGTCCCTTGAATCCTGCCAGTAGTGATCCTGAGTACAGAGCCAGGAGTAAGCTCTGGGCACTGCTGGGTGTGACCCCCCCAAACAAAAAATATCATAGGAAACACATGTAGCACTGTAGCACTGTCATCCTGTTGTGTAGCATTGTCATCCTGTTGTTCATTGATTTGCTTGAACGGGTACTAGTAATATCTTCATTGTGAGACGTGTTGTTACTGTTTTTGGCACATCAAATATGCCACAGGTAGCTTGCCAGGCTCTGCTGTGCGGGCGGGGATACTCTTGGTAGCTTGCCAGGCTCTCCGAGAGGGATGGAGGAATTGAACCCGGGATGGCCTCATGCAAGGCAAACACCCTACCCACTGTGCTATTGCTCCAGTCCCATAGGAAACACATGGGAAACACATGATGATAGTTATATTTTTATTATCTCTAAAGATAACAATGACAGATTTCCTCAAAAATCTCACCTTATGGCCAGAGAAATGGCTCAGTGGACTGAGTGAACACTTTGCATACAGGAGATCTACATTTGAGCCCTGACTTACCATAGCCTTAGCAAGCAGGGAGCAACCACTGAGCACAGACCTGGAAACGCTCTTGAGAACTGCTAGTTGTGGCCCCCAAACAAAAGTTCCACCTTACAATTGTTCAAACCTGATTTTTCCATGTGGGGGGAGTATATTGTGAGTCAGTTTTTCTATGTATCCCCCTAGCAGCACCAGTAAAAGGAAAAAAAGAGGCACTTGTGGTGGCCTCCAAGGTATTTTGGAATGCTGCTTTTATCAGTAAGAGAATCAAGGTAGTGGCAAGATTATATCTTGCATAATGGTTCAATGGACCAACTAGTATGATAGTTTGCTCGGAAGAGCAGGCTTACTCATACAGCATGGAATATGCATAGTCACATGAATGAGTATGGTTTGAATGGTGTTAGTATTGAGCACTGGTGTCTATATGCTCATCCGTAGACCTCTAGATTTTCTAGGCAAAAGTACAACTGTTCTCTTGGAGTTGTGCAACGCGGAAGTTTATGTTGGAACTTTTTCTTCACTGAGACCTCCCAAACTAAATTAGTATACCGAGAGGACTGTGAGAGAATCTGAAGTCGAAGAATGAGCTGGTGAGTCCAAATGGTGTCCAAAGGAAAAGGCCTAGGCAGCTATCAAAGCAGGGAGAAGAGAACAAGCATCCGCATAAGGGAAAAGAACAAGTTTGAGCAGATGCACAGGGAGGATAAAGTCAGCCCCCTGGAGCAGGCTACGTTGGTCTGAGAGTTGCTAAACGTGAAGGCTGTTCCATATAATAAATGGAACATGAACTTTTATAGCTCAAAAATAAAAAAAAAATTGCAAAAATAATGGAAGCCATAAATCAATGGATTATTTACTAATTTTTAAAATTGAGTATTGCATTATGATATTATATGGATTTCCTCTGCATGTAATTAAAAAGCATGTTTATATACTACATTTAGTTTCCACATGAAAATCCAATTCTATACTTTATACAATTGATGTTTTTGTTTCATTTTAGGGCCACAGAGAGCAGTGCTCAGGACTTATTCCTGCATCTGTGCTTAGGAATCACTTCGAGCTTAGGGGATCATATGGGGTGTTAGGGATTGAATTCAGATTAGATATGTGCAAGGCAAGTGCCCTACCCTCTGTACTATCTCTCCCTCCCTAACCTTTTTTTTTTCCTTTAAAACACACACACACACACACACACACACACACACTTCCCTCCCTTTTGGTAACTACTAATTGGTCTTACTTTTCTCTCACATATATTTCCCTCTCATACAAATAAGTAACAAATAAGTCTCACAATGAGAGACGTGAGTTACTGGTGCCTGCTCAAACAAATCGATGAGCAATGGGGAAGACAGTGACAGTGACATATATTTATTTGCCTCACACATATGTTCCTTTCTCACACGGCATGTAAGTGACTCAGTTATTCTTGGTTAAAGACTTAGTCATTTGAGCAGTTGTTTTGAGCAGGGATTCAGTTTTTATCTTGTAGGTCTGCCACATTTCACACATGACTTCAAGTTTGCTCTGGTATCCTCAGGTGGCGGATGAGAAAAAAAGACCAGTATGTCCTTGGCCTTGAAGGGTAATTCATTTTTTCTGATCTTTTATTTGCTAGAATCTGTGAATGTTCCCCACCAGACAAGAAACACTGAAAATGAGTTTGGCAGCATTGCAGAAAGAAGAACTGGATGTTTAGCCAGTCTCTGCTTACAAACATACAATTTGGGTGACATATGGGCCCAAGAGTAGCAGAGGATTTCAAGATCAGAATTTTTCCCTCTTAACTACCCATCTCACTGCTCATGCTTTAAAGCAGTGGTATTTAGAACTTTTGCTCTTTTTAGCCTTCAAAGTAGTAGAATTATATATTCTATTCCCTATTTCTTAAATTGACTTACATTTTTTCTTTTATAAATTTAAGTTGCTTGTAAAGGATAAAAATAAAATATCTTCTAAATATTACATTTTACTATAAAATAATAGTTTTTAATATATTTATAGTATAATGGGATGGAGAGATAGCACAGCAGGTAGGGTTCGATTCCTCCGCCCCTCTCAGACAGCCTGGCAAGCTACCAAGAGTATCTTGCCCGCACAGCAGAGCCTGGCAAGCTACCCATGGCGTATTCATATGCCAAAAACAGTAACTACAAGTCTCACAATGGAGACGTTCCTGGTGCCTGCTCGAGCAAATCAATGAGTAACAGGATGACAGTGACAGTGACAATTAATTCATATTATTTATATAGTGTTATTAATTCAATGGATAGATAAGATAGGTTCTATGTTTATTGTCATCTAATTAAAAAAGACACATAAGTAGACTGTGTAAAATTGTCTCATCACATCTTTTCACCTTATAAATCACATCTCCATTCTCCACAGAACTTAGTTTTATCATTACATATGTTTGTACTTGGTGGTGATTTATTCATTAGCATGTAAAACTTTCATTAACAAAACTATGTTTAAAAATTTAAGGGAAAACTATTTCCTGTGATCCTAAATTTGAATGTTCCAAACCAGATTTATTTTGCATAAATTATTATAATAATTGTTATTAGTTTATTATTATAGCACATGAATATATTATATAATTTAGCAGGTATTACTCTCAAAAGTAAAATATTAGAAAAGTTTGTCTATATGGAGTAAGGGTTATGTTTCCTCACACTACCTCAAAATTTGAGTTGAGTTTATTGCAAGCCAAATTTTTTTTTTTTGGGTCACACCCGGCGATGCACAGGGGTCACTCCTGGATCATGCACTCAGGAATCACCCCTCGCGATGCTCAGGGGACCATATGGGATGCTGGGATTCGAACCCGGGTTGGCCGCGTGCAAGGCAAACGTCCTACCCGCTGTGCTATCGCTCCAGCCCCGCAAGCCAAATTTTTTGACTGAAAGTTTTGTGACTGAAAAATGTGTCCTTGATAGAAATGTTGAAGAACTCAGAAGGGATATGGACAAGCAGAGTAGTCTTGTTGTCTCAAGATGCTTTCTTACAGATCAATTCTATAAAAGGATATACATTTAACGATTGTGGATCTGGAAGTTAGTTCCTCTAAAGCTTTTCTTTTTTTTACTCACAGATCGTGAGGAAGTTTATATGGAAATATATTCCTCTTTGAAGATGATCTCATTTATCAGGCTACCTTCTTTTGCTCATAGCTGACTATATTCTCCTAATAAATTATTTAACCTCAAGAAATGTAGCCTTTGGGCTTGAGCAATAGTACAGTGGGTTAGGGCACTTGCCCTGCATGTGGCTGACCTGGGTTTGATTTCTGGAATCCCATATGGTTCCCTGAACACTGCCAGTGGTAATTCCTAAACACAAAGCCCTTAATGGGGTATGGTCCCAAGACAAAATAAAAAAAAATGTAGTCTTGTCCTTTTTCAAAACATTTGAGTACTCATATTCTCATTGGTAGGCCTCTTTCTGGAGATGGAAGTGAATGTATAAACAAGGTTCATTTGTTACTGAAGGTATCCTTCAAACAATATGTTCGAGCAGTTAGATTTTGTAGCATTCAGCTCGCAACATATCCAATAGATTTATAAAATTAATCTTTGATCTTCACAACAATGAGAAAGAACATAGTTGAAGAGAACAGAGGTTTTGAGCATTTCTTTTTCATTTTTGGCTTCATTATATATTTGGTTTCCACAGCTTATATGACTAATTCTGTGTTTCAATGACTCTCTTATAACCTTAGCATGTAAAGATGGAAAAATTCCCCTGACATTTTCAAGAAACATTTATTACAGACTATTTTATATGTCTGGTCAGAATGGGCTAACTGATTTTTCACAAGAACAGAATTTGGCAGAAAGCCTGGTCTCCTTTAGTCCCTCTCTTGCCAAAAATCACTCTGGAGCCAACCTGGAGGCCTCTTGATGTCCCATAAGAGGCCAGATTGAGAAATAGCCCTGATGGGAACAACCCTTTCACCTACACTGAGAAACAAGATCCATGCAGAGAGGACCCCTCCCCATCTGTGTTTCTGGGAAATGCAAGGTAACCCTCAGTGGACTGTCTTCCTGGAATAGAAATGATGACACACTACCTATGGGAGACTGGGAAAGGCACAGAAGTCAGACCATAGTTCATCGTCTTTACTAGCAAGGGCCACGTTGGGAGATGTTCACCACTCTTTCCTTTCAAATTCCTCCACCTTCCATGGTTTACTGGTCGGTCCTACTAGTTACCCAGGCACTGTGTTACTCTACTCTACACACACTCGACCAAAGTATGGTCATTTGATCTCCAGTTAAAGGTTCGGTACCATTCTGGCTCTGAGGGCAAATGGATCAGAGGCAAGAGGTTGTTAAGTCTTAGGAAGGGTTTACACTTGGGTCTGTCAGATCCATTTCAGTTTTAGATTTACTGCTCTGACTGCAGCTGTGGAGAATGATATGTAGGTGACTCTGTGGTGATAAAGTTGTCATTATGCTGGAGAAAACCAATGAGTTTTACATATGTGTTGCCTGGGTTAGGGGGTAAACAATGATAGTAACTCTAGCTTGCTGCATGGAGAATGAGCATATCAGGCTGAATCTCTGAAATTTGACATTCTTAAGAGGATCCCTACTAATCCAGCTTGGTAAGTATTGAGCTCTAACCTCAGACAGTTTGTGTTTAGATGGTCCGTACCTCTGCCTGCTATGGTGATCTTGGGTAAGATACTGAGCCTCTCTTAGCTTGTTTCCCATCATAAGTCAAGGAGGATAGTCAATTATTCTATGCAGGATTTTCATGACTGTTATGTTCCTGACCCATAAAAATATTACAGTACAAGTTATATTTTCTTTCCTGAACCAATATCCACAAAAGGTAGGAGACTTGTGGCTAGATGAAGGAGATAATGGGAAAGTTGGGAAAGGAGGAAGTGTGGGAGCAGGTGGATATGAGGGCTGAGTTGGATAGAATTTTGCCTAAAAATTGTCCTGTTTATATTTGTTTTGATTCTAGTCCAGGAATCCAAATTGATGGCTGATACATTGGTAGCGACTTAAAAGCATTTTTTTTTGGTTCCTAAGATTGGTTGTATGAGAGTAAATAGCTGCTCCCTTAAGGTGAGTAGATTAGTGTTCTCTAGACAAATAAAATCAATCAGATGTATGATGTGTTGGTGTTGGGGAGTGAATATTTAAGAAATTGGCTCACATGATTCTGGAAGTTCATCAAGTTTAAAACCTACAGTGTATACCAGAAAGCTGGAGACACAGAAAGAGAGGTGGTATCTGAGTTGAAAATTAGATTGCTCAGAATCCCTTGTTGCTAAGAAGAGGTCAGTCTTTGCTCACCTGATTGTATCAAGTCCATCCATTAAACACAATCTGTTGAAGTCAGGTTCACAAATTTATTTATAATTTTGGGTCACACCCAGTTATGCTCAGAGTGTGCTCACTTCTGGCTCTGTGCTCAGGGATTACTCTTGAAAGTGCTCAGGGTACCATGTGTGGTACCAGGGATTGAACCTACGTTTCTCACTGTGCTATCTCTCTGATTCAAATTCATTTAGGAAAATATTTTCACAAAATTAAGCAGCAATTATTGACTAGGTATCTGCATACTGTGTTCAGCCAAGTTGACTCAGTAAGTTCACTATTACTCTGAGCATGCATTAGCATCTGGTCTGGATTATTATTGCACCACACTGTAGCACTGTCATCCCATTGTTTATCGATTTGCTTGAGCAGGTACCAGTAAAATCTGCATTGTGAGACTTGTTACCATTTTTGGCATATCGAATATATATTGGATTGGGATAGTTTGCCAGGCTTTGCTGTGTGGGTGGGATACTCTTGGTAGCTTGCCTGGCTCTGCGAGAGGGATGGAGGAATCTAACCCAGGTTGGCCGCATGCAAGGCAAATGCCCTACTTGCTGTGCTATCACTCCAGTCAATTGTAGCGATGACTGAATTATTATTATTATTA
Source organism: Sorex araneus (assembly GCF_027595985.1). Taxonomy (NCBI): domain Eukaryota; kingdom Metazoa; phylum Chordata; class Mammalia; order Eulipotyphla; family Soricidae; genus Sorex; species Sorex araneus. The sequence goes on from NC_073303.1 coordinate 105,519,251, forward strand.
TTATTATTATTAATTTTATTTTTGTGTGTGGTCACAGGGACTGTTCTCATGGTGGAGCTTAGAGGACCATGTGGGATGTCATGAATTGAACCCTGGTCAGCCATGTACTATCCCATTGTACTATCACTCCAGCCCCAGGGATCTGGATTATTTTATAGCTATTCACATTATTCATTTACTTATCTTCCTGACTCTGCAAGTTGTTTGAGTTAGTCATCCTTGCTCTAGTATCCTTCATAATGATTATGTGTAATATTTAATTATTAGATATTATATGATAAAGTTTGACTTGCTGGACTTGATTAACTCTTTGAAATCAATTTCCACACTTTATTTTCTGATCTTATTTCTCTTTTATTAATACGACAAGGATGGGAGATAAACATGAAGGATGTTGGGTTGTTAATTTGGATGAACATACATAGCTAATATGATCCCAGGTATGAGGCATAGTAGGACTATAACAGCATTACCCCTGTGATGGAGAGTACTTACAAGAGCGGGTGGGTACTGCTCACTGGGAAATCTAACTGGGAAGAGCAAACTTTCTGAGGTGGGGGCAGCCTGGTGACCCAACATTTTGTGTTTGATGGTTGCAGCAAATCTGCAATTTTCTAAGGGGATATACCTAGAGGTGCTTAGGGCATCTCCTAGCTCAGTGCTCAGTAAATGCTTGGGCTGTTATTGGTAGACCATGCGGTGCTGGGGATCCAACCTGGGCCTTCTGCACGCAAAGCATGTTCTTCCACTGGATTATCTTTCCAGCCCGTTATGTGTTTGTTCAGGGTATGTTTGTTCAGGCCTGAGGGATCCCATCTGAAAGTGATGTCCTCTCCTTGCCCACTCCACCCCCAGCTCATTCTGCAGCAGGAGGTTCCAGATGGTTGACATACTCTGACCTCTTTTGGGCAGCATTTTGGAGAGCAGCCGGAGCTCTAGTGGCTATGGATCTTCATGCAGGAAGTTCAGGTTCTGGGTAAGATTTGGACCTGAATAGAGAAGAGAAGTTTTGGACTAAGGAATAGCCTCCCCCCAAAAAAGATTGAAGTGAAGGCTTTTGTGGTCTACGTGTCTAGGCGAGACCATGGTCAGATTAGTGTCATTAAGTCCAGACCGTGGGCAGCAAGATTCCTCTCAGACATCTGCTGTTGCTGCTGAAGTCTTGACCTTGACCGAGAAGAGAAGAGAAGATGAAGTCGACTATGATAAATAGGGATGTCACTTTTGAATGTGACCCAGACAACAATGCCATCCACTTGAGTGTGTGTAAATGTGCGTGGACAGCAATGTTGCTGCTTTTCTCCCAACGTTACCCTCACCCCTGGCTCTGGACAAGTCTCAAGATGGAGGGACTTATGTGGGCGAGGATGCAGTTAATTTCATCATGAGATGTGGTTCACAGTTTGGCTTTGTGTTGTGCATTTGGTATTATAGGCTTTGGTTAAAAACAAAGAACAAAAAAATACCATAAATGATGCTCAAGTTTCATGGTATCACCAATTCCATGAATTTTGGAGTGCCTTTAATGGGATAGACACTATTATAAGCACAGGGATATGGTCAGAGGATTTGGGATGTGGGATATAGCATGGACAGAGGCAGAAATGGCTCCTACTCCTCAAGTCACTGATTGTCTGGGCGTGGGTAGAGAGCAGAGGTAATTAGAGGGCAGAGCAGAGCTATGCACAAAGTTCGGATGCTCTGCCCAGTAATGTATCCTTTGGGGCTTTCTTTTGATTGGCTATTCATAGAAAGCCTTTCATAATACAAATGGAAAATTGGAAATAATAAAATTGTGTCTTTGGGGACCAAACAGAACTTGTGGTGATTATTCTAAGTAAAAGAAGTCAGGAAGTGGAAAACCATTATCAGGCAACTTCACTCATATATGGAACATAAACTACCCAAAATAATAAACTTACATCCCCTTCAAAAACCCCACCAAAAGCCTGACTGCTATCCTCAATGAAAATTGTGGTGATTACCATAGAAAAAGAGAAGGGGATGATAGCAAGAAATATAAGGGTCTTGGTGGTGGTAGAATGGCACTGGAGCTTTGGTGGTAGAGGTGGTGAGTCTGATAATTATGTATGGAGTGTAAAGATAAGCCCTTGATAGTCTGTAATGTTGCAAATTATCAATGGCAATTCAATGGGAAAAAAAATTGAACATCAGGAAGTCATCTGAGAAAAGGGCTTTTCAGGTCAAGGGAAGAGCAAGGGCATAGCTCTAAGGTGGGAGTGAAGTTCAAACATACTTTCAAGAAGCAAAGGAAGGCCAGCGTGTTTGGCGTAAGAAGGGAGATGGCAATGATAAAGAGAGGGTCAGAACCTCTGAGAGCCTTGGAAGTTAAGAGAGGGAGTTTGGATTTTCCTCTAAAGCCTACATGTAACAATTCTCATAGTGAAAAGCGGTGTTAGGAGGAAAAGGGAATAGAGTGTAGGGGATAAGTTGGCCAAGGGATATTACATTGAATTGTCAGTTGTAAGTAAACCTTGAAAATCTTTGAATTTCCTGAGGTTTTGGGATGAATGGTACCCACTCTCACAATTTATATGCTCTAACCCTAATCTCCAAATGTGACTGTTTGGGGACATAGAACCTTTAAAGAGGAGATTGCGTTAAAATGAGCTCATTTTTATCTTGACCCTAATAGTACCCCTGCTTGTAGCCCATGTATTATTTTTTATTTTCTTTTTTGGGTCACACCCAGCAATGTTCAGGGGTTACTCCTGACGCTGCACTCAGAAATTACTCCTGGCGGTGCTCAGGGGACCATATGGGATGCCGGGGATTGAACCCAGGATTGTGCAAGGCAAACGTCCTCCCCACATTGCTCCAGCCCTGCCATATATTACTTTACAGATAGGAAAGTAGGGAAAAGCTTAACAATGGCAAAGGGGTGGCAGAAGCCAATGCTCAAAGGCTTCCGCAACCGTGGTACCTAGAACCCCAGCTTCCTAGATGGAAAGCATGTGTCCAGCTCCTTGCACTAACTCTCAGACCCCAGAATCCACCCTTTCTACACATGGGCTTTTTTGTCTATCTGCTGTGATCAGACTTACTCCTGGCTCTCTGCTCAGGGACCACTTTTGGTGGTGCTTGGGGGACCATCCAGACTTCCACGGAAGGCAAAAACCTTACTGTTTTTGCTATCTCGCCCACCCAAGAACACCCTTTTAATGAATACATGGTACTGCCTACTATCTCTTTTCCTCATGTACTATTACCTCCTATTCATTTTTTAAAAAAATTTTAGTTTTGGGGGAGCATGTGAGAAAGACCACACCAGTAGGTGATCAAAGGCTATTTCTGGCTATGTACTCAGAAATCACCCTTTAGGGTGATACTTAGGGGACCATATGTGGTTCCAAGGTTTGAACCAGTGTCAGTGAAATCCAAGGCAAGTACTCTATCTCCAACCCCCTCATTAATGGAGCTTTTTTGTTTTCAGTCTACTTAGCTCTAAACCTTCTGTTAGTTGCCCACTCCTCTCTGCCCTCCAAAGAGTTTATAGGCAGCTTGGGGAATCCGATTGCCATGTTGATTCAATGAAGCAATGAGAAGCAGCTGAACTTGAGTGCTCACTAGAAGGTTCCTAGAAAGGGGACCTGATTCCCAAAGTAACCTGAAAGTGCAATGGGTGCTTGTCAAATGGGTCCAGGTAGTCGGAACACCACTTATCAAAGGGCACTGCATCCAATAGAATTACTATCTAGAATCTGAGGTTATGGGGGATAAGAAGCGAGTCTGGAAAAAGGGTAGACTTAAGGATCCTGGGGGACTTGACATGTCTTAGTGGAGAACAGTTGTGAGTTTTAAAAGATCTAGAAGGTGGGGACAAAGAGATAATACAGTGTGTAGGGCACTTGCTTTGCATGTGGCTGACCTGGGTTTGAGATCTGGCACTGTATATGGTCCCTCACTCCCACCAGGAGTGATCTCTGAGAACAGAGCCAGGAGTAAGCTCTGAGCACCTCTGGGTGTCTCTCCAGTACCCCACATATACACACACATGTATACACACACCACACACACACACACACACAGACTGGAGCGATAGCACAGCGGGTAGGGTGTTTTCCTTGTCTGTGGCCAACCTGGGTTCGATTCCTCCGTCCCTCTCAGAGAGGCCGGCAAGCTACGGAGAGTATCCTGCCTGCACATCAGAACCTGGCAAGCTGCCCGTGGCATATTTGATATGCCAAAAACAGTAACAACAAGTCTCACAATGGAGACATTACTGGTGCCCCCTTGAGCAAATCGATGAACAATGGGACGACAGTGCTACAGTGCTACATATATGTGTATACATATACATATATACATATGTGTTATATATATATATATCAGAGCCTGCTCAAATCGGGACTGGGCCTCTTCTGCCCAGACCCCCCTTTTTCAGCAGCTAGGCAGTCACATCCAGAAACTGCCCCTAGCGCCATGTAATCCCATCAACGGCCAACATCCAGAGACTATAAAACCAAGCTCCTGGAAGCGTGCAGCCACTTTGTGGCTACAGAATATCTTATAGCCCAGTTCTCCCTCTCAGAGAACCTGACAAGCTACGAAGAGTTTCCAGCCCTCATGGGAGAGCCTGACAAACTCTTCGTGGTGTATTCATATGCCAAAACCAGTAACAATGCTAGGTCTAATTCCCCTGACCTTGAAAGAGCCTCCAATGCAGCACCGTTGGAAAGGACGAGTAAAGAGAGGCTTCTAAAATCTCAGGGCTAGGATGAATGGAGACGTTACTGAGACTGCTCGAGAAATTTGACGATCAACAGGATGATGATGATGATCATGGTGGTGGTGGTGGACACTCTTTGAATCTGATCAATGTGTTTATAGAGGAAGTTTGGATACAGATACCAGGTTGTGCACATTCAGAACAAAGTCCATGAGAGGACACAGTGAGATGGTGGCAGTCTGCAGCCCAGGGGCAGACGCCCCTTGAGAAATCCAGTCTGTCAACAAATTGATCCTGAACATCAAACCTGCAGAATGGCGAGAAAATAAGATTCATTGTTGAAGTCCCACTGTCTCTGGAAGCTTGTGTGGTAGCCCTAATGGAAGAACTGACCTGGGTTAAGTTTTCTCATCTGTGAATGCATCTTAGATACTATGAGGGTTTTTAAATTAAGACTTATTTCACTTTTAAGATGATTTGGTTCTAAATATTACAGACTCCTTCTGACTGCTTGTGCTCTGAAAGCCAGAGGACATCAAAACAATCTGGAAAGAAACAGAGGAACCCTGGGAAGGAATTGGAATTAGAAATGGATTTTCCATCAATTTTAAAGTGGGCAGGGCCTCCCATTCAGTTTTCTCCCACACAAAGGAGATTTGAAATTTCCAGTGGAGGACCATGGCATAGCGTGTGACTGTCCCTTGGGGACAGGAGGAATTCTATGTCACAGTTTCCAGAAGGCAGCTGAAATTTCCCCTTTGAAAAAAATATCCCGAAGAGACTTGGGGTCCCATGAGGGACTTATGGTCTCTCATGCTGCACATACTATTACAGGCATGGCAGGGTCCTTGTCTTCTGTGCAAAAGAGCTTCTTTGGCTCATTTTTTTGTCCTTTTTTGGTTCCTATCTTGTGTCTAAGAGAGGATGTTGGAGGTTATGACTGTCGCCAGGACTCAGGACCAAGGTGCTAGATGCTTCTACACAAGTCTGGTGTCCTGTTTGCTGAGATTAATAGAACGTAGCTTGTTCTTTCAGTAAGAGCACTGAAAGAATGGTGGTTACTATTTGAGCAATTCTATTTGTTTCTAGCTTTTTATCTCACGAATGGAGATACATCAGAACATATTGAAGGGGCAGACTGTGTCTGCTGCCCAGCCTTTCAGAGTTAGCCATCTGTTCAAATACTATAAATTCAACAAATATTTACTAAGCAATTTACATTGCTTACAGATTTATTGAGGGGAAATGCAAGGAGGAGACACAGATTTTGTCTTGTTAGACAAGATTTTGATTTGTGCGTGTGCATGTGTGTGTGTGTGTGTGTGTGTGTGTGAATGAGGTGAAAAGAATAAATGACTGGCAGTGAGAAGTTGCTCACTAAATGGGTGCTAGTTGAACAAATGAATGAAGGCACAAGTAAATGCACATTTTACACCTTAGGCTTCATTTCAGTTACTGCCTCTGTGTATCTAGAATTACATTCAATATTCCCTCCAGCCATCAAAGATAACTGAGATCAGGGGCTCTTGTGTTCAAGACCTACAGCCAAATCTCAGGATAATATTTAACATACTATGTACCCAAATAACACTTTTTAAATGAATGAGATGTGTTTTGAAAAGATCTCTCTGTTTGAAGTGTGAATTATGGCTTGAAACCAAAAGCAAGGAAACATTGAAGATGATACTTCATTACTCCAGTGCTCCAGGTAGGAGATAATCATCCTAGCAAACAGAAGATAGAGAGAGCTATTTTAGAGGCTGGAAAGACAATGCATGGTAATTGGTGGAATATGGGGTTAAGAGCTAAAAAGTTCAGTGGAGAGGTTGCCATGAATTCTGCATATGAGTGAATGCAATGCTAAAGATAGGAGGATATGGGAAGACCACAGGCCAGTAAAAGACCCATAGAGATGAGGGGGTAAATTTGGAATTGTTCTCATTAGGTGCTAGTTAAAGTCTGAGAAAGATGAATAAATACCTAATTTTAGAAACTGTGGAGGAAATGCCACATCCAAACTGGACCCTGAGAGTACAGGTGAGGATAAGGAGAAAGTGAAGCCTCCTAACCTTAGACAGGGTCATTTCATTACACGAGACGCCTTGATTCCCACAGAATAAAACCCAAATCATTAACACGTAGTCCTGGACCATCTGGGGAAACGCTGACCCAGCATTCCACTCTTTGTGCTTCTTCCTTCCTAATTATACCCTCATTTATTCATTTCTAAACCTTTTCATGGATTCACAGAAGGTAGTCTCATCTTCAGCTCCAGGAATAGACAGAATTAGTTTGGTCTAATTACTACATGATACTCTCTAATGATTCTTGCTAACCCAGAGAGCTAAAATGGTCCTATCCGAATGAAGATTATCCATCGCAGGGGATGGAGATACAGTATAGCAGGTAGAGCATTTGCCTTGCATGTCTCTTTACAGGATTTAATCCCCCCCCCCCAATCCCATATGGTCCCTGAAACACTGCCAGAAGTAATTCCTGAGTGCAGTTAGGAGTAAGGCCTGAGCATTGCCTTACAAACAAACAAAACAAGCAAACAAAAAGAAATTTTATCTCAGCTAGAGAAAAGAGAGAAGACTATAACCCCATTTTCTTTTTTTTTAGTAACAGTACTTTATTATTTTTTATCTAAAATTTTTTTTTATTAGTGAATCACTGTGAGGGTATCATTACAGACTTACAAACTTACAAACTTTCGTGCTTGCGTTTCAGTCATACAATGATCAAATACCTTCTCTCCACCAGTGCCCATTTTCCACCACCAATGGTCCCTGCATCCCTCTCACCACCCCCACCTGGTTTCCCCCCAACCCCGACCTCATCCTGCCTCTGTGGCAGGGCATTCCCTTTTGCGCTCTCTCTCTCTCTCTCTCTCTCTCTCTCTCTCTCTCCTTTTTGGGTGTTGTGGTTTTATAGCCCCATTTTCTGCCTGAGATTTAGAGGAAAGCTAACTCCGTGGATGTGCAGAGAAGTAGAAGGAATTTGGGTGCCTGGAGATGATGGACAGTGTGGTCCACACCCTGACTACCCCTGCAGCCCGGGATCCTGAGACTTGCTGAACCAAAGCAAATACCACCGAGACCAGCAGAGAACAGTTAGGGCCAACTGACCATATCGCAAGAAACAGACAAGTTCTTGTAAATTACTGACACTTTAAAGTTGTTTCAATTTGCAGTATTATTTAGTAAAAGTCAAAGAAACTAAGAGCTGTGGGAAGCAGTCAACTCAGGTTTCTGTACTTACAGATAAATTGGTTGTATGGTAGCCCTAAGGGAAGAATTTACCTGGGTTAAGTTTTCTCATCTGTGAATGAATCTTAAATGCAATGAGGGTTTTTAAATTAAGACTGATTTTGAATTACTTATTATTTGAACCATCACAAGTAAGAATTTTTGTTGTTATTGCACCAAAATTATTTTCTCTCTATATAAGCTTGCTCATGAACAGCTTTTTCTAGTTTTCTCTCCTTAAACATTTTGGATCTTGGTGGTCATTTAGAGTCATTTCCTCTTCTCTCTTTCTCAGCTTCTCTCCTGACAAGCTTCTGTGCAGCCTTTACAGTGCAGGTCAATGCTGTCTCATACACGGAAATGTCTTTGACTCTCCTGGGAAGAGTTTGCTTTTTTCCATTGCATTGATGTACTATTATGAACTTCATCACATTACATGAAAACTGTTTATAAGTCTTGTTAACTAGATCATTAGCATGATATGTGTTGAGCATGGTCTGTGTCTCACTTTTTTTTTTTTAATGTGTTGTGCTAGTGTGTACCTCGTGTGTTGTAAAGTGTTCAGGAAAATTTTGCTGAGTGAGTGATTTTTCAAAATAATTGTGTTGTTACAAAGCATTGCAGGTGATAGGTTTTTGTGTGATGAAACCCCTAAATTGCATGTCACTAATATGGTTAGATTATAATGTGTCACATCACTTTTCCAGATTTGAATGCAAAAGGAAAGAAACCAAGATTCCAACACTATTAGAATTTGATCAGGCCTTTTTAACAGGCCAGCAAGCCCTGGGCCTTGACATCAATTTTTTGCATTTGGATCACTGTTTCACTGTCACTGTCATCCCGTTGCTCATCGATTTGTTCAAGAGGGCACTAGTAACGTCTCCATTGTGAAACTTGTTGTTACTGTTTTTGGCATATCGAATATATCATGGGTAGCTTGCCAGGCTCTGCCATGCGGGAGAGATGCATTTGGATACGCAAATGCATTTACAACTCCCCTGAGAACCGTTTTTGCAAAGACTATGAGGCTTTTAAGTCATCTTGTCTAATGACACTGTCTATTGATTTGTTTTTTTATATTTTGGTTTTTGTTTAGAGAGAGAGAAGAAAAGTGCCTGTCATAAAGACAGATTGGGGGTTGGGGAGGGGAGTGAAAGGAGAGAAACTGGGAACATTGGTGATGGAAAATTGTACACTGGTAAAGGGATGGGTGTTGAACATTGTATGACTGAAACCCAATCATGGACAACTTTGTAACAGTTTATCTCACAGTGATTTAATAAAAAAATTTTTTTTAAAAAAATAATTATCTCAGCTTAGTGACAGTTGTCCTGGGGGACTTTCTTAAGAATTAAAGAATTAAATACTCAAATTGAAATGGAACAAAGAAGTTCCCCAATTTCCTAAGTTTGACTGCTGACTTTTCTTTTTTCTTTTTTGTCTTTAGGGCCATGCCCAGTGATGCTCAGGGGTTCCTCCTGGCTCTGTACTAAGAAGTACTACTGGTGCTGCCCCAGGAACCATATGGGATGCTGGATTGTGTGCAAACAAACACCCTACCCTTTAGCTGTACTATCACTGCATCCCCAATTTGACTGTTGATTTTGATTGTATGATAAGACCCAGAAAGGTTTTATCATATATATATGATACATATACATATACATATAACTGATTGAATACTTTGAATTATTCTTTTATTCAGCAAATATTTCATTGTTGCTTGCTGGGTGTTTCTGAGCTGCAGATGTGGATAAAGGCTGATTACTGGCATGTACAATTATATAGTTCTTTAAGACTTACCCAGAGCATTCACAAATGTTACCCCATTTAAGCTTTATGCAAGTCTGAGTATCTTTTGATGTCCATTTAAAGATGAGAAGAAGAGATAGATACCTCAGAAATTAATCAATTCTCCTCATATTTTAAAGTTAATTTATAGTAGAGCAGAGAAGCAGCTGAAATATTTGGATGCCTTTTCACAAAGCCAAAACCTCAAACCTTTGGGCAACACATATAGCTAATGATTTGGGAAACTCAAATATTTCTTAGAATGTGACATATATCCTTTTAGATTGCACTGGGAGAGTACATGTGGATTGTAATTTTTCTTGTGCCTTTCTTAGTCTCATGGCCATTAGCAGGAACTGAGTCTTATCAATCATTGAATATCCCAAGATGGAAAAAATGCCTTGACCATAGTAGGTTCTCAGTAAGCAAGTTGAATATAGTATTCCTGAGGGTCTTTTATGAACCTAAAGCATTCTGAATTTAATTATGGGTGAGAAATAAGTTCAGGAGGAAGGTTTATAGATCCAGGTGGTAGCTGTTAGACTAAAAGCAGCCCAGGGAATGAGATGGGGAGAAGGTGCCCCATGGTGAGCTTTGGTATTCTATAATCCAGGCTTTTACTTCCACATGCAAAGTTCAATTACAACTTTTGTGTACAAATTTTTCAGGTGGAGAGGCAGTCTTGCTTCTCTCTCCCCCTCCCTCTCTCCCTCCCTCCCTCCCTCCCTCCCTCCCTCCCTCCCTCCCTCCCTCCCTCCCTCCCTCCCTTCCTTCCTTCCTTCCTTCCTTCCTTCCTTCCTTCCTTCCTTCCTTCCTTCCTTCCTTCCTTCCTTCCTTCCTTCCTTCCTTCCTTCCTTCCATTAAGTCTACAATTCTGAATCCTATTTTTGGATGAATATGTTTCAGAGAAGATTCATGCAAAATAAGGGTCTATCAAAGCAGAAACCTGCAGGTTGGAAGGGTATCCACTGGTAAGCATAGGGGCCCAAAAATTTTTAAAAATTTAAAAAATTTTAATTAATTAATTAATAAAATAATGTAGAGTACTGCTATTTGTTCAGCTATTGGTTAAGCTGATTGAATTGGGTATGAACTCCACATTACTTTTTTTTTAATTGTATCACTGTGAGATAGAGTTACAAAGCTTTCATGTTTGAGATTCAGCCATACAATGATGAAACACCCATCCCTCCACCAGAGCACATTTTCCACCACCCACATCCCAGCCCTCATCCTGCCATTATGGCAGACAATTTCCCTAATACTTTCTCTCTAATTTTGGTCATTATGTTTTGCTCAAAATTTCCCACCACCAATGAATGCTTTTTTTCCCTTTGATTTCCTTCCAGGTCTTGTTAAGTAGTTCATGTATGAGACTAGTGACAGTGGGATTATGGAAGTGGGGTGGGAAGAAAATTCACTCTCTTACTTACTGAAAAAGCATTTTTGACATAAATACAAGACAGAATTATCAAACGTCATTAAGATCAAGTTACATAAATTGTGGAAATTAAGGCATTGTTTCTAGTATTTATGACAATATGATATTGTAAATGGTTTCAACTTAAAAAGAAAAAGAATGACAAATTCAGAGCCCATGCTAGGGAGAGAAGTGCCACACATTCTAGAAGTCTGAGTTGCTTGTTCCCTCCTATTCATTCTGTGCCCAACCTGTGAAACTTAGACTAAATGAGTACTTGTCCTGCTGTTGTTTATCATTGATCTTATTTGGAGAACACAATAGCTATTCTCCATGTGCATTATACAGATTCCAAAAATCTTGGAGCTTTAGTGTTTTATATTTGGACACAATTGTACATGATCAAGATAAATCTAGTTGGGGAGAATAATTTATTCAATATCACTCATCGCACTGATCAACTTATAGTGGATCATGGTAATAACACTTGAAGGAGAATAAAATCAGCCTTATGCCATTAATTAGCCTTGTGAATTTAAGCAAGAAGTACACCACACCGAACATTTTTTTCATATCAAATAGGATCATGTTGGAGAAGCACAAAGGTGAAAGGAAGGTGAGCATCTGACTTTTCTAAGTTATCTTCATCTTTTGATTCTCACATAGAAAAACTAAGATTATCAGCTTATTCAGTGTTTGGATTTATTATAATGAGCCAAAGAAGTATTTGTTGTTTCAGATGATGACTACAACAAGCATTAGCCCTGAAAGTTTTAATTTATGGAGCATTACTTCACACAGCAAGTGTTGGAGGGGTGTGTTTTGTCTTATAAATTGGTTTTCGATAAAATGCATAGTCATATGGGTGACCGCATCCAAGAAAAGGGAGAAGTTACAGCTTAAGGACATCCCAAGGTTGAGGTATGATGTCATTGGAGGAGAATGTGTGGACATTGCATATGGCATTCACACAACATCCCAAGAGCTAATGGAAATTTGTGCAGTCCTTGTCGGAAACAATCTGGCATCACATATAAAGAGCCATCAAAGTCCTCATTCTCTTTGGCTCACTCACATGGGAGTTTAACCCAAGATGATATTCAAATAGAAAAAAAAGAGTGTTATTGCCTTTTCACATTGAACTGAAGTCCTGGAGTTCTTGGTGATAAGGTAAACTTCTAGAGAAAGAGTGGGCATTCTGTGGGGTCCTTAGATAGAAGTAGAATGACTGCTGGGAAGGGTGGAAGGAAGTGTTATCCTCAGCCAATTGAACTTGAACAATATTAAAGAGAAAATTGGGTGTTGGTTATTCTTTTACTGTTACAAATCCAAGTACCTTTCACAAAATTTTTTATCTTTTTTCTAAAATTTTTATTGAGGTATCATGACTTAGTAGCACTGTAGCACTGTCATCCCGTTGTTCATCAATTTGCTTGAGCGGGCACCAGTAACATCTCCATTGTGAGACTTGTTGTTACTGTTTTTGCCATATTGAATACACCACGGGTAGCTTGCCAGGCTCTGCCATGCAGGCGGGATATTCTCGGTAGCTTGCTGGGCTCACCGAGAGGGATGGAAGAATCTAATCCGGGTCAGCCACGTGCAAGGCAAACACCCTACCCCCTGTGCTGTCACTCCAGTCCCATGACTTAGTACAATATTAATATTCATGTTTTAGGTTGATAGTGTTTCTGCATCAGAACTATCAGCAGTATTCCAACATCATCCCACCACTGTAATTAAGTCCCTTCTATTTTACCTCACCAGCTGTCTAATGCCTATATGATTGGCACCTTCAACTTCTGTCCAGTGGGAGTGAGTAGCAGAGAATGAGACAAACTACTAAGGAGACAAACAAACACACATGGACTGTCCAAACTTTAGGGATATCTTGAACTCATCAGTGATCTCACAGGCCAACCAGTCATCCAATGCAATATATCACTATGCCACCCAGGTTCTCAACACAAGTGAGCTTAAGACAATGAGTAAGTACATCAACATACAATGGGGATGTGGAGAACAGAAACTGGCCTGTTTTACACAGTCAATCAGCACACAATAGAGATCTGAAGAGCAGGAAAATCGAAGTCAGAAGGCTTCGATTTTTTTTTTTTTTAATGTATCGCCACAAGGTACAATTACAGACTCACAAACTTTTGCTTTGACAGAATTTTTAAATTCCAAAAATAGTGCCTTGGTTAAATAATTAAAAACAATCAGCATAAACTCTTAACATAATTAAAAGACTTGTGTAAAAGGCTTTATATTTGTTATCCTTCTTAATATTTAGAACAATCCAATAAACTAAGGTTCAGAGACATTAAAACTTTTCCCAAGATCACAGACTTAACATTCAGGGGTTCAAACTACTGTGCTGATCAGCTCTCTAGACATTAATAGTTCTTGTAGGGTCTCTCTTAATATGCCTTTAATTATTCATTTTAATGGTCACTTATTGAGTACAGTGACACAGTGATACACATGACCTAATTCTTCTTTTATATGTCAAACAAAATACAAAGTTCAACTTATGTAAATAAATACCACACTAAGACAAACTTGATAAAATTATGCATTAATCAGAGAGTTGGCATAAGCAGAGTGTTGATGGACTCAAACCTAGGAAACATGAAGAGACCCACAACCTGGGGGTGGATTTTAAATAGAGGAAATAGCACATGAAAAAAGCATGGGAATAGGAAACAGTCTGTTCATTAAATTGAAAGTACTTAGGCCTGGCTGGGACGTAGCTGCATCAAAAAGTATTGTGTAAAGAAAATGAGATACGGGCAAAGGGATATAGAGATGCATAGGGTTCGAATATTGCATACTCTGCTAAGGAGATTAGACATGACTGATTATAAGACCAGTGACTATCACCACAAACATGCTGCATTAAAACCACCACACAGTCTCAGAGGCATGTCACATTAACTGTTCCCCAGTTTGGGATTGTTGGTCAGGTGACTCCTGCTCAGACAGATTGTGCTTGGTTGTGCTTATATCTGGGAGTTGGATGTCAGCACATCTGGGATAATGTCAGCTGGAATCACTGGAGTGATTAGGCTCTGCTCACACCTTTCATCCTTTGGCAGGCGAGTCTGGGCACATTTTCATGGAACTGTCACTTCAGAGGAGGGGAAGTTCAGTCACTCCAGTCTTTTTAGTATTTTTGTTTGTTTGTTTTGGGGCCACACCCAGTGGTGCTCAGGGCTTACTTCTGGCGCTATACTCAGGGATCACTCTTGTCTGGGTTTGTGGGGTGCTGAAAATTTAACTGGGGTCACCCTACCCACTGCACTATTTCTACAACCTGTCACTCAAGTATTTTAAAGTATATTAACATTTGTCTATAAACTATTGACCAAAATCAATAGTTAGTGAGTTGCAAGATATGTTGATATTCAAGAAGTGGGAAAATCAAAATTTTTAGTGCATATTTTAGTGGTAGGAACCACTAAGTGATGTGACCAAGATTGTGGTTCTTTAGAGGACCTTTGATACAGTATGTTTACCTCAGACTACCTGTCTTAGAGCAGTCATGGGTGATTATCAATAATATAGCTTTCCTAAACCAATAATGAATCCATGTGAAAAGTGCAGATAGATGGTGAATCAGAATAAAGAGGGATTAGCTGGGGATTACACATTTAATGAGCTTGTCAATGAATTCTTCTCTACCATAAAAAAGTTTTTGGTGGGGGCCACACTGGTGGTGCTCAGGGTTTACCTCTGATTCTGTATTCGAGGATTGCTCTTATTGGTGTTTAGGTGACTATATGTGGTTCACAGATCAAATCAGGGATGGCTATATTAAGGTGACCACCATAGTACCTGTGCTATATCATCAGTCCCAATTGAGATTTTTTATTTGGAAAGTATAAGAACTGCTGCTGTAGGATTTTAAATTAATTACTCTACTATCTCTCTTGGGCTGGAGCGGTATCACAGCGGGTAGGGCATTTGTTTTGCATGTTGGCTGACTCGGATTTGATATCTCTGTCCCTCTCAGAGAGCCCAACAAGCTAACCGAGAGTATCCTGCCTGCATGGCAGAGCCTGGCAAGCTACCTGTGGCGTATTCGATATGCCCAAAACAGTAACAACAAGTCTCACAATGGAGACGTTACTGTTGCCCACTTGAGCAAATCGATGAACAATGGGACGACAGTGCTACTATCTCTCTGACCCTTCTTGGAGGTTCTTTTTTTTGGGGGGGGGGTCACACTGGACGATGCACAGGAGTTATTACTCTCACATGCACTCAGGAATTACTCCAGGGGACCATATGGGATGCTGGGAATCAAACCCAGGTTGGCCACGTGCAAGGCAAACACCCGCTGTGCTATCACTCCAGCCCCTTCTTGGAGGTTCTTGATGGGAACTAGCTGGTTGGAAATGGAGGAGGGAGAGGGGAACTCCTTGACTGGATCTTGCATTTGTGTGACTTAAAATCTCAGTTCAGATTTTTAATATCCTTCTAAATAAATGGCTTGCTCAGGTCTGACCATTGGCAAAAATGAAATAACTTCAGACATACCATCTCACTTCAACAGTTTTCTGTCCCTTAGTATTTCTTGATCTTCAACACATGGCAATATCCAGGGCCTTTCCGGTTTTCACTGGGCCTGAGTTTGGATGGGCCTATCATGGAAGTCGGCAGAAAGTGGGGTGTGGCCACTTGGGAAACAAAGCTGTGCTTACTTTCAGGCCGTGGACTCTTAAACGGAGTTGCCCATCATCCTTGCCGTGCAGGGTCTCGAACCCAAACTAATAGTAGCACCAGAGAGAAGTCTCTCCTGGGTTCGGCCTTAGAGGCACACAGCTGGGAGGGGGCTTACGGAAGTCACTGGCAGCACACTGCTGCCATGGAGTGGGGGCAACAGGGAGGGGGAGAGGCTCCCCAGGTTGAAGCCATTATATCTTCAGGGAACAGTGCACTTCTCATGACCCAAGTCCTGTGAGTGTTGCAAGAAGGCAGGCTGATTAATTATTTCCCTGGGGTCCCCAGAACGGAGGGTAGAAACCTCTGTGGGCATGAAAGAGAGGCCAAAACTTTCAACTTGTTGGGAATTTGTTTCCTGGCCTAACTGTGGCCACATGTGGAGGTATAGAAAGCATATGTGCCTCTGATAAAGATCACATTTAAAGTGCAGACGAGAAATCAGGCAGCACTGCTGCATCCTGTTTCTCATCAAACACCAAGCTGATTGTTTTCAAGCGGTTTGTATTGCTAGAGGATGTTTAGAAGCATTCCAGCAGGGCCGAACTTCATTTCTTCTAGCACCCTTGGTGTTTTCATTATCTACTTTCACTATCGAGTGAAATCATTGATCACAGTGTAAACCAGGAGGAATAAAAGCATTTTATCGGTGTATTTAGAATCACACACAAGCTCCTTTTACAGTCCAATTTACTAGTTAGAAATCATCTGGGTTTTATATTTTCAGTTAAATTCTGAACTGAGATTGCAATTTTTTTTTTAAAAAAAAAACCCGTATTATATTAATTCAGTATTTTAGCAGACCAAATTCAAATACATAAGATCAAACTTCAGATTTATGGCCAACAGTCTTCAAATACAGTACAGACATGGCCCGGGCTGGCAGCTTCGCTAGTCCCCTGAATCAGAATCTGTGAGAGTAGCTATCAGAGACTGGGATTTGTAATCAGCATCTCTGACTGATTCTCCTGCAGCTCTCTGTGGGGAGGACAGCTGCAGGTTTGGAGTGAATGTGCATGAATAAGGAACTGTGTTGAGCTGCTGGGAGCAGAGAACATTTCACACAGTTTTACCCAGAGATGCGACTTTCCTTCCACATAAGCAAGGAAAGGGATGGAAGTGAATCAATGATGGCCAGGAGGAGTGACAGATATGCTTCCCTGAGAACTGAGGGTTATTATAGGAGCAGTGAACATACAAGAGCGGGAAGTCTTTGGAATAATAAACTACTCTGTGCCCATAGCTGTTAATGAAATCACCATCAAGTTAGAAACATTAGGGATACTTGCATCCCCTCCTTTTCCCTTCCACACAAGTGATCACCCAATCTTACCCATGGATTCTACGAGTGACAGCTGGATTCTAGCCTGTTCTTTCTTTTCTGTTGTCAAAAGACCCTGGGATGATTCTGGGAACCAGGAAGCAATGCACTCAGCTGGGCCAACTATTTAAGTAGATTCTTCAGTGGTACTTTGATCACCAGACTCTTCTTCATTCATTCAGGTTCTACCATGCCTTCGGGGTAATTGTCCTTAAAATAATTCTAATGTATTTACTTAATGCATAGGGAACCCCCCTTTTCACTGAAAACAGGATAAAATACAAACCCCCAAGGATGGTTCTCAATTTGGTCTTCTCCAAAATGGTCTCAGAGGTGAATTAAAGATGGTAAAATATTCTTTGGTGTTCTTCCCACAGAGAAAGTGGAGTGGGGAGAGGAATCTATGTGTCTTTTACTGGCTTCTGGGAGGCCTTTGACTATCTTCACCAAGCGATATTTTACCTGTCCCTGAGCAAAGCCTTAAGAAACTATCAGTTTCCATTTCAACTCTGTTAGAATCATAGACATTGAAATACCTTAGAGGCTAAATGTAGAGGCTCTGTGGATGGTCTCAGCTGTGTCCAGCCTGTGTTCACTTTTGCCAAAACTTTAGTCATGTGAATGAAGCCATTTGGGCTCCGTAGACCAGAGCTTTCATGAACTGGTGATTAATTTATTAGTATAATAAGTTAGGGATATCATGAATATCAATGGGTGTTTCTCAATTGATGTCATTTGGAGAATCTCCCAGCTGAGTTATGTCCAAACTCTTGATCTGCAAAGTTGTCAGATGAAGTATAATAATTAGCTTAAGTCTTTCAGTTTTGGGGGAATTCTGTCATATAGCACCATATAATTGGAACGGTTTCCTGTTAGTCTTACCTGGAAAACCACACCCCAGTTATGTGGAACTATTACTGTTTTCCTGCACATATTTAAACTTCCAGGATCTCTGTAGAAATGCCCTTTCTTATCTTCCTTACTTGGCAAATTCCCACTCCTTTAGCTACAGTTTAGATATTAGCTCCCTGCTGATGTCATATCGAACAAAATAAATGGAAAAAAATGCTCCTTGCCATGTTACCTCAGGTTTTTGGCAAGTACCTCTTTGAAAGCAATGTGATTTGTGATTATTTAAGTATTTGTCTTCTTCAGTATTCTGACATACCTTTGGAGGGTAGCAATTTTCTTGTTCATCATGCCATATCCAGTGCTGACCATAATTTCTGGCACATAGTAGATGCACAATAAATATTTGTTTCGTGAGGAAGGGAGGACGCAATGAACAAATAAAAGAATTTGAAAAGAATTTTGGTATATACATTTTTTAAAAAAGATTCAATTATATCTTAACTACTTCTTCCAGTTAGAGCAATTTAGGAAATAAAACAATACACTATTACTTCTTTGTGTCTTGTGAAACCTTACATTTTCAGTAGCACAAAGTGTTAGATTGTCCTGTTGTATGTTGAAAAATGGTAGTCCAACTCTATAGATGCTAGATTTATTTATAGAATGTAAGTATGATAACTTGAAGCTGATTTTTTAAAAAATTGACCTTTTTTTTGAGGAGTTAAAAAGACAAGCAAATAACACAAGAAACTTGAACATTGGAGAAGAGATTGTTACCAGGCAAGGCATCTGGTTTGTCACTGAGAGATTAAACCTACTGCTTTATCTTTCTTCAGTATTCTCATGTAAAAAGAGTCTTTGAGTCAGATGTCTTTCCATTATCTCCCAACCCAGGGCACTCACCTGAACTATTTATAATATCCATGAGATAGCCAAATTCCAAATCTCTATCTCCTGACCCCTTGGATTTCAAATCTCTATCAAATTCCAAATCTCTACCTCCAGACTTTTGGATTCCTGTTGCTTAGGTAACGTAAATGAAATAGAATTAATTTTAGAGAATCTCAGAGGGTGTATATTGTAGGTATGCAGATCAGCTCAGTAGACGAGGACCACTCCAATCCATGGACCCATTTTTCTGAATGTTGATTTGAGGAGTTCTATAAAGCTCTTTCTTTGACTCTCTCATCTCTTCTCAAGAGTTGTCTCTACCCTGGTTTGTCTGGAATCTGAAAGGCTAGTTGGAATTTTTCTCTTGAAGCTCTGAAGGACCTGAGTTCAAAGCAAAGACAAATCATTAGCAGTTATTAAAACCTTATTTGAACTTATTTATCACATCAACTCCCTCACTCTGACATTTCTGGAGATTTTATATCTATCTTCCCTTCTAAATCTGCATAATAAGTTGTTTCACAGATGTAGTAATTGAATGTCTAGCAGGGGAGGAAATCCAGGTAAAATTTTCGTTTTTTCTTTTTTTGTCTGGATTTTAAAAATATTTTATTTTATAAAGTTGTTCACGGTTATTTATTACATTCAATATTCCAACACCAATCACACCACCTTTAACACTTTCTCATCACCATTATTTCCAATTCTCCCAACCATCACCCAAACCTGCCCCAGTAGCAATCCCTAAATAATTTAATTTGTATTGCTTGTTATGAATAATTTGCTAAAAATTATCACAAAAGATTTCCTTAGAATTTTTAAAATTTTTAAAATCTTTTCAATTTGCTCGAGCAGGCACCAGTAAGCACAGCATGTAGGGTGTTTGCCTTGCACATAGCCAACCTGGATTGATTCCTCTGTATCTCTTGGAGAGCCCGGCAAGGTACTGAGAGTATCCTGCCCGCACTCTAAAGCCTGGCAAGCTACTCATGGTGTATTCAATATGCCAAAAACAGTAACAACAAGTCTTATAATGGAGATGTTACTGCTGCCCACTCGAGCAAATCGATGAACAGTGGGATGACAGTGCTACAGTGCTACAGTGCTTTTAATTTTTTTATTTTTATAAAGTTGTTCACAATAGTTCGTTACCAATAATGTTCAAACACCAATTACACCACCATGCACCTTCCCACCACCATAAAAGGAAAGGAAAGTGTGTTAAGATTGTTGTATTTCACCCTGGAGCCATCTAAGCCCTTATATAAGAGATTACAAGCATGCATATTAAAACCAAACAACTGTGTGCTACTTTTGGTACATCAGTGGGCTAGAATGTAAGAGGATGTGAGGCTGCATTTGCAGCTGCATGCTCCAGGATGGTCTGTGCTGCTCTCTTCCAGGAGCTTTAATTCACAGTCTCTAAGTCTTGGCCGTGGATGAGATTATATGGCACTGGAGGCAGTTTGTGGGTGTGGCTGCCAAGCTACTAGAAAACTGGGGAGCTGGGGGGAGGAGGCCCAGTCCTATTCAGAGCAGGCTTGGAGGGCTCAGCCACTGGTCCCACATACTTGGGTTTTTCTGCAGGTTTCTCTGTAGGTGAGGCTCGTCTGAGCTGGTGGAGAGTGGCCTTGAGCATGGCTGGGGTTGGGTTCTGGAGGTTTTTGGCTACCAGGGTGCTGCTTGGTACAGAAAGGGAAACTCAACCTGCCCCCTTCTGAGGTGCCCCCATGAAGACAGGCTGGCACGGGGTCAGACATTCTGTATTAGTTCAATTTTCTCACTTATAATCTCATTATTAAAATCGCACACTGATTTTTCTAGTTAGGACTCAAGGAAATGATAGTAAAAACAGTATGTTTTGGCAGAAAGAAGAAAAGATGAAGGAAAAACCTCTTAGCCCCCGCCCCCCATTCCCCCACACAAAGCAAACATGAAATTTCAGAGCTTGGAGGATTGTTTAGAAAAATGGCAAGGAGGACCAGCATGAAGACGGTCTAAATGAAGATTGTAGAGGAAATTTAAGAAAGTCTAACAGAATAATCTAGAAAATCCACTTTGCTGGTGTGGTATCACAAACTAAACTTTGAATAAAAATATCTGAACTTGGTAGTTTTTGGCACTGTAGGAAGAACGTTAAGGAAAACACTAACTTCTCTGAGCTAAATTTTCTCAAACGTAAAAAAAAAAGATCATGACACCCTCCTTGTAGAGTTGTTATAAAGATGAGTATCACCATATTACTGTATCACTGTCATCCCATTGTTCGTCGATTTACTTGAGTGGGCACCAGTAACGTCTCTATTACACTCAGCCCTGAGATTTTAGCAGCCTCACCTTACTTGTCTTTCCAACGATTTGAGGCTCTTTCAGGGTCAGTGGAATGAGACCTATTGTTACTGTTTTTGGCATATCGAATACGCCACGGTTAGCTTGCCAGGCTCTGCTGTCCAGGGGGGATACTTTCGGTAGCTTGCTGGGCACTCCAAAAGGTATGTATATATTTGGTACTGTGTTTGGGTTATGAATATGTCACAGGGAGCTTGCTAAGACCCATGACTGAGCTCTCCAAGCCTGCTCTGAATGGGACTGGGCCTCCTCCCCCCAGCTCCCCAATTTTCTAGTAGCTTGGCAGTCACACCCACAAACTGCCCCCAGCGCCATATAATCTCATCCACGGCAAAGACCCAGAGTCTGTGAACTAAAGTTCCCAGAAGAGAGCAACACAGAACATGTTTTACTCAAAGATGAGTAAAATCATTTTTAAGTGCTTGGGAATTGCTATCTTCTATACTAAATATCTATATTGTCACTGTCACTGTCATGCTGTTGCTCATCGATTTGTTTGAGCGGGCACCAGTAACGTCTCTCATTGTGAGACTTGTTATTACTGTTTTTGGCATATCAAATATATGCCACGGGTAGCTTGCCAGGCTCTGCTGTGTGGGCATGATACTCTCGGTAGCTTGCAGGGCTCTCCGAGAGGGGCGGAGTAATCGAACATGGGTCAGCTAGTGTGAAAGGCGAATGCCCTACTGCTGTGCTATATTGTATCACAAGTAAATTTCCTGGTTGATAGGAATGAGTAGGTTAACTCACAGCCAATATAGTGGTTTATTTTTTGAGGGGGGAGAACAGCAGCAATGCTCAGGGGTTATTCCTAGTCTGCACTTATTAATATCTCCTGGGCGTGCCTTGGGGGCGATATGGGATGCTGGGGATCGAACCCAGGTCAGCCACATGTAAGGCAATCGCCTTACTGTCTGTTCTATTTCTCCAGCCACAGGTGGTTTATTTTTTAAAGGCAAGTAGAAGGGATATTGAATTTGGAGGTTCTTTGAATTGGTAGAAATCCATAATTTTTCTCAGATCTCATCCTTGGTATCTAGCAGTGTCTTCTACATTGTTCCATAAAGCATTAACTATGAGAGTGGTTATTTTTTTGTAGTCTCATTTATTAATAAGTTAATGCTGCAAGTGATAAACTGAGAAAGTAATGTTAAACTGAGAAAGTAATAGAAAGAAAGTCCTATTTCTCCTTGAAGAAACTCAGACTGAAGAGTTATCGGACCTTTTGGATACCTTGATCACGGTACACCTTTCTCTTTTCTCTATGTCTTTGAACTTGCTTTCTCTTTTGTTTGAAACCCCTCCCCTTTACCTATTTTGCTGACCTGACTGATCATCCTCCAAATCTCACTGTAAATCTTCTGGGACATTGACCTTCTTGATCTGGACAGGGTTAGGATTCCCTTGACTTTTCTAATGAATTTCTCTCATTATGGTGTACATCAGACCACATACCAATCTCTTTCCTATCTTTTTTTTCTTTTCCTATCTTTTTAACTCAGGATAATGTAAAGACAAACAGCAAATATCCCTTGATCACTACCAATATCACTTGCGTCTAGTTTAAGGCCTTTAGATATTTAAGTAAATAAGGTTGGTGACTTGTTCCAAGGAAAATCAGAGTTAGCTTAAAAATGCAATAGAGTGAAAAAAAAAAAGCATGAACATAAATACAGAAAAAGGCAGGAAAAACAAATATTCAGAATTGGGAATAGGGATATAGACTCTGAGAGAAAGTTTATGAGCAGGTTTTCCTAGCAGAAACAAGTTTGGCATCTCTGAGGAAGTGAAATATGTCAAAATTGTTGGTGACAGTAGGCAAGAGGGAGAGTAATGGGGAATGAGGTCACACATAAAGGTATAGATTAGGTCCAGGACCTTATATTTTATTTTTAATTTGTTTTTGAGCTACACTTGGTGATGCTCAGGGGTTACTATTGGCTCTGTATTCAGGAATCACTCTTGGCAGTGCTCAGGACTATATAGGATACTGGGGATTGAATCTGGTCAGCCTTCTGCACGGCAAATGTCCTACCTACTGTATTATAACTCTGGTTCCTTATCCAGGACTTTTCTTTTATTTTTATAAAGTTGTTCACAATAGTTCATTACAATTAATATTCCAACACCAACCCCACAACCATGCACCTTACAACGAGCATAAGAGGAAAGTGTGTGAAGATTGTTGTGTTTCATCCTGGAGTCATTTAAGCCCCTGAACAAGAGATTACAAACATATATGTTAAATCCAAACACATGTGTGCTACTTTTGGTACATCAGTGGGCTAGAGTATAAGAGTTTGTGTACTCCAGGATGTCCTGTGTCACTTTCTTCCAGGAGCTTTATTTCAAAGTCTCTGGATCTTGGCCATTGATGAGCTTCTATGGCACTGGGAGCAGTTTGTTGGTATGATTGACAAGCTACTGGAAAACTAGGGATGCTGGGGGAAGGAGGCCTAGTCCCAATCCAAGCAAGCTCATAGATCTCAGTCATACATCCTGCATACCTCTTCCATGACTTTTTCAATAAGAAAATGTGACTTGGTTTCTAAGTCTGGTGAGAAATGTTTTGTGTGTGGAAGAAGTGGAGAACAAGGAAGAAACTGAATAATAATATTTATTTTTGCTTTTTGGTTCATATTCAGTGGTTCTCAGGGGTTACTCCTGGCTCTGCACTCAGGAATTACTCCTGGCAGTATTCAGGGGACTATGTGGGATGCCAAGGATTGAACCTGGGTTGGCCATGTGCAAGACAAAAACCCTACCCACTGTACTATTGCTTCAGCCCTGAAACGAAATTATTAATGAAAGATATTTATATGCTTTTTCTCAGTAATGGAAGAGAAAATGTCTAAGGGGAATAATTCCAGAGAAAACAGAGGAAGTGCATTATTTAGATAACATGGATATAACCAGAAAAAGTAACTAAATGAATTAAAAATGGGAGCCTATTAATAGCAACAATTGTGGGCATGTTGAGAAGAGGATGGATAACTATATTTTGCAATTAACTTTTGTGTGTTAAACTTAAAATGTTTCTGTGTATATTTTAAGTTGCTTTCCTTTCCTTTTTTTAAGGGCATCACTCCCAGCTGGGTCATTCCCAGCTGTGCTCAGGACTAACTCCTACTGCTGGGTCCGGGGATCACTACTGACAGGCTCCAGGTATCATATGTGGTGCTGGGGATTGAACATGGGGTGACCTGCAAGACAAGTGCCCTGCCTGCTGTATAATCTCACCAGCTCCCATCCTTTTCTGATGGACTGCAGTCAGCATGAAATCCTCTGATTTAACTTGTGTTGCTACAAATGGCATGATTTTGTTCCTTCTTAAGAACCATGTTTGTTGTAGTGGTCCCAAGCTTTTTATAAGGATATGAAAACCACTACAAGGATAGTTGGAAATGATCACTCTGGACAAGAACTGAGTGCTGAAAGTAGGTTATGGGACAGACATGACGACCTTTCAGTACCTGTAGAACAAATAATAATACCAAAAAATGGCAGAGATCAAGAGAAGGGGAGAGAGAGAGAGAAAAAAAAAAAGAGAGAGGGGCAAGAAGAGGGAGGAAAGGAGGGAGAGGGAGAGGGTGAAGGAGGAGGAGAAGGAGGGGAGGGGAGGAGAGGAAAGGAGAAGAAGAGATCCTGCTATAGAGGTAGGGTGGGGTGGGAGGGAACCTGGAGACTTTAGTGATGCAAAATGTACACTGCTGAAGGGATGGGTGTTGGAACATTGTACTACTGAAACCCAATCACGAACAACATTGTAAGTATATCTCATGGTTATTCAATCAATCAATCAAATGAAATCCTTATTTGAAAGAAAACAAAATATAGGAAAGGTAATTCCCCACACTGTCTCTCTTCATAGCTTGAACAAGATGGGGTTGACAATGAAACCAATGGATCTGGAGTCTCTAAACTCTCATCTCCCGAAGGTTGGAGGGACCCAGGCAATGTTCTCTTGTCATTTGCTTTTAGATAACTAACAGAGTTGAGGCATTTGGATCCCAGTAGCTGAAGACCATTTGTTTTTCTACTCTGATTTCCCTTATCCCACATTCTCCCACCATGGCCTTTCCCCAGCTCTGGAGTATTATTTGAGGGGAGTCAGACATTCTTGGGACCCAGCAGGGGAAATTGAGTTGGACTTACAGCTGGCCTGTGCTTAGCGGGGTGTAGTTTTGTAGCTCTCCCTGGTATGGTTTTGCTTTTATTGGCTGAGCCAAGGTGGAGATGGCTTCCAGGAAAATGATCCGCTAGGATGAGTCACCAAGTGTGCTGACACACGTTTCAGAGACAGAGATGCCTTCGTGTGGACCTTGTCCTAGGATGCCTGGCATGGAAAGTGGCTGAGAGTACTGAAGTTTAACTACTAAAGACAAAGCCAGTATGTGAAATAAACCTCATAGAAATGTGCTCAAATTTCACCACAATTCTAAAGCTTAGGTAATATTTTAATTTTGAAATGTGAAAGGGACTTTTCTAAACTAAACATAAACACAATAATTGTAAGCAATATTTGTAAGCAATACCTTTGTAAGCAATAATTGTAAGGAAATTATTAAATATAATTAAAATTATTAAGTACAATTAAAAATACTCTCTATGATAATATACTTGTCATGATCAAAGGCAAATTGTGAAAAATACACAAAATTGTATATGTATGCAAGAAAATTAACAAAACAACATAGGGCTTTTTAATGATGGATTCTGTGATTTCCACTAATAGTTCTCTTAATTTTCTAATTTTATTATTTTACCCAATTTTATAAAATAATTTTGTATTTTTTTCATAGGTGGCCTCTCCAATTTCTGTCAGACAGGTTTAGATCCACAAAACCTGCCGTGCCTCTAATAGATAGCCATTTATATTTCTAAAAGTCAAATTTGTGGCTGCTATATAGGAGAGTCTAGTTGGTGCCTGGTGAGGAAGAAGGTCAAGGGTATAAGGAACACTCATGCTAGACAATATTTTTTTTGCCCAGAGTTGGCCAAGAATTAGTCAGTGGCATTTAATTGGTTCCCATGCAGTCTCGTCACTCTAATGGAGATCCATATCATTTGACAGGCACAATCCATTTCCAGACCCTCTCCCAGCCCCTGGCGACCACCAATCTACATTTGGTCTTTAGGGATTTACTTATATTGGATATTTCATTTAAACAGAATCATACAAAATTGAACAACATTGGTATTGGACTTAGCATAGTGTTTTCAAGGCTCGTCTATATTTCTGTTCACCCTCAGTTTTTCATTCTTTTTAAATGATATACTAGACAATTGCATGAGTGACTCTCTCTCTCTCTTTCTGTGTGGGTGTTTGGGTGTACATGTATATGTATTTCAACACAGTCATTTGAAAATTGTCATTAGCTCAATTTAACTGAGGAAAACATTTATTGAGTTGCTATCATGTTCCAAGTACCTACCTAGGCACTATACTACTTATACCTGAACTTTGGTTTAGAAAAAAAAAAACAAACAAATGAGGAAAAGGGCTTCAGGAGAATGCCAAAGCTCCAGTCTTAATGTCAATAACTCTGCCTCTAAATCATCTCACTCTGCGAATTTGCCTCTGGAACTTTTGTTATCTGATTACCAAGATTTGGGATGAGAATGTGAGGAAAGAATTCAAAATTTATATCAGCATAACACCCAAGGTTGAATGAACTTAGAGAAAGAATAGACGAGTTCCATATAGGCATTTGGAATTGCCTGAAACTCACTGATCTTTCTGCAGGATGGAATAGGGCCGAGGTGGTCTATCACATAGTTATGGGTTAGACTGCCTGCCCTCTTTTGCACCTGTATTAGCCTTTCTGACCATTGCCAGTGAGTTGGGACCCATAAAAGTAGCCACTGAATGTACCGACACATAGTGTTTTCTTTTTGGATCCCACCTGGCAATGCTCAGGGGTTACTTCTGGCTCTGCACTCATGAATTACTTCTGGCAGTGCTCGGGGGACCATATGGAATGCCAGGGATTGAACCTGGGTCAGCTGCATGCTAGGTAAACGCCCTCCCCACTGTGCTATTGCTCCAGCCCAATATATTGTGTTGTGAACTGAATGTGTCTCACTAAATCTCACGCTAAAGTTCTAGTTCTCAGTCTCACGCTATTGGAGTTTGAGAGGTAATTGGGTCTTTGAGAGGTCATGGGGTTAAATGAACTTATGAAGATGGAGCCTTCTGATGAGTCCCTGTGAGAAGAAACAAGAGAGTATTCTCTCACTGCTGTGGAAAGACAGGGAGATAGCAGCTGGCTGCCAGGCAGGAGGGGAACCTCCAAGTATACTTTCATTCATGCCAACAGTGCCAAGGTGGGTTAGAAATGCATGTCTCTTGTTTAAGCCATCCAGGTACTATGTTATAGCAAGATGCATGACTAAGACATATGGCAAGTAACAGGGTGGGGTAGTATTTCTTTGACTGAAATCATGCTCATAGATTAAATTCTCCCTCCATGGACCTTCTTTTGGTGTCACTGGGGAGACACTACGGAAGGCTGGTGGGACAATAGGAACCAGAATTTAGTGAGATCTGTACTGCAAGGGTCTTTTACTTTGCCTTTGTCTTTTTCTCTGGCTTTCTCCTGACTTACATTTGGCTTACATTTGTCTTTCTCATGGCAGAGATATAACCAGTCCTCACTTGGAGAGCGGTCCTGTGTTTGGCATATTGTGCACTTGAACCTTAGTGAAGAGATGGTTACTCTCTTCTCTCAAACAGGACTAAAGAGATGAATGACTTTCTACTAGTGCACAATTAGTGGCAGAGACAGAATTAAAGTTCAGGTCAGCCTCCCTGAATTGCCCGTTATTCTTGCAAATTTTTCTAGTTGGGCTAGACTGTCTGCCGTCTTTTGCCTCATACAGGGCTTAAAAGAAAATATTCTGGGGCTGGAGCGATAGCACAGTGTGTAGGGCGTTTGCCTTGCACGTGGCTTACCCGGGTTCAATTCCCAGCATCCCATATGGCTCCCTGATCACTGCCAGGAGTAATTCCTGAGTGCAGAGCCAGGAGTAACCCCTGTGCATCGCCGGGTGTGACCCAAAAAACACAAGAAAAAAATATTATTTTGATTGGGGAACTTCTCAGATGCAAAACTGTCACTACATTTCATATGCACCAAAGTTTTAAATTTTTTTCTATAAATTCGGGAAGCATTTCCCCACACATGGATCAATAAAGTGAGAATTTAAACATCAATTAATTCACAAAACCTGGGAACCCAGTATTCAGCTGGGGAGTGGGAAAGCGTGCAGGCAAGGCTTTCATCTTGGAAGGGATTTGCTATTGTATTTGGTTTTTGGCTTTCTGGAGAATGAGATCTTCAAACACGGATTCTTAAAATTTGATGTGACTATAAATTGGATGGTGCAAACTAGGCTAGTGCTTCGCCATGGAGAGCCATTTATCTCAGTAGTGAATGCAGGGCTGATAAATTCTCCCACTCAGCACCCCGTGTTGTGGTTTCCATTCTTGAGTTCCAGTGGGAGCCGCTCTTCCTTTGACTAGAAGATCGAGGCAGCTGCAGCCAGCAAGGGTCTAGAGAAGCTCTGGGGGGACCATGTGCTAGGTCTAGATTACTGCTGATTACTGGCAAAAACGTTTTTCAAATATTCCTGAATGGTATCTGAAGCTACCATCACCCTCTTTCGATTGTTCTGGCTGTACTTCAGTAAGCTTTACTGACCACTTTGGGAAAAAGTGGTTTAAAGAGTCAAACTTTTTGAAATGAATGAATATATTTGGGGCATCTTTAAAAAATTTTTTATTTTCATAAGGTTGTTCAAATTAACACTTCACTGTAGCACGGTCGTCCCGTTGTTCATTGATTTGCTCGAGCGGGCACCAGTAACGTCTCCATTGTGAGACTTGTTACTGTTTTTTTGGCATATTGAATATGCCACAGGTAGCTTGCCAGGCTCTGCCATGTGGGCAGGATACTCTTGGTAGCTTGCCAGGTTCTCTGAGAGGGACGGAGGTTGTTCACATTAATCAATTATATTCAATATTTTAACACCAACCCCACCACCATTCAAGTCTGCCTGCCAGGGGAAGCTGGTAGATAATTTATTTTCTATTGCTTATTATGAATATCACGAGAGGTTGTGTGGCCACAAGCAACCGTGCACTTCCGGAATTCTAAAATTGCAGATGGTTGGGGTCCAGCGACAACTCTGTAGGGAGGTAATCCATTTTTAGATTCATTTGGGAGTCTCTGGATCAAGGCCACCGATGCGCTGAGATGGGGCCTGGAGGCAGATCGTGGGCATGACAGCCAGGACCCCAAGCAGGCAGAGGGATGGGAAGGGACCCACCGTATGGCCTGGAGTCTTAGTCCCTGAGCCCACGTACCTGGGTTTTGCTTCTGGGAGCTCGTGGCGATCAGGGTCTCATCTGGAATGGGCAGAGAGGGCGCACCCGCTCCATCTGAGTAGTTGGGCACCTTTGAAACTGAGACTTTCTGTACTCTGTTTGGTAGACCTGAAATATGACACAAGACAAGGAAAAAGAGAAATAACATAAATTGCAAAGTAAAATGGCTGAGATTCAAATTTCTATCAATGTCTAACAACAAATGGAATTCTTTAAACTATTTTTTATTTGAGTTTTAATGGGTTGAGGCTATAGGGTAAGGGTAAAGAACAATGGGAGCACAGCAGACTATGATATCCACGACTAAAGGAAGCAGGAGAAGTATGTAAATCCTGGGGACTAGAAAAGGTGCATGCCAGGTTAATAAATTGGGTGATGCTAGTGTGAAAGTGATTTTACTTGGGATGATTTTAGCTCATTGTCCAGGTAGAAGTAATTTTACTGTATAAATGGGCACTCTTATTCTGCTCTCTTGTATTCACTGTACTTCTTTCTATGAATATCCTTTTTCCATATTTTGTACTATTATTTCACTAACTCTTTTTCTCTCTCCCTTTACATATTCATCTTTCCCTCCCAGTACACTCTATTTCTCTCTCTCTGTGTATCTCTCTCTCACTATTTCTTTTTATCAGTCACTATCTCTATCTCTACTTGTAATTTTAAGGTAACAGAAATCACAGAAAGGTCAGACACCACATATGATGCTAAAACCAGCATACAATTCCTTACTAAACCATAATATGCAGCCCCTCCCCCGGCCTTTTGAATCAGGATATTAACTCCCCTTTACATCTGCAGTTTTCCAATAAAATTTAAAAAAAAACTCTGTCATCACCTCCTTTCTATATTGGGCATGATTAGCACAAGTTTTACTGATGGACAGAATCAATACCTTTGATTGAACAATGGCTAGTGCCATTCTAGAGCTTTCCTGTAGTCCTGACTCAACTGCCCCAACTGCTACTCTGCTCGCTGCATACATCAGAAACACATCCTTTGAAGTTGCCTTCAAACAGTTGGCTAGTTGGGTCTGATGGTTTCTGGGTGTCAGATGTCTTTCCTTTCATGGCCTGTTTCAATTTGAGGATCAGCCAGGAGTCAGGAGGTGATGATTTAGGTGAAACTGAGAGTGACAATTAAGTAATCATCAATTAGCCTAGTGTGGGCCTCCTCCCCTCCCCTCCCCTCCCCTCTCCTCCCCTCCCCTCCCCTCCCCTCCCCTCTCCTCCCCTCCCCTCCCCTCTCCTCCCCTCCCCTCCCCTCCCCTCTCCTCCCCTCCCCTCCCCTCCCCTCCCCTCTCCTCCCCTCCCCTCCCCTCTCCTCCCCTCCCCTCCCCTCCCCTCCCCTCCCCTCCCCTCCCCTCCCCTCCCCTCTCCTCTCCTCTCCTCCCCTCCCCTCCCCTCCCCTCCCCTCCCCTCCCCTCCCCTCCCCTCCCCTCCCCTCTCTCTCCTCTCCTCCCCTTCTGTGTAAAGTTGGGGAAATTTGCTTTCATATCCTGAATCACAGGAGTCTGCGCTTGTTTCCTAGCCTTTGATCTTATCTGTTTCCAGCTTAACCTTTCCCTCCTATAGAGGAACTCCTTTTGTTGCTGTTGCAATGTTGTACTGCTGGAGATTAAAGCCAGGACCTCACACATACAAAGCATGTGCCACTTGAACCTTTTCTCTGCCTTGGGACCTCCACTTTCCACAAATTTTTAGCAGTGGAAGGAAAATGGAAGGTAACAAGGGTTTGACAGCTGTAGAATCTGATGTCAGTAATGGGGCTTCCTCATCTTGTCCTCTGCCCCAACTGTCCTCTTCACAGATGTCCATATTCTCTCCATAAATGTCCATATTTCTTATGTATAGGCTGAATACATTCTCCATTCTCTATCATTGACTAGCGAGACAATTTCAGTATTTTTCCCCTATGAACTGCATTTATCTATTGGGTCAGATAACAGTACCTGCACTGAGAAGTTAATAAAGAGAGAAATTCATGAAAAATTCAAAGACTTTGGAGTTTTGCAAAGATGTAGCAATTTGTCCATGCCAGGGAATGGTTGACCATGCACGGATCTTTCTCCTGGGCACTAAAGCACCTGTTCTTTTCCTTTGACTATCCTGGGAGTTCCCTTTTAGAATTTCTATTCATGTAGAGCCTAAAGGTTCAATCTGATAGTAGACTATTAAAATGGTGAAGGCATAAAATATAAGAAGACATGTAAATTGTGCACTAAATAATAATAGTAGAAACTTTTGAATTAATAAATTATACTTTACAAAGCATGCAGATTGAACAGCAAAAATAAGCAGCAGAAAACAAACTCATCAATGTCAAACATATTTAAGACATCTGGGGGATGATTTAGGTAAAGCTTTTCTCCTCTATTGGAGTTTTGCACATTTCAACTTGATGAAAGTAAACATAAAGGGTCTCTCAGCTTTGACATGTTTTCTCTGCTCCAGCTTCCCTAGTATGTTCCAGCAATGGAGAGTGTATCATGGTGTTTTATGTTCCACATGGCATATTATAGAAACAGAGTCCACTGCACCCCTCACACTGTAAAATATCACCATAACCCTTAGATATGCCTCTATATGACAAAGCAGAGCATTCCTTTCTTGCCAGAGCCTAGATACGTATTTCCACATGACTTAAACATGGCACAGTAGTGGGAAGATTATGTGCTTGGCTTAAGTGTAAATATTTTGAGGGTTGAGATCGTCTGCTCTCAGGAAAATATAATTTACTGCTTCTGGAGTGAAAACAAAATTAATAAATAATACAGCACGCAAACTCATCTTTGCAATGTTTTAGTGAGTTACATATGGATGAAACATCCCTTGTGGCCATTCCTGGACTCAGAGACGGGAGGGGGATGTGTTTAACCAAACGCACCATATTTTTCTGAACACCATGTTGGAGAACACATAGGAACCTGTTCTCCGGAACCAGTGGGAGACTGGTATGTCTCTTCTCTCCCTGAAAATGTGTATTGGCAAGGCTGACGCAAGTTCCCCTTTGTCTGACTCTTTTTGGCTAGGGGGTGGGGTGCAGCATGGGGAGAATCAAATTGGACAGAAGTGAGATTCTCAAGGCATGAGCGTAGTGAGTGTTGAGTTAGAATTGGGCTTTATTTCTTCCTTTGATATAGAACTGAACTCAAGCAACTGTTCTGGGAAATAGATTTCCAGTGAGCAAGTGGGACACAGCAGCCTTCTCAGAATCAGGAGACAGTGCGGGGGAATCTGAGAGCATTGGGAATGGTTGACCAGCTGTTTCTGCCAGAAACTGGAAATCTGAAAATCTAGTCTCACTGTCTCAGTGATGGAGGGGGATCCCAGACTCATATTTTTCCCCTTAGATTAACATAAAGGGTATTTTTTTTCTATGCTTTTCTCTGTCCCTTCACTCTTCACAAGTTTCTTAGTTTGTTGCTGCTCCTAGACCTGACTAGATAAAGAAGAGCCTGGAGGAGAAAAAGATCCACCTAGAGTTTGTTTCAGAATTTGCTCCTATGCTGTTTCTTCTAGGCTTCATTCTCGTGGTCATTGTCCTATACCAGCTCCTATACCAGCCTCACACGAGACTACGCTTGGCACTTAAGATGCTGAGCTCAATCAACAAGAAGCAGTCCTGCCCTGTTTGCCTCTCCATTCCTCTGATCCCAGGGAGCTGACTTCTCTTTGTCCCTCCAGTCATCTCTTTCTTGCCTGGAAAGTCACAGCAGTGATAGTCATCCAAACAGTCTTTTTATTTTGTGTGTGTGGGGGGGGGGGGGATCACACCCAGCGACGCTCAGGGGTTACTCCGGGCTCTGAACTCAGGAATTACTCCTGGTGGTGCTCAGCGGACCATACGGGATGCCAAGGACCCAGCCCAGGTTGGCTGTGTGCAAGACAAACTTCCCACCCACGGTACTATTGCTCTAGCTCCTGAACAGCAAGTCTTTGTAAAGAGGTCAGCACTGATGACCTGCTTTCTTCAGCAGGACTGGTTTTGGGGTAAATATTTCATCCACGTAAGCAGGAGAACCATAGGGCCTGGCTTTGGACCCAGAGCCTCCCTGGAAGCACTGTCCCATCTGCCTGATATCACTGCGTGGTCTCAATGCAAGGGTTTCCCAGCAAGCCACGCTCTCCATCATAGATTCCAGAAGGTCCTTTCTAGGCTGGGGAGGCATTTTGGCGCTCTGCATGCAGGAGCCCCGAGTTCAGTCCTTGCACAGCCTGGCCCCTCTAAGCCACCCCAAGGGAAATGTTGAGTGTTGGGTCAGGAGTAGCCTCAGAGCACTGCTGGGTGTGCCCCTCCCCCACCACCAAATTACAGTAAAAAGTCATTTCTGCGGGATAAAGATGGGACTCTCTAGTTTGAGGGTAAACCAAGTCTGTGGGATAACAGGTCCTTGGGGTGTGACGCCTGTTACTTGATCCTTTGACTGAGTTCCTGTCCAGGATCCCCCCTCCCCGCACCCCTACTCCTCCCATAAGTTCCCTGCATTTAGGGCTGAGACTCTTGGTCTCTACACTTCCTCACCCTCTCTGCTTCCCAGGACTGTCTTTGACCCCGGCTTTTCTTGGGTCTGTTACTGCACCCTGTTCTCAGATTGGACAGCTCACCCCAGGCGCCCCTAAACTTCTAGTCCTCTCTGTAATCATGGGTGCTTGGCCCTCAGTTTCTTCATCTGTACCTGGGCCTGGGATACAGGGTTGCTTTGGGAACTGACACTGAATGTATCTGCCACTTAGTGATAATCGTCTGAAC
Organism: Sorex araneus; assembly: GCF_027595985.1. Lineage (NCBI taxonomy): Eukaryota > Metazoa > Chordata > Mammalia > Eulipotyphla > Soricidae > Sorex > Sorex araneus. The sequence continues at coordinate 105,553,682 of NC_073303.1, forward strand.
AAAAAACAGATCACCACCTCCCACCCCACCCTATTTTGCTCCTAGAGAAAACTCAAGCTAAGAAGTTGAGCCACAGGCACAGGATACAAAAGGACCAGTGGTTCTCAATAGGCGGGGGATGTCAACTCCCATCCTCACCCCTCAGGGGAGACACTTGACAGTGTCTTGCTATATCTTTTGGTTGTCAAAGCTGGAAGGAAGTCGCTAGAAGTATCTAGCAGGCAGAGCCCAGAGAGGTTGCTAGGAGCCTATGATGCAGAGACTCCATCCCTCCCTCCACAATAAGAACCTTCTAGCTCACAGGGGCAACAATGCTGAGGCTGAGAAATCATACTGCAGGGAACAAACTGAATACTTCGGACTCAAAGATGCATACATACAAGGATTGGAGGTGGGGGGTGGAGCAATAGTTCCGCCAGTTTGCCTTGAACCGACTTCAATCACTGGCATCCCATATGGATCACACCCAGGAGTGATCCTGGGTGCAGAGTCAGAAGTAAGACTTGAGCACTGCCAGTTGTGGCTCCCCTAAAGAAAAACAAACCAAAAAAGATATGTATGAGTACTTCTTTGATGCTTTGATGTTTTTCACACACATATGCACATAGATAATGTACAAATAAGAACAAATTATTAAGTAGTTGTTATATACCAGTAGAAATATATTTTATGGGTCTAATAATGCATGGTCAAATATTTTGGTGGCTCTAAGAACACTAACTCATTTTAAGTGGTGTCAATTTTTGTTTGGGGGCCATACCTGGTGATACACAGACTTTTCTCCACGTGTTACTTGTCACTTGCACACATGTGGTACAGGGACAGAAACTGGGCTTCTGCATGCAAAGCTGGGGCCCAAGAGATAGTATAAGTGGGAAAAAAATATCTTCACCCCTGGTTCCAACCCTAGTGCCACAGTGTTGCTCAAACACTGCCAGGACAACAATTCTATGTGTGTTGAGTAAGCCCTGGGCGTCTTGAGGCATGAATCTGTCTCCCACCAAATAATAAGGCAAGGTTCCAGCTCGTTGGGCCATCTCTTCCATTGGCCCCTAACATCCTTATTTTATATAGGAAAGCAACAAGGCTCAGGGGACGTAGACGCCCAAGGAATGCATGCTATAATGTGTACCTAGGTGGTACACATTATAGGAAGGCTTCTAACTTGCCTCTCAGTTTTTTTAAATGTTTATTAAGGCATTGTGATTTACAAAGGTTTTCACAGTTGAACTTCAGGCATACAATGTTCCAGCACCAATCCTACCACCAGGGTCAATTTCCCTCCCCAGTGTCCCCATGAACCTCATTTCCATCTCCCTAGCTAACCTCCTCAACAGGCACATTTTAAAGCTTGGTTGTTATGGTTTGTATCTCATGCTTGTAGTGTTGGTGGCTCTGTGGCTTAGATATACAGATACACACCTCTACACCACCCTTGTGCCTGAGGCTCCTGATCCCTACCCTGATACTTTCCATCCACCTTTTCTTCTCTCCATAGACTCCTCTCCTTCTCTCTCCTTCTCATTTCTGTACTCAAGGATCAAGGGTAATGTTGGTAACCACCCCCTTTATACCATGCATTCCCTTATACCATGCATTCCCTTATCCTGTTTTCCTGTATTCCACAGATAAGTGAATCATCTGCTCTTTGTCCTCCTTCTTCTGACTTATTTCATTTAATATGATATTCTACAATTCTATTCAGTTGCTGAGAATTGCATGATTTTGTTATTCCTTGAAGCCAATAGTAATCAGTGGTGTGTATATATGTGGGGTTTGTGTGTGTGTGTGTGTGTGTGTGTGTGTGTGTGTGTGTGATCCACTCATCTGTTATTGGACACCTAGGTTGATTTCACAGTGTCTCTCAGTTATTGATGTGAATAGGAAGGCATTTGGGACAATGGGACCTGGAGATGCCTGTGGGATCTGAGGTGGAGGGAAACGAAGTCTTCCCCCTTCTGACCTGTAGGATTTTCCCTTTCTCAGAGGCTGGCAGGCACTTCCTGGTGGTTGGAGATCCCCGAGTTGCTGTGGGAAGCCCAACAGAGAGGTGGTTTCTGCGCACAGCTACTGTTGTGGGGGGGGATGGCTTGCGGGGGGGGGGCAGACAGGAATAGAAGCAATAGAACAAAAGCCCATCGGAAAGTTTTCTCCCTTCTTTTCTCTGGGGAGGGAGGAGCAGGTGCGTCAAATTCCCTCCTGGAAACTCACACAGGAGGGACGAGATCACGAGTGGGGGCGTTCTGGCTGAGTAAGAACTAAGAGGTGGGGACGTGGGGCGCGCAGGTGTCTGAGAGCTATGAATGCTTTGCTTCTTAGAAGCCTTGAGTCTCAAAGAGCCATTTACAAGGAGGAAGGAGCTGCCCAGCTATATATTTCTTTTTTGCCTGGGAGGACTTCCCGTGGCAAAAGGGGTCACACGTGGATCAGCCTCTGTTCATTGTGCACAGGTCTCTGGCCATCTGGACCACCCAGGGGCCCTGCTGCCTAAGCAGGCCAGGATAAAGGCAGGGACTGACACTGCAGCCTGAAGGTCATTACCAGATGGCAAGAGACTTGTTTGCAGGGATGATTCACCACCAAGTGACTCCCTCAAGGCGAGTCTGTCTTCTGCAAAGCTGCCTCCGAAGAGCTGGCGGAAGTGGCCTGATCTGGAGATGTGGACACAGTGAATGAAGTTTCCTGCCCTCTCCTGTGCACTGGCTGGGGAGACCAGGTTCCATGGGCACCCACAGAGGCACCAGAAATTTCACTCTGGGCACAAAGGGGCACCCCGGGGTGGTGGGTGGGTGTAAGTAAGATGAGCTGGTGGGAGGTAGGGAGTTCAACTGTGCCTCACACCAGTTGTAGGATTGTGTGTGCCACCTAACATTTCCTACCTTTACAAAATAGGAGTAAAATTTTGTATTATCATAGGTGAAAATTATGTTATTTTACCTATTAGGTAAAAATTCCTATTATTTCTGAAGAGCACCTCGGGTTTCATTATCACTAGATATTGGTTCTTCTTGCATCTGGATTCTCCCTTGGCCTTATTCAAAATCACCCAACCCTTGATGGATATGAAATTTCAGTCATGAAAGGCTTTAGCATACGGCTTGTTATAAAATCTCTGGAGTCTGTTTATCAGGTGATCAGAACAGCGTCTGGGGGTGTGTGCTGTGACCACTTGCTCTTTCTGCGCTGCACTGGCTCCAGCACCTGTCCCGCTCATCCCAGGACACCCCACTTCTTATTTACCATGGACAGCCCAGCTACCCCAATTGGATTAGGTGAGGGGAAAGATAGACAATACTGTACACAGTTCTCTAGGAACTGTCAGAATAAACTCTCATTGGACTGGAGCGATAACACAGCGGGTAGGGCATTTGCCCTGCACGGGGCCAACCCGGGTTTGATTCCGCTGTCCCTTTTAGAGAGCCCAGCAAACTACCGAGAGTACCCCGCCCGCACGGCAGAGCCTGGCAAGCTCCCTGTGGCGTAATGGATATGCCAAAAACAGTAACACGTCTCACAATGGAGACGTTACTGGTGCCCCCTTGAACAAATCTATGAGCAACAGGACGACAGTGCTACAGTGCTACAAACTCTCATTGGAATCTCTGACATCTGTGTTAAAAATAAAGAAGCAGGACTTAGGTAGGAAGGAGATTCAATTCCGTAGATATGCTCATTCCCCGCAACTGAGTTGATGACCGGTAGAGGGCGCCAAAGCACAGTGTAGCGGCCGTCTCCAATGGCTAGTGCTGGCCTATTAGTTTTGCCTGCTGCATCTTGGTGGCCCCCAAAGCCGGCTAATGGGTTAACCTTTAGTTTCAGCAACTAATTACTTCCCCCAATCCCCATTCTTAGCCCCATGGGCAAACCATTTAAGGGGAAGAACTGGGCAACAAAAATAGCTTCAGAGCAAATACAGTTTTGCATCTTGATTGCCTGTTTATTGTTCCATAAATGAGAGACAATAATAGAGACTTTTTGTCTACTGAGCTTGTTCCAGGCTTGGCACTGTTTTAAGATCTATCTGCGGGTTAAGCCCTTTAGAGGTCAGTGTCTGAGTTAGTTCCCCTTGTATCTCACGGATAGATAAAAGCACTGCGACTGTGATGGGGTAGAAGGGCTGTAGTCAGTAGGGGAGACAAGTCTGGTCATTTTGGGAAGTATGGAACTGTTGCCACACATATTAATCAGAGTCGTTTGGTGGATAGGAGCTTTGACTTGTACCTTTAGTTTAGAGTTCGTTGCCAAGCAGAAACGACCCGATTTCCACGTGTCCTTCGTTAGAGACACAGGATATGTTTGTTTCGCTGCACTGCGGAAGGACACTTGTGTTCAAATTTTTTTTTCCATCTCTTTCTCCTTTGTATCTATTTTTTTCTCTCCAAAATCAAAATCTAACAGAATGTTAAGGGATGAGAGGCTAAGCAGGGAGCTGAGGGGGGTGGCATTGCCTCACTCCCACTGTCCCGCCAAAGTGTCCCCATGTCCACTGTCCACCTTGGGCATGGTCCTCTGGTTGGAATGTGGCAGAATCCAGTGATGTGGCTCCTGGATTAAGCTTGATTCTGAACTACTCTGCAGAACTGTGTTTGTTAATCTATTCCATGAGCTACTAGCTTAATTAAAGAACATCTATTGTTATTCTTGATTGATGGGTACCTATCTGGTAAATTATGGAAAATTCTTTATTTTCTTTTGGGGGGGGAGGAATTCTGGTGGTGCTGCTCAGAGGGCCCTCCTAGCAGTGCTTGGGAGAGTCTTGTAGTATTAGAAATTGATCCATGCTCCACGAAGGGCAAATGCTCTGCCAATTCGCTACCAATTTAGCCACATCCCCAGCCTGAAAGACATTTTGTGTCATATATAGTTCTATGGGGAAGAAATACATAATTGAGCAATTATATATATATGTAAAATATGTATATAATCTCATTTTCTTTATTCATTGATCTTTGGTAGACATGTTGCTTGTTTCTTGTCTAATATGACTCATGCTTCAGTGACACATGAGAATAGATGTCTGAAGTAATGGTTTTACTTTAGATATATGCCTGGAAATGGAATATTATGTGAGGAAATAATTTCCTAATGTATATGTAAATTAACAATTTTTTCTATGTACTTAAACATCATTTTTGTCAATCCTACCTACTTTTACAAGGTCAGAAAAATGAAATTATGGCATGTTTACTCTGATAATGTCTCCTATGGAAGGCTATCTGACTGAAATGGGGATGAACATACTAAGCAATTTCAGAGAATATTAAAAGAGAAACCAGAGAGGACTTCTTGGAGGAGACGGTAGGACTGAAATGAGTCTCATAGAATGAAAAAGAGTAAACAGATTTTAGTGTTGAAATGGGTAGAGAAATAAGATTTCTCATTATCAACCATCAGAATTCACTTATGTTTTAAAATAGAACAAAAGTACTAATGAAAGAAAGCTCCCATAATTTTACTTTCTGAATTGAACTTATTATTTTCTTCTTTGTTAGCATTGGTTGCCATGTAACTTCATATGAACTTTCATGTAACTATAAGCACAATAAAATACCTAGAGCATTTTGTATTTTAAAACTTATCATTCTACCTATTCAATGAAGGATGATGAGGAAGGTCAGGGTTACTACATCCTGGCCGAGTGAACAAACCAAGTGAACTTTGTCATGTTTTCTAACTCCTTTGTGCCTCTCTCCTCCCCCCTTCCTTCCATCTATCTATCTATCTCTATCTTTCTCTTTCTCTTTCTGCTGTGCTCAAGGCTTACTCCTGACTCTGCACTCAGGGATCACTCCTGGTGGTACTTAGAGGACCATATGGGATGCTGGGGATCAAATCTAGGTTGGCTGCATGCAAGGAAAATGCCCTCCCTGCTGTTCTATCGCTGTGACCCCATGGTACTCTTTCCTCACCTGTAAAATCGAGAGAACAATAGTAACTATCTTTCACAGATCCTGGAAAAACTGTTGTATCTTAATATGTGTAGAGTAGTCACTCCCAGCAGGGGATGACCACTTGTCCCTGGGAAACAAAATTAGGGAACTCTGCACTATCAAGGGGACACTTTTGGTGTCACAAGTGCAGAAAAGAGGGGTGTGATAGGTATCCAGTGGGTAGAGCACCAGTATATTGTTAAACTTTTATAGTACACATGACTGTCTCCCATAAAGAATTATTTCATGCAAGATAGTACAGTGGGTAGGGCATTTGTCTTGCACATTGCTGTTCTGGGTTCCATCTGGGTTCCATTCGGAGAACCAAATCAACATCAATACCCCTGAAATTTCAAGACTTCCCTTCACTGATCCCCAAATCTGTGCTTTTTCAACCAAAGTACCATGCATTTATAACTAGAAATGTTCATTGTGGGGTTCCTTTATGAATCTTTATTGAAGTATTGTGATTTATAATACTGTTAATGATGCTTTCATGAATGCTTCATTCCAATATCACACTCACGATCAGCGTGCCCACTTCTCATCCCCAAGGTCCCAAAGACTCCTTTTGTTTCACATTACCCCAGTAAACTCAGTTCTGTGGACCAGCTTTTTAGTTCCATTGTTTTCCTACTGTGTATTTTTAAATTCCACACATGAGAGGGCTCATTGTGTATCTACCCCTTCCCTTCTGACTGACCTCACCCAGTATGATTCTTTAGTTCCATCCATGTAATGGCACACTACGTGGTTCTTCACAGCTGCATGGTATTCCATTAAGTATATATCCCACAACTTCTTCATACATTGGTCCCTAGTTGGCATTTGGGCTGTTTCCATAGCCTGGCTGCTGCTGTTAGTGAATGCACTGGCCATTGCTATTGCTGCAATGAATGTAGGTGTACACATATCCCTTCAAATTAATGTTTCTGTTTCAGGGGGTAGTTGGCAAGAAGCGATATTGTGAAGTTGTGTAGGAGTTCTACTTGGAGAAATCTCTAAATTGCTCTTGATCGAGACTGATCCAGATGGCATTCCCATTGACAGTGAATGAGGATTCCTTCCTCACCACAATGTTGGTTATTTTTGGAAACTTTTTTTCAACGTTTCCTTCACAAACTAGGTGAGCGATGTCACACCAAAAAAAAAAAAAAAAGAAAAGAAAAAAAAACACACCAAAATTAGCCTGATCATTGTGCTGCAGTGCTGACCACAGTGGTTTGACGGTAATGACTAAATCATTATTGCTAACAATCTTAAGATTCTACATAGATTATTCAGTGTATATTTATCTTGCAATACATATTATCTTCATCTATTGTGGTCACCAATTTTAGCTCTATTGGACTTTTCTGCTTTAGTGATAGATCACACATTCCAACCATTATCCCAGATTCTGAGAATGAAGTGTTTCCTTTAGCAGCTCTTTATCTGATGCTTGTGCCGTGACAAAAATACTTTGAGAAGTCTTGATATTTATAGACATGTTCCTTCGATGGATGTCTGTGAAAGATGAGCATGTGTGGTGTTGGCATTGCTGGAGGCCTTTCATGGTATTCTCTAAGGCCTTGTAGACATTTTCTCTCATATGGCCAAGGTTACTTGGTTTATAGCATTTTGAAATTGATTTTTATTCAATTGTGTATATTGCTCTTAGAATCATCTTTGGATGTTAAGTCATAAATATTTCAATACACATCTCTGGCATTGCATAGGAAGCATTTGGATAGGGCTTCCTGCTCAAATAATAAGTAGTCATTATTATCCCATCTGTCCTAAAAACCTGGGACAGGATACTAGTTTCGTTTTGAGGGGATCTGGGTACTTTTTCAATCTCTCTGAGTTCATTCAGCAAATATTTATTGAATCTATGATATATGATATTGTTTAAGGCTGTTGAACAAGAGTAGACAGGTCTTTGTCCTTATGGAGTTTATAGTCTAAATGCGATAATAATTTTAAATAATTGCATCAATATAGAAATATTTTGAAATTGCCAAGAAAAATTGCAATAAAAGAACAGAGTGTTGGAAAGTAGCCTGTCTTAGACTGAGTGATCAGTGACCATTTCTGGGGAGGAGATGCAAAAACATTATCGAATTGATAAATAAGAGGTAAAATCTAGACGGACTGCATTGCTGTCACATTCTAGAGAGAAGGAAGTATATGAGGAACGGTGATGCAGCTACCAGGAGGTCCCCGGTCTCAGAGCATGGACCTCTTCTTCCAGAGTGAGTTGTCCCATTCTGAAGAATCACTGGGGTTGAGGTCTGCCCCTTTGGCACTGCTGTTTGGTGCTAGACAAGGAGCCTGTCAAACCAAGTGAGAATCTGCTATTAATTCATCCACTCAACACATTGCTTTCACTCCCAGACTATTATGTATGGTGTTATAGGAATTGGAGACAAAGTAAGGTTAAGGTTTTCCAAGGTCCAGAACATACAGATAAGAAGACAATTAGATGAGAGAGCAAGGGAGGGAAAGATAACATCTCTATCCATGTGCCTTGCCTGGGACTTCTGTATTGTAAGAAGGAGAGAGAGAGGGAGAGGGAGTGAGAGGGGAGAAGGAAAGAGGGGAAGGGAACCTCTGCTCTTCATCAGCCTTGGGGATAATCTGCTTTTTTGCAGAGTAGGAATGGGATATCACCTCTGGAAATCAATTTGAGTGTATATCACTGTATCACTGTCATCTCGTTGCTCATTGATTTGCTCAAGCGGGCACCAATAATGTCTCCATTTGAGACTTGTTGTTACTGTTTCTGGCATATGGAATACTTCACGGGTAGCTTGCCAGGTTCTGCCTTGTGGGCAGGATATTCTCGGTAGCTGGCTGGGCTCTCAGAGAGGAATAGAGGAATCGAGCCCGGGTCAACCTTGTGCAAGGCAAACTCACTACCCGCTGTGCTATTGCTCCAGCCCTGAGTGAATATGAGCAAGATTAATTATCCAGAGGACTTTGCCCCTGGGGACCAGTGGTAGGTCCCTGAATGTAGACTTCCCCAGGCTAGGACCACTGTTTTGGAGTCAGGGACCCTCCAGCTCCCTAGCCAGCATGCTAACACTGGCCAACCAATTGCGACTTTCTCAGGATCCCGCCAGCTTCTCATGAGCTCCTCCCAGTCTTGCACTATGGTAATCATCTCTAGCTCCACACTCCACTGGTGTTTTCTCCAATCCTCTCCAGGTAGACCATCCTGAGATGTCTGCTTTAGAAATGGAGAGACCTACAGCATCTTTTTCTAATAGTACTTGGCTGTCTAATCTGTGAGCCCCCCAAAATGTACATCTTGGGGCCTTTATAGGATTAAAGATATTTTGGCAAGTGCTCTAAATACAAAAAGAGGTTGGAGTTAAAGCAGTCTTAACAGGCTTTTAAGTTTCTATCGTGTTCCGTTCTATATAATACGTGATCAGTTCAAGATGCATCCTTTTGTTTGATCCATCTTCAGTGAGACAAAGGTCACTCTTATTCATAAACAGCCAGAATGAGAAACCATAATTACAATCAAGACTTACAAATGTGTGTTGAGAAATGCATTTTTCCTTTCTCTCTTGTTCTTTGGGGAAAAAAAGTCCCCTTTTCCCTTCTCTCTTGTTCTTTGCTCCACATGTTCAGAGGTCATCAGGAGGCCTGTTCCTGGTCTTTGTCCATTCCTTACAAGTAGTGGGGTCACACATGCTGGCATTTGTGCCCTGTTTACAGCAGAATATTATCCAGAACTTTAACGATACTGTGTGATTTGTGCTGGACTGCCTTTCAGTGATGAGAACGGGAGGTGTGGCAGCGGGTAGAAGGGCAGGGGAGGTGGATAGAAACTTGTTTTTGCTTCCTTGGGTGGTGCCTCTCTTTGGGAAGCTTGTCAGAAGCCATTCTCTTCAATTTCATATTATAAGGTTCAAAGTGATAAATAGTCCTTTCCGCTCTGTATGAGAAAGACGTGATCAGTGATCTCAGTGAAACAAGAGGCCAGTGGCTGGGGTGGGGCTGTCTAGTTGGGAGGCCACTGTGCCCAGGGAACCCCACAGCAAGACCAGGCAGATTGCCCAAGTCTGGTGGTTATTACAACCCAATGAGAAGGGCCTAAAAGGGTGTAGGTCTTGGACAATGATCCCTTTAAAAATAGTAACTGATCACCATTGTCTCTTTCCTCTGTCAGACTTGGTTTTGCTGCTGTTCTTTCTCACTTGCACTTATTTATTTATTTTTAGCATATTTTAAAAATTATTAGTTTGTCTTCCTCTTGAAACTTTTATTTTTGTTTTATTTTATTTTTAGTGAATCACCATGAGAAAGAGCATTACAAAGCTGCTCATGATTGGGTTTAAGTCATACAATATTCCAACACCCATCCCTCCATGGGTGCTTGGGTGAGTGTACATTTCTGACCACCAATGTCCCTAGTTTTCAAGACCCTTTCCTCTTTAGGAAAGAAGTTTTAGAATCTCTGTCAATTCTCTTGCACTTTAGATCAATCTGCCTAAATGACAGCCTTTACAGGTCTTTCTGAGACCACTTCCTCAAGATCTAAATGGGCAAGGCTCTTTCAATCCAGTTATGTGTTTTTTTTTGCAGGGGAGGGGACCACACCCAGTGAAGTCTAGGACTTACTCCTGGCTCTCTGTTCGGGGACCCTTATGGTGGGGCTGAGGGATTATATGTGGTACCGGAAATCAAACCTGGGTAGCCACTGTACTATCCATTCATGAATGCAGTAAAATGTTGCCACTCACATGCCACCCCCTCCCCCCCACTTCTTTGGAGTCTCTCTTCCTTCCCTTTTATCAGCTGCTTCCCAGCATCTGTGTGACAGGCAGAGTTTTCTTGGTTGGCTCGTCTTCCTGTGGTATCACTTAAAGACACAATGGAATATTATGCAGCTGTTAGAAAAGATGAAGTCATGAAACTTGCATATAGGTGGATCAAGACTTGGAAGTAATGTTAAGTGAAATGAGTCAGAAAGAGAGGGACAGACATAGAAAGATTGCACTGCTTTGTGGACTATAAAGTAACAGAATGGGAGACTAACACCCAAGAATAGTAGAGATAAGTACCAGGAGAATTACTCCACAGCTTGGAAGCCGGCCTCACATGCTGGGGGTAAAAGCAGCTCAGATAGAGAAGGGACCACCAAGCAAAGGGTGCTAGGTGGGCCTGCTAGGGATGGGAGATGCGGGCTGAAAATAGACTATAGACTGAACATGATGCCTACTTAATACCTCTATAGCAAACTACAACACCCAAGAGGAGAGAGAGAACAAAAAATGTGGGGTCACAGAGGCGGGGTGGGGTGGAGGGGACGGGGTAGGGGTGGGATGGGAGGGATGCTGGGACCACCGGTGGTGGAAAATGGGCACTGGTAGAGGGATGGGTACTTGATCATTGTATGAATTAAACACAAGCATGAAAGTTTATAAGTCTGTAACTTTATCTCATGGTGATTCACTAATAATTTTTTAAAGACTATTTTTTTATCCCCCCAGGCTTAGTCATCTCTGATTCTCTTCTTTTTGCACTACTCACCTTGGTAGACCCCCATCCCCTCTGCAGCTGAGGTTGCCAGCCCTGTGTTTCAGATTCATCCGACCCCTAACATCTATTTCTTTGCTAAGGCTTAGCCCTCGACATGCAACTTCTTCCAAAACACTTGCTTGTCTCACGGGAATTTCCAATTCACAGTGTCCTCTCTTCCCACCCCAATTATAATACTTTCCCCATGATATTCTCAGCTGTAAATGTCATTCCTATTTTTCACTTTCCCAGAAAGAAATCTGAATCTTTGACCTCTCTTTCATACACACAATTTCATTAAGTCCAATTGCCTTTACTTTATGTCTAAACTGTGGGCTCTTTCCCTCTCTTTAATGTTCCTGTTCTAGGTTAGGCCATGATTATCTTTTCCCTGAATTAGAAAGCTCCTAATAGGCCTCCCTCTATCTTCACAATGGAAACAATAGGGAAAATTCTAGAATGTAAATCTAGTACTGTTACTTGGGGAATGAGGCTCGAGTACCTTAATAAGACCTGCAAAACCCTCTTATAAACTGATCCCTTCTCTTCTTTCTGGTTTTATTCCTAACCATGTCTGACAAGTGAAATTAGAAAAAAATACTTATGGACTCCCAAGACAAATATCAGAACCATTATTATAATAGAAATTCTAATATATAAATATTTATATAGTAATATTTATAATGGTATCCATACATGAACAGGTCATATGTGTGTTATATACGTTTTTTTCTCATAGGCAGGAAATTTCTGCAGACTGGCAGCAATGCTGGGACCATCGGTTGAGAGTTATAGTTCGTAGCTGCACTGACGGTTCCTGCTCAGTTCTATTTCCTGCAATTCAGGCTCCGAGGACAAGCCCACTAACATTGCTTCTGCAGTTCTCTGTGCATTTTACTCGTTGATGCTACAATAACACTTGTTCTGCAATGCTTGTTGTATGCGACTTTTCTTTCTTGCTCCTTACACTGCCGCAGCATAGTCAACTTATTGGCTTACTGAATGATGTGAGAAACAGACCATAACCACCAGCGTCGATGTTGACAGCTACTGAACAAAAAGACATTTCAGAGGCCAGCTGGGACCAGACTTCTTCTGCCTGGGATACTCTTTCCCATGAATTTCTTATAAAGTATCATTGGCCGACCCAGGTTTGATTCCTCTGCCCCTCTCAGAGAGCTGGGCAAGCTTCTGAGAGTATCTTGCCTGCTCGGCAGAGCCTGGCAAGCTACCTGTAGCATATTCGATATGCCAAATACAGTAACAAGTCTCACAATGGAGACGTTACTGGTGCCTGCTTGAGCAGATTGATGAGCAACAGGATGACAGTGACAGTGACAGTGACACCTCAGAGAAATCAACCTGAAGGTCACCTTTTTGGGGGAAACTGCCTGATACTCCATCTATATGAAATTATCATAGTACCTGATTATTAAACTCTTAAACAAAGTCACATTAATACTATAATGTGAATTAAACGCATTGGATCCTGTGATTACTGATTTAACCATTGGTAGAATTCAGAGGGGCATGCAACAGATTAATAGTCTATGAACTTCTACAGGCCTTCACACATTTATTGAATAAATTAATGAATAGTTAGTAGCCAGGTTGAGATGCTTGGCTTTCAGTTGGGCCCACCTTGCATTTCATGTGGCTTTGTTTGCTATAAGCACCCAATAATATATCTTATATCTTGTCAACCTATTTCTGGACTTTTATAACCAGCAGTTATTTTGTAGCTAAGTGACCACTTATTTTAATTTTCCTGTTCTACAGCCCTCAGAATCTCTCAACCTATTGCACAACTTCATTTTCTGCCATGTTTGTGCAGTTGGGAGTTGTGGCACTTAACTTTTCCATTTGAGTTGAAATAAGGCTGTATAATATGGTAGAAACAAATGAATCAGAAAAAAACTGAAAGATGCAGATAGAAGTCTAACCCATGAAAAAGACCATCTGTGTAACCTTGGGCAAATGCTCAACGTTTCTGTAATGGGATTAAATATAATAAGGTGAGTAAAGCGTGGCAGATGGCCCAGTTATGCATTTACTTTGTCCACTTTCCTTCTTTCATTTTGCTGTTTTTAACCTATTTCCTCTTCAAATTTTTTTCTTGGTTGTAGGAGGCACATGATAAATAGGAGTGCTGTGTTGGAATAAGGAGACAACGGAAAGGGTATAATTTCCTGCTCACCCTCTTCTCTTTAATAAGAGTGTGCGTAGAGCTGTAACCTACAGGGAACACACTTGGTCTTTCTCACTCCTCAATCTGTTTCTCAGCAGGCGTCCAGCCATTTACTTCTGACACAGGTTTTCTATAATCTCTACATTTACTACGTGCTAGATCTATGGCATAAGCTTAAAGAGTCCTGTTCTTCCTGGGCTTTGACAAAGCCAAGCACATTACATTCCATCTTCATTGGCAGCAAATCCTTCATTTCCAAAAATGAATCAAGGATGATAGTTAAGAATTCTAGTTGGCTAAATTTAAAGATCTGAGAAAAAACCCCATCAGATTCAAGAAAATTATCTGGCTCCTAGCCCAAGGATTTAAGTGTTGGAAAATACTCAGATACTCTGCCTTTGGCTTTTAAGTTTTTAACTCTGAGCATCCTCTTTTTCTGAAAATGTCACATACTCATTGATACTTATGGAGTCCAACACCCACTTCAGTGCTCTCTGCCTTAAGGAACTGAAGCAAAAATTGCCAGGGACATAAGTCATTGGAGGCCTGACAGTTCACCTCTCTGTAGGCTTGGGGGGCTTTGGACAGTAAACAAATTGGATGATGGAAATATCAATAACTGAGAGACACATGTAGAAACTAACTCTCTTCTGTGGGCCTGAGAGTGGGTTAGGAGGGACCTACAGATTCCACAGTATCCATAGATCATGGGGGATTGAGCTGGAGAGTTGAGGAGGTATGGGGCCTCTCCTGGTCTAAAGCTTTAAAGGGAAATGTTTCACTCATAGAATATTTTTCTATGGCAAGAAAATATTCTATGAGTACCAACGTTCAACTGATCTTCGAATATAGTGCAACATAAGATATTTTGAGAGATCACATTTACACAATTTATATTATAGTATATTGCTATAATTGTGTTTTTGTTGCTGTTGTTAACAAAACAACAGCAACAAAAATTGTGCCTAATTTGTAACTTAAGCATTATTCTAGTCAGGATATGTAAGAAAGCATAGTATATATAGGTTTTGGTACAAGCCAGGCATCCAGTGAGAGTCTCAGAATGTATTTCCTCGAATAAATGCCAGGGGTAGGTCAGCTGTGTGCAGTTACTAATGCCAACATGACTTGGCTGTTCCAGGAGATATTTGCTTGGAAAATACAATTCTAATCATGAGTTTTACCCAATGCCATCAGTTTCTGTGCCATGTTAGACCCGCCATGAAGCCTCCTGACATGATCGCAAAACCCCGTAAATATTCCATTTCTGACTTCCATCGTTTGAGTACTTTAAAGCTCTGAATGAATTATCTACTTTGTATATTTGAAGGGTCTACCTTTACTAGGGAAGAGGTTATCCAGTGCTATTTGGGAGTGTTCACCATTGTTTGGTGTTCTTGAGAAAAGTCTTTATTTTTGTTCTTTGTAAATTTCCTTTCTCTTCTCTCCTTGTTTCTCGTAAGATTTTAAAATATCAGTTTTATAATTAAAAAATTTCAAGATCTTTAGCTATCACTTTTCTATCATTAACTTTAGTTTTGTATTTGTGTGTGTGTGTGTGTGTGTGTGTGTGTGTGTGTTTATGTGAGGAGAGGCGGGGAGAGCCATACCCAGCAGTTCTCAGAGCTTTCTCCTGACTCTGCACTCAGGAATCACTCCTGGTGGGCTCTGGAGACCATCTGGGATGCAGGGACTCAACTAGGGTCGGCCACATGCAAGAGTCGTACCCTCTACTATCTCTCTGGGTTCCTCTCCCTTTCAATCTGAGAGATTCACCCACCTCAGAAAAGTTGTTTAAAACATTTTTTTGGTTTCTCTAGATGATTTTTTTACCTATTTTTTTTGGAATTTATAGTCAATGAAATCAACCTAATTATGAAATTGGATTAAATGTTTCATAAATTGGTTAGCTTCCCATCCAACATGTAATTTATAAGCCATATGAAGTTGAAAATTTTTATGGTGAAAAAGAGGAGGAAAAATTCCATTAACAAAGAAAAATGTGGATTTCTTTAGACAAAGCTACATTCACACTGGAAGCTGCAGAGCCAAAATTTACTATTACTATTTCTCTCTCTCCCCCGTTAAATATTTATATATTCACTTATAAGATAGTTATTTACTGCTTTCTTAGCATAGGGACTGGGAATATGGTAGCACAAGGATGCTACAAATTTGTTTCTATGGAGATTACAAAAAGGAAAATTATGTATAACACTCCTTTTTGGTAGACTTCATCAACCTATGGGAAAACATAACACATCAATAGAATCCTTCAAATTTTACTGACTCATAGTTACCCATATTTTACTCATGTGTTACAAAACTTTAGGTAATCACAATATATCCAAGAATCCTCTGTGGATACTCAGGGGTAGCATGTGTGTACACTAGTTTTATTCCAGCCCTGTGTGGTATTAGCGAATGCTAAAGGATGTGGATTTATCCCTATTATTTCTTTGGACCAATTTTTTCCCAGGGACCACTCCTTGGAAAGTCCCAGGATTCTAATACAAATTCCCCCTGGGGAGATAGATGCAACTAAAAAAAATACAAAAAATCATGTAAGTGAAAAAGTTGGGGGTAATTTATAATAAAAGTGCTCAACAAATCATTGTTGAATGAACTGATCAAAAAGCATTTAAAGAGAATTGTTGGTTTATATGATTGAGGAGGAATACATGACATGGTTCAGTATAGGCGCATGTGTGTGTATGTGTGTGTGTGTTTCTCTATGTTGTCTATGAATGTTACTAAGTGCTCTGAAAGTTACAAAGATACGTAAAACTATGGATTTTTAAGTAGGTGTAGAATAAATGTGGGCAGATATAAACTTCTGTGTCATTGGTAAAAAAGTCTTTTTTTTTTTTTGGTGTTTGGGCACCAGAGCGATAGCTCACATGGCAGAGCATATGCCTAGTATGTGCTAGGACCTAAGTTCAATCCCTGGTAACAAATGGCTCTCTGAGTACCACCAGGACTAGCCCAGCCTGTCCCTGAGCACCAAAGCATTCTGCACACTAGCCCTGTACCACCAGCCCCAAGAAACCACATGAAATCCTAAGGGTCAGGTCGGTATGTTAAGCATCTTTGGGAGTAGCCCTGTTCATGAACCCCACCCCAAACCCCTGGGAATTGCCTATATAAATACACTCGTGCATGCTTGTGTGTGTGTGTGTGTGTGTGTGTGTGTGTGTGTAAAGAACATTTTATTGACTACACAGCCCTTCTATGGCTCCCCACTCATTTTCATTCCAGTTTCTTGCTAAGCTCAATTAGTAAAATAGGGTGATCATTCACAACAGCATATTGTGCCAGGAATCTTTCCTATAACATATCATTGGAATGATGAATCATTATCTCTAGATTTCCAAGTCCTCTCACCTACACTGTTCTCTGCCTCGCCTCAAAGTACAAATTTATTTTTGATGACAAATATATTTTTTCACCAGCATATTTTTTCATTCTTTTACTTGAAATACATTTTTTTCTTTTATTGAGAATGTGTGGGTGAGTATGTTTGTGACTGCGGATTTCTCTATGTTAACTATCAGTATTGCTAAGTGTCATGGAGTTATAAGAATAAATAAAGCTTTGAACTTTCAAATAAGGATAGAAAAAGAATAAATCTAGTTTATTTTTGGCAAAGAACATTTAAGAAAATGATATAAAACTGAAGTTTGTGTTAGAAGAGGTGGGAAAACTATTAAGCAGAGCTCTGCTATCATCTTCCTTTAGGCATCTTAAACTCTGAAAAAACAATGATCTGTTAAGCCAAATAGTAGGTGATATTTTTTGGATTAATATACACAAAACTAAGCATGTAAATAAGTGTCACGTAATGGTGTAATGTGACTGACATGTCTGCATCAGGGAGCAGAGTGAATTCTAGTTCTGCTTAATTCTGCTGTATAAACCCGAACAAATTTTAGTACTTCATTGTATCCAGTTTGCTCACAAATAAACCCATCATCTTATTTTCATCATATAGATGGTGAAGGTTTTTTTTTTTTTCTTTTTGGGTCACAACCGGCAATGCGCATGGGGTTACTCCTGGTTCATGCACTCAGGAATTACTCCTGGCGGAGCTTGGGGGACCATATAAGATGCTGGGAATTGAATCTTTTAACCCAGGTCGGCCAGTTGCAAGGCCAGTGTGCTATCGCTCCAGCCCTGATATGGTGAAGTTTTATAGTTCAAACATACAAAACGCCTGCTGTAGAGGCTGGCTGTCTCAACATATGTTAAGATTCCCTCTTTTGGGGCTGGAGCGATAGCACAGTGAGTAGGGTGTTTGCCTTGCACGTGGCCAACCCGGGTTCGATTCCCAGTATCCCATATGGTTCCCTGAGCACCGCCAGGGGTGATTTCTGAGTGCAGAGCCAGGAGTGATCCCTGTGCATCACCGGGTGTGACCCAAAAAGAAAAAAAAAGATCCCCTCTTTCCTTTCCTCTCTTTATGTCCTTTATCTCCTAGTGACCATATACATTTCCCCTATTCCATGTAGGAAAGACTACAAAGTACTTCCGGCTGAATTCCTACTCCATGCCAAGCCTCTGCATTGGCCACACCTGACTGCACGAAGGCATTACTTTCCCAGAATTTACTCAAAGGTAAGTTGTAGGCTGGAAGAAGATTCTAGCATGGGCCTTTAGCAGCTGTTTATACAAGGAACAGTGAATAAGTTTGTTCTGGTATCTTGAGATTTCTACTGGAACGGTAATATTTTTATCATCCATTCTGGTTTCCTATTTTAGAGTGATTCCTCTAGAAACAATTTTCAGTCATCCTATGAAACAAGTGGCCTCCCATCTCCTTGATGAGTGAAGAAATGATGCTGATGTTGGGAGTGGGGAATAATTAATCCATTGTCCATCCTGCTACATTCTGTGGAATGGAAAGTGGAAAACTAGCTGAGCTGTTCGTTACTTGGAGAGAACATGGTAACACTCACGCCTGGGTATGGGCTGGTGGAAGGAGAGAGAAGCAGAAAGAGTCTTGGACAGAAGGCTTATCTGTGAAACTGCATCTCCAGAATCTTCAGTCATTGTCCCTCGCTACTCCCATTCAGGTCCAAGAGTGAATGCTGAAATGGACATGGTGTGGGACTCCAGCTGCCTCTACCACAACACAGGAGACTTTATTGCCAACACCAGTTGTTCTGCTTACGGGACTCTGATTCCTCAATGAGCATGACATGCACTGGCCACGTGTCAAACTACCACAGGATTTATTTGGCTTCCAGCTGGGTCTTTCTAGAACATATGTGTCTCCAAGCAACTGAAACTTTAAACAATTGTGACTTCGGTTGTTTCAGCTGAATAGACACTGTGCTAATCTTAAAACCTGAGACTTTTGTTCATGGGGGGAATAAGCATCCAGACCAGGAAGAAGAGCTTCCCGTGATGATGAAGGACAGTGGTAGGGGTCTGCGAGGCATGTGCTACCACCAGGAGTAGGCTGTCCAGGAATACCTTTTTCCTTCTCCTCCAGAGATCAAATTCATCTATTAACAATTCACTCCACTTCTGTCACTCTCACTCCAACCCTCTGATCTTTTTCTGTCACCAACCCATGATAAACATCTCCTTTCTAGAGAATCTCACTCTCTGGAGAGTTACTCAGAAATCTTTCCTGTTTCTTTGTGTATCTCTGTAGGGAATATAGTGTCGTGTTAGGTTTCTCCAGGCACAACCTGCCGTCAGCCCTGCATGCCTATGTGCCTGATTGCATGAGGAGGGAATAAATCCTTGGGCATTGATATATGTCATGGCTCACACATTTGCAGGACCTTGGACACTGAGCTGATCATGTTCTTTCTAGAAGAGAACAGTTGTGAGGATGGAGAAAAACATATGTGTAAAAAACTAAGGCACACTGACAGGCGTGTGCACTCGCGGGCTCTCTGGGCGGCTGTCTCACCGCCCACGTTCGGTGCTCCGGAATGGCTGTGTATGGGCTGGATTGGGACGGCCGTTGGCCAAGGACAGACGAAGGAAGAACGAGGACCAAGCTGGTTGCTGATTAGTTACCGCTTATTCAATCTTCCATCTTTCTCATCTCCGGCACTTCTAGCTCAGTCCTCTCTCTGGATATACTGCAGCCTCTGGATTCTCTTCCTTCACTAGTCTCTCCCCCTACTTGTCTCTCTTCACCTTGCCCTCTAGGCTACACACAGCCAGGTAGCAAAATCAACATAAGAAAGCCCTTCCTGAGGGCTGTCAAAAAAAGGTTAAAAGGGAACACAACCTAAGGGCATTCCAAAGCCCTTCCAGACTGCCAGTAGGCAAAATACCTCTTAAGGGTTTTTTTCTCCCTCCTTATTCCAAACACTTATTAACATCTTAATACTAGTTATTTTTGTATGGACATAGCAAGAGATACATAGCAAGACTGCTCTCCTGGCAACATCTTGCCACAGACTCAACTACAGCACTCAGACCAGATTTATCATTCCTCACCCTAGCAGGGTCCAAATCTAGTTATCACTGTTTGGAACATGACAGCATTTGTCCATGACCAAGCTCTTAACTTATAGTTAAGCATTAGACACTTTGGCCAGGCCCATCTCGATGCCAGGGTAGCACACAACTCACCGCTTGTCCTGGGTCTGTCCCGTCCCTCATAGAGACCCTGCTTTTGGGGGTGCTAGGAAGTAAGGGCAGCTGAGGCTTAGGTTGAGAGAACAGATGCCCAAGAGGAAAATATCGTGTAGAGTCAAATGACTCCCAGGTTACAAAAACATAGCATTTGCTAAGTCTTCCCGTGTCCATACAAAAAGAACATTGCTCTGAATAAACTATGCAAAGGACTCAAGAAGAAGAAAAAAACAATATTTACAAGTCAACAGAACACTAAGAAAGAAGCTACAAATAAACACAGAGGAATGGGAGCATTGTGAAGGGAGTAACCCAATAAACCTAACATGAGGCTATGTTATCCTACACATATGCAAAATGAATATGTGAAAATAAAGTATTCCAGACCCCCTACAATGGCTCCTTTACTTCTTCTTTAGGCTGCCCAGTCTCTGGGTTGAGGAACTCAGGGCAACCAGGTGCTCTTTAATGATCTAGCAAGCAGAATAAGGTACCTTACAGCCCTGGAGGCCCCATGAAACTATCAACATTAAACAAGCAAACACAAGGTCAAAGTGTACACGTGGTTCAGAAAGGTCTAGAGGAAAGAGAAGTCACTTGAGAAAAGTTGGGAAGATAAAAAGGAATATGGTTCTTCAACTCTTCCTGATCCTTCTGGAAAGTGCTCCCATAAGTCCTCCCTCTTCCCTAATCATAAAGGACATTTCATGAGTCACCTGCTTCCTGAGCGTGGAAGTGAGCAGGACTCCTACTGCCCATTGAGCTGGGCAATACCCCTGTTCAGGTGCAGTAGCTAAAATACCAATGAAAACTGGGAACAGGATCTGATGTTTCTGCTACATGGTGAGCAAAGGTAACACTCCAAGGAATCGCTCGGGTGAAGAAGGTAACAGGAAAGGATGCTAGCAGCACCTGCAAATCAAGATCAAGAAACAGGCTAGAGATTCAGGTGGGTCTTTGTGACAGAGTCTGCAGTCAGCATCTGGCTGCACACAGTCACACACAACACACAGAGTCCAAGGAAAAGACTCAAGTTCCTCAGGGATTTTTTGCCAAATTGGCATTAGAAACATTATCACTGCATTAATTCCAATAATGCCTTATATAAATATATAAACACATGTAATAGGTCCTTATTAGACAGAGCATACACAAAAATAATATGTAAAACAGACGGCAGACCAAATGGTTGGCTCATGCAGACCTTCAGGAGCCAATGATCCACCTGTGGGATTTGACTCTTCAGTTCTTGGCAAGTGGGATGATAAGATAATAGCAATAGTTACAAGAGCAGCTGCTGAATATCGAGTTTCCTTTGTTCCAGGCCCCTGCCAAGGGCTTTGTGTGCATCAGCTGTGAAACTTCTCATTGCTATGCGCTCACCAAAACTGTCATTCTTACCTGAAATATCCCCTGAGCCATGACACTGGTGTCCCTTTCTGCCCATGTTTTCCCCAATGTCATAATTTCACAGTATTTAAAATAGTTCTTTTAAGAATTACACAAGACCATCCTGTGGTTCAAAAACCTTTGACACTCTCTTTCTCTTGATCTCTTTCTCATGAATTCATAAGTTCCAAAGTCATTCCAATGGCTGAGGCCCACTACTTCCTCTCTCGGGGATTTCTAATCCCCTTGCCCCTGACTTGTAGTTCTTCTGCCCTTTTCATGGTTTGGAAGTATGTCAGAAATATGCTGGGCCACTTTTTTTTTTTTTTTTTTTTTTTTTTACCATTTGCAATGCTGGTCCATAGAAATTAGCCGATAGCCAAGACTCAACCTTCGGTTTTCTGTTTACATGCCATCTTATTTGATGGACCTTTCCAAAGACCCTTTATGAAATTGGCCCAACATCCTTAATTTGTAATTTTCCTGTCTTCTCCTAAAATCACCTTGCTAACTGAGCTACAACTGGCTTATGAGTTTATTATCCCTCTTCACTCACTAGAGTGTTACCTCTTCAGGGACAGAGATTTTTCTCTTGTTTTTCATGATCTGCCTAGCATTTAGAATAGCATTTAAGATTATTTGTTGAGTGAACAAAATAAAAAAAGAACAATGCTTTTAAAAAGCTTTTTATACTAACTGGCTGTAATATTTTCCAAAGAGTATGTTTCCCTTCCTCTCTTTCCTTTATTACTGTCATCATCTATGACCAGGGATTGCATAAGTGGGTGTTGTTCTCACGTATTTGACTGTGGTGGTACCTGGGCATTGTGATGTTTCCACATGCCTGAATGTGTACCAGAGATGGCAGATTCTGATCTTCTGCTGGGGATCCCAGTCCTACTTGGACTGTGTCCCAAGCATGTGGGAGCACCAGGTATCAAATTTATAACTTCATGTGTATGAGATAGGTACATTACCAACTAACACATTCCGCAAACCCCATGAAACATTCTTTTAAATAAAATAAAGCTATAAGGGGGAAGAGGCTGAATTTTGAATAGTAATAGGATTACAATCTGAGAATTCTTATCAATTCACAGAATAATCAGCTATAATCCAAGCTGGTGACCAGTTCCACTTATTCAAGGAGAACAACATAGCACCAAACTACTAGGAGAAAGCAAAGGAGACAGAAGCATGCATAGACCAGCTACTCACTACTGTCCTTAATCATAGTTAGGACTTCAATAGCATTTTAGGTAGTTTACCGGTCATATAATAGTCATTGTTTAATTTTCATATATATAATTGATATTTATATTACAGCTGTTCTCACTGAATTAAATTTGATCAATTTCATAGAATTATTTAATTTCTTCCCTTATTCTTTTTATTTTCTATTTTACATTAGACTTTTAAAAATATTGTCAAAACACACATAAAATCTGCACATTTTCAGTTGAATTTCACAAAGATAGAGAGAGTGCAAAACCACAAAAGAAAAAAAACTACTGCCCTAGAGTGAAAACTTACTGAAGAGTAAGGTACAATTAGTTGTTCTGCAGGGTGTCTGCATATCAATATTTTCCCTCATTTTTTTGTAAAATACAAAAGGGTAGGACTATGAAATTGTTCATCACTCAGATTTCAGTGTGTCTTCTGTGTTTAGGGATCACACAAGAAGTCAGAACAGGGGCCAGGGAGGAAGCGGGAAAGGCTGGAGTGTATACAAAGTGAGGACCTATTTGAGATCCCTGGTACCACACTGGGTAACCAGAGTGCCCCCAGCAACGCTGAGCTCGAGCAGCATCACCACCATGGCCCTGAGCATTGAACTATTGAACTGTTTAGCCAGGCTGGCTGAGTATTGCCAGGACTGGCCATCAGACTCCCAGGCAGAGTTGGGAGGTTCCCCCCCACGCCCTGACAAATAAGTTGAATATAATAGAAGATAAAAGAGATAAAGTCTCTAGTCTCAGGAAGTTACCCGAGCAGGTTAGAAATAAGTGACAGGTATGGTTGTAATTGACCAAGCAAACAAGTGTGTGTGGGGCGGAGGGTAGGTAAGATAAAGCAACAATATTGACAATAATAGCTGAAAATGATCACACTGGACAAGAACTGAGTGTTAAAAGTAGGTGAAGACACTGATAACCTCTCAGTGTCTGTATTGCTAATCACAATGCCCAAAGGGAGGGACGGATGGAGGGAGGGGGGAGGGAGGGAAGGAGAGAGAGAGAGAGATAGAGAAAGAAAGAGGGGGGGGAAGCAGGGAGGGGAGGGGGAAAGGTAAGAGGAGAGGGAGAAAAAAAGCACCTGCCATCTGTGTGTGTATGGTGTGTGTGTGTGTGTGTGTGTGTGTGTGTGTGGGTGTGGGTGTGTGTGTGTGGGTGTGTGTGGGTGTGTATGTGGGTGTGTGGGGGGTGATGGGAGGGAACCTGGGGACACTGGTGCTCGGAAATGTACACTGGTGGGGGATGTTGCTGGAACACTGTATGACTGAAACCTAATCATGAACAGTTTTGTAAGGGTCTATCTCACAGTAATTCAATAAAAAAATTAAATTAAAAAAGAAATAAGTGACATGTATTGTTTTAGAGTTTGACATTCAGAATGGAAGGGAGGTAAGAACTTAAATTTTGTCATTTTATTTTATTTTAATTGAATCATCATGAAATACACAGTTCCAAAGTTGTTCAGTCATACAATGTTTCAACTCCCTCCTTCACCAGTGTGCATTATCCATCAACAGTGTTTTGGTTCCTTCCTGCCCCCCAATGTAAACCTTCTCAGCCTGCCTCTATGGCAGGTGCTTTGTTTTATCTCTCTCTTACTATCTTTATGTTTGGGCATTATGGCTTGCAATATGGGTACTGAAAGAAGAACTTTATTTCAAGATATGTTCTACAGGGCCTATTTCTCTTTGGGAGTCCCACTCATCACAGAGCCTGTCATGCATATTGCATGGAAAGGGATCCAAAGCACCTAGTACAGACTCTTGTAGCCTTTGCAGGTTTTTAAAGTGTGAACTGTCCTTTCCTTTCATGCTCTCTACCATGTATTAAAGACTGCAAGAAACTCCAAATGTGAATAATAAATGATAACCCTTGGAATTCGTAGCATAAAAGGAAACTGGCCAGCCTACTGAGGCAATAAAAACAACACTTAAAATTGCAATAAATGATATTATGCTGCCGACAGTTTTACAGTTGGGTGGAGAAAAAGTCCACTCCAGATTTTTACAGATTTTCTTGATTTTCAATAAAATATTACAGCCTTCCATCCATCCATGAGAAAAAAAGTATTGATCAAACAGCTTCTTCTTAGGGCCTCTCCTTGTTCCTGCCACACCCAGAATTTTAAGACTGGTTTCTTTTGAAAGAGAATATAGAACAAAGGTGGTTCAATAAATGTATTTAAAGCTTTGGGATGGAAACCTTTATGATGACATCATTTGAGAAGAGGGTAGAACTTATTCAGTAAAGAGGCATCCTTCCCTTCCTCCTCTTCCCTCCCATTAACTCCTGTGCACCAGGATGTGTGGGAGACCATGTAAAACCAGGAACTGAACCTGGATGGACTGACTTTAAGGCAAA
This sequence comes from Sorex araneus, assembly GCF_027595985.1. Taxonomy (NCBI): domain Eukaryota; kingdom Metazoa; phylum Chordata; class Mammalia; order Eulipotyphla; family Soricidae; genus Sorex; species Sorex araneus. Next base: position 105,578,899 of record NC_073303.1, read on the forward strand.
TGCCTACACCCCTGTACTATCTTTCTGTTTCCTCCCCCACCACGTGCCCCCTTTAACAGGCACTCCCAGTGATGCTCAGGAGCCCTGCACTTGCAGGATCCTACCCAGATATGCAAGACCTGTGCCCTCCGCCCCTGCCAGAGAGCTATTGTTTTCTTTATGTGAAAGTTATTTCTTTGCTCTACTGAGGGCCTTCCACTTTCCTATAGGGCTTTTTCCTGCAGCCCAGGAAAGTCTGTAATTGATTCTCTCCTGCTGCCATGGTCACAGACTAGTCATTTTTCTCTAGTTAGGCAGTAGTTACAGGTCATATTCTTCACATTGCACCGAGGGATACAAAGGGGGCTGGAGTCAGTACAGCAGGTAGAGTGTTTGCTTTGCACGTGGCCGACCCAGGTTTGATCCTGAGATATCCCAAATAGTCCCCTGAGCACTGCTAGGAGTAGTTCCTGAGTACAGAATCAGAAGTAAACTCTTAGCAGTGGTGTGTGTGCGTGTGTGTGCGTGTGTGTGCGCGCGTGCGCACGAATGCGTACGCGCCCCCCCCCACAAGCTGCCCTCCAAAACAAAGAAAAATCAAAACCCCAAAACAAAACCAAAAAACCTAAAACTGAAACACAAACCAGAGGGCTAAAAATCCTATAGCCTAGGGTAGACAGATCCGCTATCGTGGGATTAAGACAGCACTTATAATGGCCATTAGAAATTAAATATAACTGATAAATCTTAACTTCCAAAAGGACACACAGGGTAGTTACAGAAAGGATGCATAGTAGACCAAAAACAGCAAAGAAATGTTTATTAAATTCCTCAGACGTAAGGTTGGCTGAACTGGATCTTTCTGGAAGAGTACATTTGCCAGGCAGCCAAGACATAGGAGGGAAGAAATACATCGGCAGAAAAACAAAGTCACAAAAAGACACAGAAATCTACTTATTTTACAATCTTCATCATAATTCTCAATTTCTGTTTACAAATGGAGAGAGTTGAGTAGGATTTGTATTTTTCAAAGAGTTAAAAAAATATGAAGGGATAGGTAGAAATATAAACTTTTGTATTTTCAGTGCAGTAAAATTTTTATTGGTTGGGCCCAACAACCTACATTGCTCCTTAAATGATTTATATGCATACTCAATTTTGGACTGAGTAGTCCCTGGGGTCATTTCTACTTCTAAAGTTCTTTGTTTATATAATCACTGATTTCTTTGGCAGAGAATAGGGACTGATTAAGTGGATGATTAAATAAATGGATAAAGGAGTAAGTGAACAAACTAACAGATTAGTATTCAAAGCTTTAGGGTTCCACAATACCCTTGGTCCACCCACATCTCTTTGGAACTTACTGTTGCTATGAATGATCACTTGAACTCCAGCTGTCTGAAGATTTTCCTGGAGACTGGAATCCCAAAGATTGCATGCTAGGCAGACCTCAACAATAGCATATGTAGACATACATGTAAATATCATCTCCTTTGTCTTGATTTGGGATAATTTTGAGATGTTTTATACTCACTCTCATAGTATTTAGCACAATTAAATTCCAGTTATCAATGAAAACTAGCCTAGTAATCCCCCTTTTTGCCTTCCTTCCTTCCCATATTTCTTTTTTTTTTCCTTAAAGAAATATTTTATTGAACCACCGTGAAAACAAAAAAAATACAAAGTTTTCAGGTTTAAGTCACAGTCAAATACTGATTAAACCACCATCCCTTCACCAGTGCACCCGTTTCACCACCAAGAACCCCAATACACCCCCCTCCCACCCCACCCCCCATCTAAGTAGCTAATGATATTCCCATTATTCCCTATATATATTGAGTACATTTCATATTTCCATACAGAACTCACTATTATTGATTGGAAATCTTCCCCAACAATCAGGCCTGCTGAATAGGCATCATCTAATAATTTCTCTTCATTGGTAAGAGTGAAGACTTTGAGTCCGTTTTGGGTTTCTAATATTTTAGCTCAGATCACAGTCAAAATGGATGGCTGCAAGAATCCGCTCTGGTGCCAAAATGGGTTAGGAGACCTCAGGATCACAGTCAATAGGCGCGGAGGTTCTGCTTCTCGTGCCGCGGCTCTCGGTTCATCTCTGGGCGGAAGGTGCGCCGGGAACGCCCCCCCTCCCAGGACCACCTACAGGCTACGTCACTAAAGAGAGTCCTACCTCCTGCTGGAGGGGTCTTAGAGGGTGGCTCTCACCGCGTGGCTGCTGCCGCTGCCGCCATTTTCGCTCAGAAAAATGGGGTGGAGAGGGAAAAAAATCCCCCCCTGGGCTGCACGAGGTTGTAGCTCAGTTCACAGTCAAAATGCATGGCTCAAGCATCCGCTCTGGTGCCAAAATGGGTTAGGAGACCTCAGGATCACAGTCAATAGGCGCGGAGGTTCTGCTTCTCGTGCCGCGGCTCTCGGTTCATCTCTGGGTGGAAGGCGCGCCGGGAACGCCCCCCCTCCCAGGACCACCTACAGGCTACGTCACTAAAGAGAGTCCTATCCTTCCCATATTTCACTTTTTCACCTCCTACTTGTGTTTCTTCAGGGTCACTACTTATGTTCAAGTCTTATGTGGAGACATTCAAACCAAGATGGCCCCTATCTCTATACTTACAATGGATCACCGTTCTCTGCCATTAGAATTCTATCTCACTGTGTAAAGGATAAATCAATTATGCTCTACTACCTAGGTATACTGGTGCAAGTCCATCCTTCCTTTCTTCCTCTCTTCCTTCCTCCCTCCCTCCCTTTTTTCCTTCCTCCCTCCCTCCCTTTTTTCCTTCCTTCCTTCCTTCCTTCCTTCCTTCCTTCCTTCCTTCCTTCCTTCCTTCCTTCCTTCCTTCCTTCCTTCCTTCCTTCCTTCCTTCCTTCCTTCCTTCCTTCCTTTCTTCCTCCCTCCCTCCCTCCTTCCCTCCCTCCCTCCCTCTCTCCCTTCCTCCCTCCCTCCCTTTTTCCTTCCTTCCTTCCTTCCTTCCTTCCTTCCTTCCTTCCTTCCTTCCTTCCTTCCTTCCTTCCTTCCTTCCTTCCTTCCTTCCTTCCTTTCTTCCTCCCTCCCTCCTTCCCTCCCTCCCTCCCTCTCTCCCTTCCTCCCTCCCTCCCTTTTTTCCTTCCTTCCTTCCTTCCTTCCTTCCTTCCTTCCTTCCTTCCTTCCTTCCTTCCTTCCTTCCTTCCTTCCTTCCTTCCTTCCTTCCTTCCTTCCTTCCTTCCTTCCTTCCTTCCTACCTTCCTTCCTCTCTGAATGGGACCTCCTGTGGCAGTCACTATGTGAGGTGATGACCAAGGTCTTGGGTTAGCAGCATCGTCTACTAAATATGGTCTGAATGAGCCTCCTGCCTGTGTAGGTTGTCTCTAATGATGCTAAATGTTGAGGGAGTGGCTTTCAAATACAGAAAAACATATAGCATTATCCTTAATGATATCTAATGCAATTCTTCCTGATACTTCTGAAGAGGAGGGCAGGTTAAGGGTTAAATTTGCCTTTGTAACTGTTTGGCTGCTTTGAAAGATGTTTTCACGACCTAGGCTGGGCAGGAAACTGTCACCAAATGGGCCAACAAACTGCCCTAGGAACTGTAAGCAAACATTTGCAGGGAAACAGTTAACAGTCAACAAATGTTGAGATAAGCAAATTAAGTGACCTATGTGATCCAATAGGTGTGATTCCCTTTGATGCTATAATATGTGTGATTTTCCCTTTCCTCCCCCAAAAGGGTATAAAAACAGCTTGCTTTTTGAGTTCGGGGCCTTCGGCTATGCCGCGCTATTCAGGCACAGTTGAAGGTCCCAATATAGCTATATTGGCTTGAATAAGCCCCATGCGTTTGCAGAAAGAGTTGTCTTGGTTTTGTTCTTTTGTTTCTTTGAGCCTCCCCCAGGCAGAGATCTGCCACCCCTAACACTTAGGCTAGGGATCCATGGAAGAATTAAAAAGAGCTCTGGTCTTTCAGAAAGCAAGCAAGTAGTTAGTTAAGCAAGCACATATGCATGCAACCAAACAACCCATTCACTTTTTTGTAGTGAGTCAAAGATACTTAGAAAGCTAGCCAAGAACCCTGTGGAACGGGGCTTCTTAAATTTTGTGAGAGGAGTAGTTTCTGAGCTATATACGATGGTGCACAGGGTTTCTCCTGATTCCGCGCTCACTAATTACTCATGGCATTTCTTGGAGGCCTTTATGGGTACCAAGGACTGAATCCCTGTTAGCAACGTGCAAGACAAGTGTCTTCTGTGTTCTGTTATCTCTCCAACCGTGGGACAGGGCTTCTCATCCTGTCATAAACCAGTTGCTACTCAAAATTAGTGGAGCAGTCTCCTCTCACTGTGTGACCACACTTACACCAATCAACATCCTGGTAGAAGTCACTGTCACTGTCATCCCATTGTTCATTGATTTGCTCAAGCGGGCACCAGTAATGTCTCCACTGTGAGACTTGTTACGTTTTTGGCATATCGAATATGCCACGGGTATCTTGCCAGGCTCTGCTGTGCGGGTGGGATACTCTCAATAGCTTGCTAGGTTCTCCAAGAGGGACGGAGGAATCGAACCCTGGTCAGCTGCATGCAAGGCAAATGCCCTACCCGCTCTGCTATCGCTTCAGTCCCTGTTAGGAGTAAATGCAAGAATTGTGTGCTGCGAGATTGTTGTCAAATTCACGAAAGCTCAGTCTCAATTCTCGTACCCTTGGTATACTGGCCTGTATTTCTCTGGTTTGTGAACTGCACTTCCCATGGTACTGTTCTCTAGGTTCCAGGATATCAAACAGAGGATGCTTATGTGAAGGGCTTCCCAGTGATTATTAACTACTTTCATTAGGGCACAAGAAGTCTTTTAGATTCTCTGCACCAATTCGTTTTCTGGGTTTGCTTTTTTTTTTTTTCAGGCATTTAAACCCTCCTTTCAGTTTTCTCCAAGTCTTCTGATGCTACTTCCTATTTACCCAGAAAGGATTTATTGCTTCCTTGTCTGTATTTTCCTAGCATTTAAAAGATTCTTCTTACTCCATTATTATATTATGATTTTTTTATTGATGTATATTTATCATCCTATAAATAGCAAGTTCTTCAAGTGCAGAGATGGTAACTTTACATTTTTTTTCCTGGTTGTTGTTAAGGGTTATTCCTAGAACTTAACAGTTTCTTGATAAATGTATTTTGAACTGAAGTGAACTGAATATAAAAAAAAATCAGGTTGGCTAGCAAGGGTGGGAGAGCATTTATGTCCAGCTCCTGAGGAGTTCTGTGTGTTCCTTTATTGTCACTGGGGGGAGATGAAGGGTTCAGTCACAGGTGCAGTTATAGTTGATGAGAAAAGCAGAGTTTAAGACTTAGCTTGGACTAGCAAAGATGCTTGTCACCTCTTGGCAGAGATTAGGCTTTGGCTGAAGAAAGGGTGATTTAGATGCATTTGGGGAGTCCGGGGACTGAGTGAAATAGGAAGAAAGGAGGGGGGTATTTGGAATCTTATGTACACCTGCTCTTTCGCAGAATATGCTACTTCTTTTTATAATGTTTTACTCTAGGAGCAAGAGTCCTTGACTTCCCTAATGGATGATTGATATCACCTCCAGATGGGAATGTTTATCTTCTCCTCATATGACCATGGCTTATTAAAAATATCCCTTACTCAAATGTTGCAGGGGACTAAAATGATGTTACCTTGGCTTGACTCAGGGCTTGAACTTGAATTACATGTGTATGGGGAAATGGTTGCTTCTCGGGATGTAAAAAGCAGCTCTAGACCAATTTGGAGATGGACTTTTAGGACATAAGAGAAGGAATACTGGGTTCTTGGAGCAAACTGGTTATGCCAAGAACTGGCCTTTGAAAAAAATTGAACTCATAAATATTCTGGAAAAGAGTGTGGAAATTTTAAGAGAAAATAATGTAACAAGAATAGTAATGAGGATCATGAATAAGGGGAAGTAGAGAGGAAGGGTTGAGGGTAATCACTAGAAATACATTCAGAGCATAGAAGGACAATGGGGGGTAGGACACTTGTAGTAGGTCAAATAGAGGATGACACAGTCCAGTTAACTATTTAGCATCATATATACAAATTGAACTGTTTTGAAATATGCTTGCATTGGAATTCCACCTACGTTAGACTCAATTGGACTGTTATCCTCTGATGCTTTCTATTTCTATAGGACAGAGGTTTGAGTGTCATGGCCAGCTCTTTTCTCTCCTAATCCCAGTAGTCACCAATTCTTAATAATCCCACCATCTAAACATTAAAAAAAATTTAATTCCTTTATTCAATGGAGTTGTGTAGGTCAGGTCACTACCATTAAATTTTGTTTTAATCTTACTTTATTCAATCTATTTCTTCACCCATAGCTTTATTGGAATTTCCTAAACACATGTAATTATGGTACTTCTGGCTTTAAAACTTTTCAGTGGCTCCACAATGATCTTTGAATAGTGTGCAAATTCCTTAAAAAAGGCTGGTAAGATTTTCCATAATGTATTTTCTCTTTTAAGTCTCACCTCTCTCTCCTCTTTCTCATATGATCTTTGTTCTTAACTGATAAACACTCTCAGTTCTGTTTCACAGTCTATTACCTGAGAATCCTCTCTTTGTCTCATCCGAAATTTTACCTCATTGACAATTGGTTATTTTTTAAACATAACATTAGACATAACTTCTCTTGACTCCCAAAGATTAAATTATTCATCCCTCATATTAGTTATTTTGCTTTACTATCTTTATTCTTGTAATAAAGATTGTAAATAAATAATATATTGACATTACTATTTTTGTCTATCTTTTTTTCAAGGTACTTGAATGCAGGGATTGAGTTTTTTATGACTGCATTCATGCTATTTGTTATCCTTAATTCCTTAATAACTAATACTTGATTATATGGATGAGTAATTTCAGAGAAATTCAGAATAAAGTAGAAAAGCCAAGGAAAAGAAATAATGTGTGTAGAGCTCTAAGAAAATTGATTATTGTCTTTATTTGTCGTAAGAGCTACAAGAAGTGAGATGAGTAAAGTTGGAACAAGGACTCGTATGGAACATTGAACACTCAGCCAGAGAATGAATGAACTGAAAAAAGACTAAGTTTGCTGTATTAGTAGTGTTAGGGAAACCAGAATTTTATTCAGATAGTCTTCCTGAAGCACTTCTAGTAGTTGAAACTACCTGGCGCAGTATGGCCAGGAATTAAGGAATTAACAAATGGTTTTGTTGCACTCAGAGACAAAGCAACAACAGGATGTTGTTTTCACCTCTAGGATGGAAGATACAGTGGTGGAAAATAGTATAAGCAAAGCCAATGAAAACATAGAGGAGGTGATGGAATGTTTATGTCGCACTGTACATGGAAAGGACTGGCACAAAGATGTTGATATTGTGTTCTTATCTCTGTCCTCCTGCAGGTGTCCATTTTATCCAGTCTCGTTTGCCAGTCTTTAGCATCTGGGAGGCTTGGTAGTATAGTACCCCCAATTTAAGTTTAGTTGATAGATTTAGGTAGGTATTATATATAAATACATCTATAACAATTAGTCACTTAAGCTTTATATTGCTCATTAATTATTGGTTCTAACTACTTCACATGAGGATGCTTCATGATGATTATATCTCATTAGTAATTTGTTGTAGAGTAAGAATAATCAGAATTTTCTCTTGGAAATTTGTGTTGGTGTTTTTAAACCCAGTGAGGGGGTGGAAATGTGGAGAGTGATTCTGGAGACTTATGAGAAGTCTAGCCAGTATACATAATTGAGAAAAGGGATAAAACCAGTACAACAAGGAGAACATCTCCAAGTGTTAGATTTAGAAGAGAATGTTAAATTATTGTATGGCCAGTGAAAATTGATGGTGACTTGAAAAGACCGCAAAATTTTAAAGCTGCTCCAAGCATACAGATACATACTCAACTGGGTACCAGTGACTTAGCTTGCTGGCAGAGTTTATATCTGATGACATGCTCTCTCATCACGTTTGTGGAGAGCAGGTACCTTTGGGGAATTAAATTGTGGTGTTAATCTGGAATAGGGCTGGTTCTGCTAGGAAGCACTGTAGAGTTGGAGACTGGGAAGACGTGAGGTTTAGGGACTTAAACTAAAGAGCTGCTTTTTGTATTCCTCCAAAACAAGCTCGCTGAGAGGTACCAAGCACCAATCATGACCATTGTTATTGTGCATATGTGCTTTTAGGAGCATATGGGAGTAACATTTAGAATTGTGCTGCTCTGCTCTTTTGTCACTGTGTCCTCATAGAATTTCTCTTGGCAGTGCAGTTCTTTAGAGGGTGTTTTGTGAACATTCTACTGGTTCATTTTCTACTGTCAGGACATAACAAGAAGAAATGGTCCAAAATGACAGCGGAAAGAATTTGTTTTAAGCTTAAGGGATGGTTTTTAATAACTTGCAGTATTAGATTTCCTTTTGAGTGTGGGGAGACATTGTTTTCCTTTGCAATTTTGAATTACATCACATATCCAAATAGCAAGAATCCCAGATTTTTAAATTCTGCTGAAATGACGTTAAATAAATATTACCATTTTTTTCAAAATCATTACTAATGTAACTGAACATCTAGGTTGTATCTGATTTGTGAGGCTTGTTTCTCCAGATCTCTCCTTTCTCTCTTCCTGATGGATACAGAGAAAGGAAGTGAAGGTCATGAATCATGGGCGAGAGTTCACAGACCCAATCCTCTTCAATTCTTCTTGAACAGTCCACCTCCACTTCTGTGAGTTCTTTCTCCTTTTCCTCCTTTGGTCGCTACTTCCAGAGACTCTTGCCTACAAGCCTTAAGTCTCTTCCTTCTGCCTAAAAGGTCCTTCTCAGGGCAAGTATGCATTGCTAAACCTCGCCACCTCCTCAGTGACTTTCTCTGATATCCCATCTCGGAACACTATTTTTCTCTTGAACTGGTCACCACATATTAGAACCAATTTGTTTTCAAATTGTCTGTTTTTTCCCATGAGATTACATTATTAACACAGAAAAGAAATTTGTCCATTCTACTTTTTCATATCTCCAAAACTTAGACCAAACCTGGCAAGTACTGGGTACTCAAATAAAATCTGAATCAATAATTCACACACAAGTATTTTTTCCCCAGATTTTTCAGTCCTTCGACTTTATCATTATTTTAGGGAAAGTGATATATCTGCCCATTCTTTCTGTATGAGAGGGGTTATAATCTGTAACCATCTGTGCTGATACAAAGCAGGCAGGCAAGTATTGGGGACTTCCTCTTTTGAGTCTCACATCCTTGGGAGCACCAGTCCTGCTCAGACTCTGACCCTGGGGTTCATGTCTTATCTCAATCAGCAGCTACTTCTGGCTAGGCATTTCTAGTTCTAAAATTCAGTGTTTTCAGTTTTCTTGCCCATAAACACCATTTTAGGGGAAACTAGTCAATTGCCCAGACTTAGTTGCTATAGATTCCAGTCTTAATTTCTTCATCTTGAAAATGGACACAATTGAAATACTTTGTTATTGTACTCTTCATAGGATCAGATGAGATAATACTGGATATTGTTCCATAAACAGATCATTTAGCATTTATCATAATTTTAATAATTATCATGTCTACTAAATATAGGATGCTATTTTTTGAAACACCAATCAGCTTTCCTTCTGTGCATGCCTCACCAAGCTGTATTATAATTGTCATATTTGTTTTGTGCTTCTTTGTATATCCAGGATACTTGTAGAAGAGTTATTTGAGTTTCAGGTGGACAAAGGATAATTGATGCTGCATCTCTTAAACTTTCTGGTACCTTCCTTGTACCTATCCTGGTCATGTAAAATCATCAGTTTGACTTCTCCATTGTGACTGAAATCTTGACATTTTGAGTCTCTATTTTTTTTGTTACTCAAACATGATTTTTTCAATCTGGAAATCTATTGTTTCCTATACTCTGAGAGATTCCGCTATTCCATGATAAGTATAAGTTAATTACAATAGACTTAAGTTTTATCTTTAACTCTTTTTTTGTGGTGCCAGAAATCGGCCTCGGGGACTCATGCATGCATTAATGCCAGTCCTCTCTTCCCACTTGTTTTTTCAGTATATCTAATTCTGTATATTCTGATGCCATTGACAAATACAAGGATAAGTAACTTGGACATGGAAAATGGAAAAGTCAAAATTAGGTGGTTCTGACCAAGTCTAAGATACCTTCTAAATTTATTTTTAATTAAATTTTTTTTTTTATTGAATCACCATGTGAAAAGTTACAAAGCTTTCAGGTTTAAGTCTCAGTTATACAATGCTTGAACACCCATCCCTTCACCAGTGCACATATTTCACCACCAAGAATCACAGTATACCTACCCCACCCTCCACCTCCCCAGCCCCCCACCCCGCCTGTGTAACTGATAAATTTCACTTTACTTTCACTTTACTTCGATTATATTCAATATTTCAACAAAAAACTCACTATTATTGTTTGAAGTTTCTCCCCCCAAAGTCAAACCTGCTGAGGGGCTGGAGCGATAGCACAGTGGGTAGGGCATTTGCCTTGCACGCAGCCGACCCGGGTTCGAATCCTAGCATCCCATATGGTCCCCCGAGCACCGCTAGGGGTGATTCCTGAGTGCAGATCCAGGAGTGACTCCTGTGCATCGCCGGGTGTGACCCAAAAAGCAAAAAAAAAAAGTCAAACCTGCTGAAAAGGAAGCATTTGATAATTTGTTTTCCATTGCTGAGAATGAAGAGATATGGGGTCAAGTGGCCGCAATAGTGGCTGCATGGTTTTGGATTTTGGTATTTTAGTATTTTAGTATCTGAGTCCAGAGAAATTTCTGCCAGAAATTGCATCATTGTAAGCTTGTACCTTTATGCTACTTTATATTCCACATATGAGTGCAATCTTTCTATGTCTGTCTCTTTTTTCTGACTCATTTCACTCAACATGATACTTTCCATGGGAAAGGATATTTATGCAGTACCCATCCGATAAAGGGTTGATATCAAGGATATACAATGCACTGATTGAACTCCACAAGAAGAAAACTGCTGACCCTATCAAAAAATGGGGTGATGATATGAACAGAAACTTTCCCAAAGAAGAAATCCAAATGACTGAGAGGCACATGAGAAAATGTTCAACATCACTAATTATCAGGGAGATGCAGATCAAAACAACATTGAGATATCATCTCACACCACAGAGACTGGCCCACATCCCAGAAAACGAAAGCAACCTGTGTTGATGTAGATGTGGGGAGAAAGGGACTCTTCTTCACTGCTGGTGGGAATGCCAACTTGTTCAGCCCTTTTGGAAAACAATATGGACAATTCTCAAAAAATTAGAAATTGAGCTTCCATTTGACCCAGCAATACCACTCTTGGGAATATATCCCAGAGAGGCAAAAAGGTATAGTAGAGATGGCATCTGCATTTCTATGTTCATTGCAGCACTGTTTACAATAGCCACAAGCTGGAAAAAAACAGAGTGCCCAAAACAGATGACTGGTTAAAGAAACTTTGGTACATCTACACAATGGGATACTATGCAGTTGTAAGAAAAGATGAAGTCATAAAATTTACATATTTAGTATTTAATTTTTAAAAAAATTTATTGAATCATCATGCGATAGAGCATAACAAAACTCTCCATGATTGGGTTTCAGTCATACAATGTTCCAACTCTCATCCCTTTGCCAGTGTAATTTCCCAGCACCAATGTCCCCAGTTTCCTTTCCACTACCCCAAACCACCCCTCCACACCCACCTGCCTCTATAGCAGGAACCTCTCTTCTCTCTCTCCTCTCTCTCTCTCTCTCTCTCTCTCATTTTTGGCATTATGGTTTGAGATACAGATGCTGAAAGGTTATCATGTATATCCCTTTACCTACTTTCAACACTCAGTTCTTGTCCAGAGTGATCATTTCCAACTAATGCTGTCATAATGGATCCACCTCAGAACGATCTCTTATCAGAAGAAATCTCTCTGCATGCTTAGCAGTATAGATCACTGAGGGCAACAGAGAGCCTTACTCATTCTCCATTTTCTATGACAGAATTGTAGTTTAAGAGGTCTTCTGCACTGAATTGAAAGGTATGAGTCTCATAGCAGACAGGTAAAGTTTTATATTTTGGTCCAAAAACTCCTTAGCTCTCTATTTTGGGTAAATTCCAAGTTTTCTGAGACTCAGTTTTTGTATATATATAAGAGAATAATAAAAATACTATTAAGAGAATTACTTTAAGATTTAGAGGAAATTATATATGTATATAAAGCTATAAATCACACTAACTAAAACATTTAATAAACATTGTTGGTTTTAGATAGTTTTTATAGAAAAGCTTTTATGATCATCATTTATGTATATTTCTTAGATTAGGTAGACTCATGACCGTTTGTATTTAGTTTTAAATCATTCTAAAATGTCTTTTTTCTGGAAGCTGTTGTTAATCTTTCAAAGACTGTTTTCAAAGATGGATGAGGGAAGAATGAGACAGCCATGTTAGGGTCTCCAAAGTCTTCCATGGAAGAGGCTAGTAAGTCTTTGTTGATACTTTTTGAACAATCACCAAGGAAAGTTTACTTGAGAGATCAATATGCATCATGGTGTGGATGTAAGGAGCCATCCAAATTTTGGTTACCATTATCGTTAATAATAACAATCACTGATGGCGTTATGACTACAGTAAGAAAGTACCATGACCTGAATCACCAAGGAGAAATGTCAAGATAGTAGGGAATGCTTTCTCCATCACATCCCCAACTCTGAAATATCTATGTTGGTATGTGAAATTAATATGTCTGTATATAGTAAAAGAAACAGTGGCTTTAGATTCTTAAATCCCAAAGCAGTCACAGATTTCCTGTCTAAACTGCAGGAATTCGGCAAAGTTACTTAAGGATTGAGATGATTTCCATAATTGTGATACCAATACTATTTCACATGTTTAAAAGCATTTGATGCAATACCACAAGTCAGCAGCTACTATTAATTATGGCTGATTTAGTAATGTTAATAGTGAAGAGCAAAGAGCTCTAATCAGAAAGGCAAAATCAGATATTTTAAACATTTCTGTATTGTTCCCTGAATGTTACGGCTGGTACAAAAGAAGAAAGTTCTTAGAATAGAAACTATCTTATTATTTTGGGAAATAGTTTAATGGATTCCTTGCTTTCCAGGTTAAGGCCTAGAGAGTCTCTATGCCAATGGCTGAAATAAAGAATGTATGAAAACTTTTCTGCACAAATACTGGAATTTTCAATCATATATATACACATATATACACACACCATAATATATAGAGGGAAAAGGGCAAAGAATATATTTTCTGGATAGGAAAGTGTCTTGGAGCTGGAAGAAAGGCTTTAGAGGCAAACTGTAGGTAAAATCCAAGAAGAAATAGAGACCTTTTGTCATGCTGGTTAATCTAAGCTTAGTAATGCTTGCAGTTCACATTATGGTTTACAAGACTAGGCTGTTATTTTGTCCCATGCCATCAGTAATATCAGGAATATGTTAGACAACAGCTACTTGAGGCATGATGGTGGGAATAAAGTAGACATAGCCCATGAAGAGAAGTGTACCAATGGAGCAAAGGCCAGGATGAGTAGATGACAAAAGGGCCAGAGAATATCAAGGAGAAGGTATAACTGAAATTTTGAAAAACAAGAAATGATAAGCATCATATCCCTTTCCATCGCCAAAACTTTACAGAAATATTTGCAAGGCGATTGAATATCTAGCAAACAGAAGGAATGGGTATTGAATAAAATGGTTTTCATGCTGAAACACGGTCTGAAGGTCAGGGTCAGGGGCTTTGAGTCGGTAGATTAGGTAGACTCATGACCATTTGTATTTTGTTTCCCACCCAGTTGTTTCCCACTGAGGTTGTTTTTTTCCACAGGTCAGCTAGAACAAAACTCATCTTGTTTATTATTGTATCTTTGTTGCCTAGTGCCATACCTGTTTTTTTGTATTTGCTGAATGAATTTCTGTCCTTTCCAGTTTGTTCAAGGGACCAAATAAACAAAGTCTGAGAACTGGTCTACAGAACTCAGCTTACCATGCTGGGTAAGAGGGCAGTAAGTTGAGGCGGGACACTGTAGCGGAGGGTATGATGTTGGAACATTATATGCATGAGACTATTGTTAATAGTGTTGTAAATCACTGTACCTAAAATTAAAAATATATGTAATACTTCCAGTTGTAAAAAAAATCAGAATACTATGAAATACTTGAAAAGTGGAGTATAATATCTCATAAGCCAACCAGGATGTTAAAGAAGATAATGAAGATAGTTGCATAGAAAACACAGCAGAAACCCCCTTTATTTTGAATACCCTTTATGTTTTGTATAATAACAACCCCTTTATAATTTAAAAAAATAACAGTTTTTGTAGAGTCAGGGAGTATGTATTTTTGTGTGCAAAATTCCTGGGTTTAATCCCTGTTATTGCATGATTCCCTAAGTCCCACTGGAACCCCCAAAACATAAGTTTTCTTTAATACATTTTTGATTCTCAAATACAGAGGTTTCATGTATCCTTCTCCAAGATTTCCCTGTTGTTAAGATATTAGCAAGATACATTTTGTGAAACCCAAGAATTGACATTAGTATATCCCTGCCCTCACTGACTCCCAACCCTGGGGTGCAATGGGAAGACAAATTGGAGCCAACATCTCGTGGTGTTCAGGGCTTATTCTTGGCTCTGTGCTAAGAAATTATTCCTGGTGTTGTACAAGGATAACATATGAGTGAGTACTGGGGATTGAACTGGGGTTGATTGTGTAACTCCTGTACAGCTTCCAACACAGGTAAATTATGACAATAACAAGAAACAAAAATAAATAAAAATCCAAGATTTTATTAAGATTTTTCGGCTTTTTCTTTTTCTTTTTTTTTTTTTTGAGATTTCATCTAGGGCAATTTAGACCATACATTTCTGTCCATTTTGTCTCCTCTGGTCTGTGACAGTTTCTCAATCTTCCATTCCTTGACCTTGTCCATTTTGAAGAGTTCCCTATTTTGTAGATTTTCCTTTCAGCTTGAGTTTGCTGTTTCTCTCATTGGATTGTGAGTTTTGTGCTGGTTCACTGCCAATGGGTTGTAAACCTTCCCTGAAGCAGTTGCCAATGGAAGAATGACTATACCTGGATATGAGTTGGGGGTTTCAGTCGGGGGAATAAAGCCGGAAGTGCTTGTTGTCTTCCAAGTCAGCCTGCCACGTAGGAAGTGCTCTTTAGCCTGGTCATGGCACATTCTGGGTGAGAGAAAACTGTCAAGTAGTCACATGGCCATTTGTGTTCCTGGACATAAGAGCTAATTCACGAGACTCTTTCATAGTGAGTGACTGACATTGAGCAAGTCCTTGGTGGTGGCTTTTATCCTGATGTATCCATGGGGCTATCTTCTAAAGGATGATCCTATGATTACCTGCTTGAGAGAACACGAACTTCCATGCTAGCTCCAGGTGATTCCCTTAACCAAAAGTGCTTGCTTTGTGAGTCCTTTGAAGGAGAGACAAATGTCTTTGGGAGAGAAGGAAAGAAAGGGGCGAAATAAGTTAGAATCAGTTCAATTTTCTCTGAATTTCTTTGAAGCTCATTTCCCCCAGAGACTTCCAAGAGTCTTTTTATTTGCTGTATCTCTGACAGATATGACGTTCAGGAGTATTTATTTTTTAGCTTTATGATTTACTTCACCTTGAGGGGTTGACTCTCTGTTTGCTTCATTTGCTTTCCCAACCAAGTGAATCAAGCTGGTCTCATTAAGAGGCTCTGGGACATAGGGAAGGAATGTGTTTGTTGGAATTGGGAAATTTGGAAGCTACACTGCCCCTGAGAGGGTCAGTTTGGGCAAGTCCATTATTTTCTCTAACCCTAAGGTCTTTAGGTTTTAGGGCTGGAGCGATAGCACAGCAATAGGGCGTTTGCCTTGCATGCAGCTGGGTTCGATTTCTCCGTCTCTCTCGGAGAGCCCAGCAAGCTACAGAGAGTATCCTGCCCGCACGGCAGAGCCTGGCAAGCTACCCATGGCATATTCAATATGCCAAAAACAGTAACAACAAGTCTCACAATGGAGATGTTACTGGTGCCTGCTTGAGCCAATCAATGAGCAATGGGATGACAGTGACAGTGACTAAGGTGTGAGACAGAAGGAGGTTGAGAAGCATGTTGAGTGTCTCTGGACAATGAAGCTCTTGTTGCTGCTACATTTAGAGTGTCCTTTCTAAAAAATGACTCTTGGAATTATACGGAAAGGGAACGAATATAACCAATTGGTGTCAATTTCCTGCCTGGAAATGGAAAGTTAGACATTTTGGAAGAGGGAGTTGAAGCTGAGGCAGGAAGAGAAAGGATAGAACCTTCACACATTGTACCCTCATTGGTTGTTCCAATTAGGCTCTGTTCTGACTTGTTAAGCTCCAGCCAGTAGTCCAGGTACAGGGTAGTTTCAAGACATTGAGATACTTTGATAGGAGGGCTTGGGATGACAAGAAATCGTATTGGGTAGATGTTTGGTGATCATGAATCTTGGGATGAGGAAGTATAGCTTATTGAAATTTTGATCTTGTTTTACACCCTTGCTTTCTGTTCTGGGATTTGTAGGCTACAGTCACTGGTAATCTTTCAAATTCTTGACCTCCAAGCAAAGCACTTCCATGGAGATCTATACTTTTACCTTCTTGAAAGAGTGATGTTTCCCCTTATCAAAGATTCTGATTGCCTACATGTCTATAATAATAGCAGTATCAAGTAATTTTTAATAATGGTAATTTTTAATGGCGATGGTGGTACAGGAGGGAATGGAGATATTGCTCCAGTCCACACTATTTCATATATATAATATATGGGCTGGAGCGATAGTGCAGCGGGTAGGGCATTTGCCTTGCATGCAGTCAATCTGGGTTCAATTCCTCTGCCTATCTTGGAGAGGCCGGCAAGCTATCAAGAGTATCTCACCCACATGGCAGAGACTGGAAAGCTACCTGGTGGCATATTCGATATGCCAAAAACAGTAACAACAAATCTCACAATGGAGATGTTACTGGTGCCCGCTCGAGCAAATCGATGAGAAATGGGATGACAATGACAATGACAATATATACCTGGTGATGCTCAGGGGTTACTTCTGGCTCTGCACTCAGGAATTGTACCTGGCAGTGCTCGTGGGACCACATGGGATGCCGGGAATTGAACCCGGATTGGCTGCATGCAAGGCAAGCACCCTATGTGCTGAGCTATCTCTTGTTCCTTTACTTGTTTTAAAGTTTAGTTGCTACCTACAATGCTATATATATTAAACTGTAGTTGTAAGATGTCAAGGAGAGACTTTTCCTCTTAAACATATAAAATACCTTTCCTCTATGATTCTCTCTCCACTATGACTTAAATTATCTAAAAGAAAGGTGGAAAACCGTTTAAAAAATATCCACATTTTTGAATTGGTCCAAGCTGCCGAACAGTCATTGATACCGAAAACTGTTGACAAATCACAACTAGAAAAAAATTATTCCTGACAATAAAAGCTGGAATAAAATTGCTCATTTCCTGGCACATGGGAAAAATGATCTTGATTGCTTTCCAAGAAATCTACTAGTCTCCAAACTGTTTGGAAGGAAAATAGGCCAAATAATCACTTTAATAACATCTGATGTAATTTTTACCTAAACTAAAGTTTTTGGATATATCATTTTGATATGCTTTGCTTTTAAGAAGGATAAAGATTTAGATATAGTTTCCCCCAAATGATAATCTACTATTCATATCAGTTCATATCATGAATTACTCAGTTATTGATTTTGAAAATTTGCTTGATCAATGACAGAAATTTCAGGCTGCAGTCTATTAAGTAATCTTAGTAAAATAATAAGTATAAACTTTTTATGTGTATTGCTAGAATAATTTATACACAGTGTGTATGATCCAGCCTGGGAACATTAAAATCTCTGTATCTTCTTCTTGCCAATGATTTAGGATTGAAGTCATTATTTATAGGCACTATTACAACTATTGCATTTGATATCTGTCTGGTTAGTATAATCTGTCTACAATGTAAGGACATTAAATACAGTTGTTCTCAAATTTGCTGGCTCATTAGAACAGCATTAAAAATAAAAGCAAAACAAGACTGATGCTGATTATTAACCAATGAAATTTTGATCTAGCGACTGTGCCTTAGACTGTAGTAGTTTAAAACATGCCATATAAATCATATGCAGAGCGAGGGCTTTATTTTGCACATATAATGACATCCCCAAATGCCATCTAAGTGATTTCTCTTTAGTCATTTAGTCAACCCAAATTCCACTTGGGGGTGGTGGTGGTGTGAAACTCCATAGGGTAGCTATTGAACACATTTTCCTTTACTAATTATTAAAAATATACTGAGATGAGGCTGGAGTGATAGCACAGTGGGTAGGGCATTTACCTTGCACGCGGCTGACCAGGGTTCGATTTCCATCGTCCCATGTGGTCCCCTGAACACCACCAGGAGTAATTCCTGAGTGCATGAGCCATAAGTAACTCCATGCACCGCCAGGTGTGAACCAAAAAGCAAAAAAAAAATGTATCGTGAGATATCATACTTTTAGGTAAGATTTATCTCTTCCCCCCCTCCAAGTACACAGGTTCAATACTGATCCTAAACATTTCTCACCTAGACAACTGCCACCAACTAAATGTTAGGTACATTAATTCCATCCTCCTGCCTAAATAGGGAATTTTTGTATTTCCTTTGTTTTTTGATGTGTTGTCATCTCTTAGAACAATACTTGACTCACCATACAAACTTCATAACTATTAATCAAAAACATTAATTAATAACTATTAATATAGACTATTAACATAACTATTAATAAAAACGGGGCTGGAGCGATAGCACAGCGGTTGGGTGTTTGCCTTTCACTCGGCGGACCCGAGTTCAATTCTTTCGCCCCTCTCGGAGAGCCCGGCAAGCTACTGAGAGTATCAAGCCCACAGGGCAGAGCCTGGCAAGCTACCGTGTGTATTGGATATGCCAAAAACAGTAACAATAAGTCTCTCAATGAGAGATGTTACTGGTGCCTGCTTGAACAAATCGATGAGCAACGGGATGACAGTGACAGTGACAGTGATTAATAAAAACATTATCGCAAGATTTCTGGTATATTTACCAAACGTTGCGTTAGTGGCTTAAAATCTCAGTGACATGTACAATAGTCATTCATTTTCTTATTTTCTTGCTCACAGAATTGTAGGATGATCATTGTTCAGCAGATTTGAGTTTGAGTAGGCTACACTGGACTACAGGACCTTAAGTCTAGGTCAGTTCAATGTCTCCTCCCACCAAGAGGGAAATTTTTGAATACCTTGACTTGGAAATGTCATACTCTAATATCTACTCATATTCCAATGCTTAAAGCAAGTCATGTGGTCAAGTACAACACACATGGGGTGAAAAAAGTGTTTTTCCTTTATAATAGGAAAAACTGAGGCATAGAACATACCCTGGGAGGGAAGTAGAATTGGGAACAGTGACCCAAATTGCCTTGCCTGTCCAACCATTCTCCAGATCTATAATCTTATAATATTACTTAGTTTCAAGAAGCTAAATATTTGGGGCTGGAGTGATAGCACAGCAGGTAGGGCGTTTGCCTTGCACGCGGCTGACCCGGGTTCGATCCCCACCATCCCATATGGTTCTCTGAGCACCGACAGGGGTAATTCCTGAGTTCATGAGCCAGGAATTACCCCTGTGCATTGCAGGGTGTGACCCAAAAAGCAAAAAAAAAAAAGCTAAATATTTTACCATCTAATTCACTGCCCAAATATATTTTTCCATCACCTACTCTACACAAACACACTCACCCAAACATACCCTGATAACCTTTAGTTAAACTAAAGCTCATTGACAAAGGATCTGAAAGACTCCGAGATATGGTCTGTCTCCAATTTTACCCCTTTATATTTCACGAGACTTCTACATAAAAATGTATTCTTTACTATTTTATTGCCAAATTCCTAGTTATATTTATGAGCTTAATTAATGACTTTTTCTGAGATTTAGACTCACACACAACATTTTCATTTTTTGATGAAAAACAGATTTAATAGAGTTGTCCAAGATTGCAATTGAGAAGATGTTGGAGTCAGAATTCAAACTCAGTCCTACTGATTTCCTCTATCACAAAACTTCTAAACCAAAGAGAGACATCTCCATCCCTCATTTTCTTAATTAAAAAATTTTTTTTATTGAATCACTGTGACAAAAGTTACAAAGCTTTCATGTTTAAGTCTCAGCCATATAATGATCAACCCCCCATCCCTTCACCTGTGCACCTGTTCTTCCACCAAGAACCCCAATATACCCCCCTCTCACCTCCCCATCCCCCCGCACCTGAGTGGCCAATGATCTTCACTTTATTCTCTCTATACTTTGGATACATTCAATATTTCAACAGAGAACTGACTATTATCATTTAGAATTTTCCACCAACCATCAAACCTGCTGAAGAGGAATCATTTGATAGTTTGTTTTCCATTGCTGAGAATTAAGATTATAGGAGCTCGTGCGGCCACGACTGTAGCTGCGCAGTTTTGTATTCTGTTGTTTTAGCTCAGTTTACAGCTTAGATGCATTTCTATAAGTCTCTGGGTGCCAAAATGGATTAGTAGACCTCCTGGATCATAGTCTTTAAGGAGCAGAGGGGCCGTGTTGTGCAAGGCTGCTCCGGATCTCATCTGGGCGGAGGGCGTGCCAGTAACAACCCCATCCCATGATCTCTTGCACGCCACATCACTACTAGCTAGTACCTCTGGGTTGTGAGTCCTAGAAAATGGCAGACGCCATGTGGGTGCTGCTGCTGCTGCCGCTGCTATCTTCCCCATATAAAGAAAGTGTTGGGGGAGAAAATCCTTCCCCCTCCCTGGGCAGCATGGGATCGTAGATCAGCTCACAGTCTAGATGCATTTCTATAAGTCTCTGGGTGCCAAAATGGGATAGTAGACCTCCCGGATCATAGTCTTTAAGGAGCAGAGGGGCTGTTTTGTGTGCGGCTGCTCCAGATCTCATCTGGGTGGCTCTCCATCCTTCTTTGATGTTTTTCAGTTTTTATTTTTGGCTGCATCCAGCAGTGCTCAGTGGTTGCTTCTGGCTCTGCACTCAGGGATTACTCTTAGCAGTGCTTGAGGGATCATTTGAGATGCTGGGGATAGAATCCTGGTCAGTTGTGTGCAAGGCATGCATCCTACTCGCTGTGCTATAGCTGCAGCATCTGAAGATTTTTTCCTAGCCTGAAAGTAAGTTTGGTTGACACAGTTGAAGACAGACAGAATATTTGTACAAAACAGCTTCAACAACAGAACAAAAATACTCATAGTTTCAAGGTTAAGAAACACTTCTAGGACTTATTAGCATGAGAATTATGTTAATCTGGTTTAGACTCATAATTTTTCTGTACAAGCTTGAATAGTTTTATAAATGAGGAACTTATTTCCTCTATTTTCCTTTTATGACAGACTGACAATGCAAGAAGTCCTTTTAATTTTGAGTTGGAATCTGTTTCCCTGGACTTGACA
The DNA here is from genome assembly GCF_027595985.1 of Sorex araneus. Classification (NCBI taxonomy): domain Eukaryota; kingdom Metazoa; phylum Chordata; class Mammalia; order Eulipotyphla; family Soricidae; genus Sorex; species Sorex araneus. Next base: position 105,600,390 of record NC_073303.1, read on the forward strand.
TCTGTTGTATCATAAAATAACAAGAGAGCTCTTATAATTGTAGATATCTTTGTGTCATTATTGCCCATCAAAATCCTTCCAATATGCCTTATACCCATCCTCAAGTGTTGTTTACTTCTCTGTTTTCAGAATTCAATTCTCGAGGGCAAGAAAACTGTCAGACTATAACTCTCTAGGAAATGCACAGTACTTTTTCTCGATGGTTGTTGACTCAGCACTTCTTCAAGGCCAACAGGAAGCCTCTGTCTCTGTCTCTTTGTCTCTTCTTCTCCCCATGTAGGAAAAGACCAATACCTCACTTTTCTCCTTTCCTTTTCGCAGGGTGTGGCATGCCCAAGGTATTCAGGGCATACTCTTGGCTCTGATCTCAGGGATCACTCCCAGCAGGCTTCTGGAAACTACATGGAATACCAGTGAATCAACTTGGGTTGGCTGCACACAAGCTACTTGCTGTACTATCTTTGGCCCCTCATTCCTTTTAATGAATATTTGTGCTGTGTGCATTTTTGGCCATTCTGAATGAAACTGCCTCCACAGCATCTTTTCACTATTTGCATCAAAATCCAAATTTCTTATATTTTTGAAAAATAACTTTTGTGACAACTTTTGTACCATTCCAATTTATTTTAAAGACCAGTGAGATCTTTTATTCAGACAAGTTGGCAAAGAAGCTCATTTGAAATAAAAAACTGCAGGTGTGAGCAATGAGGAAATCAAAACCTGTGGTTTCCCAGTATTTTACTAAGGATGTATCCCAGCAATGTGTGGCTTGAAATTATGAGAAACAGTTAAAACTTCAGGGATGTAAAGGCAGGATGGCTACACTAAAAGTCTGGATCTCAGAGCTCAAGGGACACTTCTTCATTGCTTTAGAGATGTTAGAGATGAGGTTGGGTGGCAATCTGAAGATTCCATCTGAACAGCCACCACACCAAATTTGTGTTCTATATGTATTAGTTTGCCAGGTCAGCCAAACAAAATACCACAGACTGGGTGGTATTAATAACAGACATTTCTTTTCTTATAGTTCCAGAGCCTGGAAGTTCAAGACCGAGGTGTTGACAGACTATGGTTCTCCAGAGATCTCTCCCTCTGGCTTGCAGATAGCCACTTCTAGCTATGTCCTCACATGGCCTTTCTTCTGCATGTGCACAATGTGGCTTCCCTCTGGGTGTACAACCGTCCTCTTCTTATAAGGAGGACACCAAGAGAGGTAAGATAAGAGCACATCCTTATTGTAATTTGATAGCAATTTAGAGTCCCTTTCTCCAAAAGAATCACATACTTGAAGTACTGGGGGTTCAGTTTCTAAATATAAATTTGTGGCAGGGGAGAAAAAACAATCCTTTCTACAGCACTATTTATACTAGGGATAGTTTTAAAGAACTGACTCAGGTTAGAGCTAAAATGCATTATTTGATTATTTTTCTATTTTTAGATCACATACTTACTGATGAGCAGAGACAGAGACTGAGGTCAGAGGACAAACAGTACTTTGTTGTAATGGAGATGCACACCAGGAGTCTTAGTCTAAAACCAGTGCTCTGCTTTTTTCTACTTTGTTAAGATATATCCTCCATGGATTTTGATTGGTTAACAATAACACGAATCAATTACTTCTTCAAACTTGGTTTGACCTGTGGCAGGTGCTATGCTTTTTGCTAATTCCTTAATACACTCCTTTAGCATACAGGATTCAGTGGGCCTGGATTTGGAAACCATGCCTAATTCTTGACTTTGGGAAAGTTACTTCTTTCCAGGCCTCTTTGCTTCTTCCAGAAAATTAGTAGTACTGCACTGCACTAGTGTCCCAGTGTTCATTGCTTGAGCAGGCACCAGTAATGTCTCCATTGTGAGACTTGTTACTGTTTTTTGACATATTGAATACACCATGGGTAGCTTGCCAGGATCTGCCCTGTGGGCGGGATACTCTCGGTAGCTTGCCAAGCTCTCCGAGAGGGATGGAGGAATCAAACCCAGGTTGGCCGCATACAAGACAAATGCTCTACCTGCTGTGCTATTGCTCCAGTCAAATAAACACGATATAAACATAAAATTCAAACTTACCGCACTTGTAAAACATTTCTTGAATATTAATGGTTAATAATTTTTCCAATGTAGGGAAAGGAGGATTGGTTTTTATGAAACTTTCTGGATCAAGTGAGATCAAACAAAAGAGCATCTATATCAACAAGTCTAGAATCCTGTGTTGGTGGTGATATGCTGAAAATGGAATTCTTCATCATGCAGGTGGGAATGTTGGTTCAGTCCCTATGGAAAAACTATAGTGATTCCTCAAAAACAAGCTCGCAAAAACAACTGAAAATAGAGGTCCCCTATGAACCAGAGGTTCCACTGCTTGGTATCTACTCCAAAAGGTATGTGCATGCTTATGGTCATTGCAACACTTAGTGCACTATCAGCACAGGGAAGCAACCCAGGCGTCCAATGACAAAAGGGTGGATAATGAAGTTCTGGTTTAGACATATGTGGAATACTATGAAGTCACAAAGAATGATGAAATCATGCAACTTTCTGCAAGTTGGGTAAAGCTGGAGGATGTCACGAAGCGAAACGAGAAGGACAAGGATAAATACTGGGTATTCTCACTAATCTATGCATGTAGATTAACTTTACTAGGAATGGAAGGTAACAAAAGTGAGCAGAACATTGGCTCTAGATTACAGAAAAGAAATGACAATGAAGGAGAGAATGAGAGGGAAGCAAGAAGAGGGGATCTGGAAGTGACCTTGGCTAAGGTGCCTGGGCCTTGAACTCACCTGTGGTAGGGAGGCAGGTATTTGTACGTAGCTAAAACAACACTACTGAAAGCATGGTACCAAAATTTCATAATCAAACTTAAAAAATGTATCTGTCAAGGATTCATTGACAGGTGGTTGGAGGGAAGGTGGAGTCACTGATAGAAAAATGGAACGATGGGGCGAGGGCTTGCAGGTGGGAACATAGGCCTGAAACCCTATTATAAACCACTTGTAAATTTTGTAAATCACAGTGTCTAAATGAAAACAAATTTAAGAAAATGTCCAGACTAGCTATAAATTTAGAAAAGTGACTTTAAATCACTGTGGCTAGGGAAGAAAGGTATTCATTTCTTGGTTCCCGTTAGTCTAGGAACTCTGTGTAAGGATCTGACTCCTCGTGCCCAAAAGCAGTCAGGCACCAACTTGGTAGCAAGCCCAGCCCTGGAGCTAGATGATAACTAATTTCTGACCTCTAAGTGACATTAGTAAACTTATTCTTTACCTCCTCCTTATGGCACAGTTTCCTCAACTTTGAGAATAGATGAAATAGATGAAACAGTAGAAGATTACTGGTTGCCAGAATTTGCAGGTGAGGATGAATAGGTGGGGTAGGAGGTTTATTTTTTTCTGGGAAGTGAAAAACTATTCGATATGAAGTGGTGGACATACACTATCACACATACATATGAAATCTCATAGAGTATACACCCAGGGAAGAAACTAATGTAATCTATGGGCTTAAGTTAATAGTGATATATAAATAGTGGCTCATCAGTCATAACAAATGTGTTATACTCTAAAGCATGGTGTTAGTAATAAGAAAAATAAGCATGGGGGACTGAAAAGCAAGTGGAAACCCTGTACTTTTGCTCAATTTTTCTATAAACTGAAACTAAGCTGCTTCTTTTAAAAGTAAAGTGTATTATTATTTTTTAAAAAGTGATTCCTTGGAGAAAAGCTATGAGGATCAAATGCTTAGCACAGAACATATAAGTTACACTGCAAATAAGAGCACCCTTCCTGTGAGAACAGTCTTTTTAGCTTTTAGGTAATATATAGTTACTCAGTTTTGGTGGCTAGCCCCAGAGTGTCAAAGTTCTTTAAACCCACATGTCTAACTAATTTGAGGACCCTGCTTAAGGTTTCTTCACTGGAAAATGAAAATGACTCTAAGATTCATTTCAAAAGGGCTTGCAGAAAACATGACATTCATCAAAAGTCCTGGCAGAAGTGTTCGCTTTGCTTGTGTTGTGAAGTAGCTCCCAGGGCTACACAAGGAAGACTCTCAAAATCTCAGTTACAGCCTGGCTCTGCATCTATGTGCAATACAGACCATATGGCCTTCAACCAACACAGCAATCCTAAGCCAGCCAGCAGCAGGAGACAGACCAGAGCCGAGATGGGCTGCTTTCTAGGCGGCCGAAGCCTGGTCTCCTTTGGAAACCTCTGTAACTGTCTTGCATGTGTTGCTTGGGAACGGGTTTGCTTTGATTCTCTTGTTCCTGCAACCCTAACAATGCCCCACTCCGCAATCTTTTCTTTCTTGTACCATTTCCCACAAACCCACAGATCCTGGAAGTGTTTTTTTTTTTTTTAAAAAAAACATATATTACTGTGTCACTGTCATCCCGTTGCTCATTGATTTGCTTGAGCGGGCACCAGTAACATCTCCACTGTGAGACTTGTTACTGTTTTTGGCATATCAAATATGCCACGAAATACTCTCTGTAGCTCTGTAGCTTGCCGGGTTTCCCGAGATGGGCGAAGGAATTGAACCCAGGTCGGGCCATGTGCCTACCGATGTGCCATCGTTCCAACATATATATATATATATATGTATATATATATATATATATATATATATATATATTTGTCACTGTCATCCCGTTGCTCATCGATTTGTTCGAGCAGGCACATTTATATATATATATACATATATGTGTGTATATATCTATACACACATATGTATATTTAAAGCTATAGGAAAAATATATTGCTAAAAGCAAAGACAAACTAGAAACCAAAGAAATGATAAAAGGACTAAATTAAGTCAAGAGATTGAGTTTCCCTGTGGTCCAAAGCTTTGGCTTCTAGTCTCTCCCAGTCTCATTTTGGGTTAAATCCATAGGATTCATAAACTCTAAGAGCTGTAAATCACATTGTCCAATTTCCTCTATTTCCAGAGCAGTGTTTCTAAGCTCACAAAGTTGACATAAATTGTATGGGACTGCTGCAGGATAAAAAAGATAAGGAAAAAAAAACCCTGAGGATTTATTTTCCAGGAGCAAGCTAAATACTGTCACACCAGCTTCTGCAAAAAGGGCTTTGTAGAGTCTGGAGAAGGGTGGATGCAGGGACAATGCTTCCATATGCTCCTCACCCTGGTGTGTCAGGGAATAATAATACAGGTAGAAAGGCTTGGAGCATCTATTTCCTGACAAAACAGGAGATGGGTTTCACTGCAAATAAAATGAAGGTCTTAAGGAATAACAGGTCTCAGACAAACAAGATGGTGATGTGTTTTCTGTGCAATTCCTCCTAAAATATAACTTGCAACAACTGGTTTTATAATTCTTTTCATGGTTACAGAAGAAAAAGGCAAGCAGGATCAAGAAATTAAAAAGTGGGGTTGGAGCAATAGCACAGTGGGTAGGGTGTTTGCCTTGCATGCAGCGGACCTGGGTTCGATTCCCAGCATCCCCTGAGCACCGCCAGGAGTAATTTCTGAGGGCAGAGCCAGGAGTGACCCCTGTGCATAGCTGGGTGTGTCCCAAAGAGAAAAAAAAAGTTAAAAAACGGGGCCAACAGTGTAAGTTTCTGCTCATGAGTTTTTTCCTGTAAGTGTAAAAGAGTTCTGACATATTGTTTAATTCAACTTACCACTCTCAGGTACCTCTTTCTTTTAGTGCCCAAGGATTCACTAAAACAGAAGGTATGTTCCTTGCTTTTGGTTTTTTTGAACTGCCTGTTTCCTAGCTAATCTTTACATAGAGATTTTACCACTAACAATACCCTCCCTTTCCCCTACAGAACTAAAGAGGAACAAACAAAGATAATTTTCCAGTTGACTTATTAAATCCAGATGCATTTATTTAAATTTATTATTTAGATCTTCTTGAATTCCTTCTTAGTTGTGGTAACAATCTACTTTTTGTTAGCAAAGAGCTCGAGGTCTTCCTCTTGTATATTTTAAGTACAGTTTCTGCTGAAGATGTTGGAGAGTTGGGTGAATTTACTAAAGTGAAAATGAATAGTGGGCTGATGATATTAGTGATCTCTTTCATTAAGAGAAATTGACCTTGAACTGCAAGGTCAAGGTAATACATATGAATTGTTAAGTGTGAACCAAGGAGTAACCTGGACTCAGACCATAGGAGGCTCTTCAGTTGTTTGGGGGAATCAAGTTAGTACAATATGAGTTGATCATTGAAATAGGGTCAGGACCACTGAAACAGTATGTCCTGGACATTCTGGGAGCTTAAGGCAGACTGTCTTTGACATTCCTTAGTTCCTGTCTTTCTTCCCAAGGGCTCTTGCTAGGTTATACATACTTGCTTTCAGAACTAAACTCTTCATCGACCCTTTTTTCTCCCCCAGTGGAATTAGTTCTTCTCTGAGCTGATCCTGGTTCTTTGTGTGCTCTATGTGGCCATGTCTCCTTGACGTCCATGGGGACCCAGAATACAAGGAACATGACTGGAGAGGGTGTTTCTGGGAGGCATGTACTAAGGAAGAACATGAGATAATACCAATTCTGAGGTTGCTGAGACAAAGACAGGGATCCCAGATGACATTGCCCAAGGGTCTCTAGTCATCTGATCTCTTCGTGCTTGCATCTTGGAGGCACTCAGGTGCCCTGTATGATTAGAGAATTTGGAGGAGACTGAAGCAAGAACAGGACTGAGATTGGAAGTTACTGTGTGATCTGAACACCTGCATATACTCTTAACATCTGCATATCAACTGTTGACGTTGATTTTCTCCTGTAACGGGAGGGAAGAGGTAATGTGCTTCCTGGTTCCTTGTAGTTCAGTAATAAATTTGGGGTTGCTATATGCAGATCTGGTACTCTGTGCCAGGCTGTTTCACTCAGGGCTCCCCAAAGGGGGGCGGGTGAGAACCCTCCCCACCCCAAGGGACCCAGTCCCGGCAGCCAACCTCCACTACCCAACCTCCGCCATGCTCCAGGCCACTTTCTGGACCTGCTTTGCAGCTACATGACTGACACTTTATAAGACACTTCCTACTGATTTACCACACCTTATTCGATGGAGTTTCGACAGTAGGCTACAAATCATAGAGAGTAAAAAATATATATGTATTTATATACAAATATATACATATATATATATATATATCCCTCTCAGAGAGCCTGGCAAGCTACAGAGAGTCCCCACCCGCATGGGCAGAGCCTGGCAAACTACCCATGGCGTATTTGATATGCCAAAAACAGTAACGATAGGTCTCATTCCCCTGACCCTGAAAGAGCCTCCAATCGTTGGGAAAGATGAGTAAGGAGAGGCGCTAAAATCTGAGGGCTGGGAGGAATAGAGATGTTACTGGTGCCCACTCGAGTAATTCGACAAACAACGGGATTACAGTGATACAGTGACATGCAGATCTGATTGTCACACCACTGTTTTGTGCGGTACAACTATCTATTATTTTTCTAAGGACCGATACAACTTTAACAGTAGCAACCTTTTCACTGGATCCTTAATTTCCACAAAGTAGCTAAGTGGAAAGAAGTTTGATGCTTGTTTGCTTATGAATATGACACCCTTCAGACCTTTTACCTGGCATAAAGCTCATTCAGAGTTTCAACATAGCTTCATTGTGCCTTAAAAGAACATTCAAATGCTGCTTCACTTTTTAACAAGCACAAGACTGTCCTTAAAAAAGATGCAGACTTCTTCTCCCTCTAGCTCATCTCACAAATTGATGCGTTTCCTTTAATGTTCTTATCCCTTCTTCATACATTAAATTTTCTCACCATTTCACTTTACTGTGTTTCTTTGTGGAATGTCGTATCTTTCTCTTGCTCTTGGATTCATACTTTATACTTTAGGAAATATCCAGATATCATGGTTTCTTAAGTCAATACATCAGTGCCTGAAAAATATCACGTGTGTTGTGAGATCACCGTGACGTGTCCTTAAAATAGTTTAGAGTCAGCCATTTCTGAAAGAGATGATGATTCAAGGTGACTGTCCCATCCTCAAGTAAGAATGGAAGACCTCAAACAGAGCCTTGAATTCATAAGGTCATTTTCTTGTGGTTTGTCTGCTATGTCAGGACTTACCTTTATCATTCTTTTAACAGGGAAAATAAGAGCTACCACAAAGGCTACTTGTAAGGGCCGAATTAGAGCCTGTGTATAAAATTGCTACGCAAATGTTAATTTATATCATTCATTTGTGTGGTTAGCACACTGGCAGGGTTTCTGCTGAAATGGTAATTATGTGGGTAGTTAATAAACATTATATAAATTCATAATAAGTGAACAAATAAGGAAAGTCAGAATACCATTGAAAAAATTGGAACAGAGCGTCACCTCAGTTAAACTACCATGATGTTGATTATGACTATTAGCCAGACTTTATTGAAGTTTCTTTTGGAAGCATGCAGTGCTATGCAAAACTATACTTAATACCCAAGTAAAGTACTGTGTGTAATATCAGCTGTACTCTATAGATTAAGGGAACAAGACTTTTCAAAATTGTTCTGAGGTAGATTAGATTATTTTTTCCCTCTTGTTTTGCTGCCAGTTGACTTTGTATTTCCTCCACTAGAGAGAGAACGTTATGAAGTTTTTTGATTTTAATTTAAATGTAAATCTAGTTTTGACCCACAGAACATGGCAAAATTGATATGCCAGACCTCTTAAACATTGTGTGCAGGTGTTTTTGTCAGTACCATTGAAAAATGAGCTCAGATGCTGAGAAATAGGGTTTAATGAGTAGAGTGGAAGATCGGTGCAACTAATCCGCCATAGAATAGTTTTCCCTAACAACCTGCAGGTATATGAGCAATTTCAACAGTAGTCCGAGTCGAGTTTGGAAAGGCAAACTTTCAGTGGGCCACAGATATTCCAGCCTAGTCAATGATCATTATTACATTTCGCTGAGATTTTGTGGTCATGTCTTAGGAAGAAAAAGGATAACTGATACATTGTTCTAAATCATACTAAAGAGTTGATTAAGTCAGAATTCGAGATCAGAATTTTCTGTAAACAAAACTTCAGCATTACGTTATGTTTCAAGACCTATGAGGAACACCTACCCTTGGGAGTTTCCAGGAAATGGAAATTAGAAATCATTTCTATTTATGGAGCACCAGCTATATTATTGACTCCATATAGCAAGTTGGAACAGTGAGTATTATTATCTTCCATTTATAGGCAACGTTTGAAGAGGTTAAGTGATTTTCTCAATAATATCTAGTAGCAGAACAAGAGTCAGACCTATGTTTGTCTCTCTTTAAAGTCTATTTCTAATCTGCCCTTGCTGCTTTGGGGTAAGTTTCCTGTTGTATGTGTGTGGTGGGAGGTGTTGGGAGGTATTCTGGGAAGGGATTTCCCTACTCTACTTAGTGTCTTTGTATTTTTTCTTGTCTGAATGAATCAGCCACGAATTAGGCATCCAGTTACCAAGAAACAGTAAACTCCCTAGTCAAGAACACGGATGTGTTTTGAAATTTCTAAGAAGTGTTACTCTTTTTCCCCTTTTCACTATTCTTTTCACTATATTCTTGCTCTTATCAATGACTATCATTGTTCTGGTTTTCAAAAGTCATCTCATTTTTTTCTGTGTGACATTTTCTTCCTTTCTCCTAACAAATTGGTAAGTGGGAAAGCACATTGCATCTTTTAAAAGGATTTCTCAGGAAGAATCACCAACATTGCCCTCCCAGCAGGCAGCCTGTGTTGAAACTATTGTCAAAATATGGCATTCTGCCATCGGTGAGAATGGAACTTGTCACTTACTGGCAAGGGCTATTGTGGAAATTTGTCCTGTAGCTGTCTGTATCCCAAATCAGCAAGATTTATTTTCCTCACTTTACTACAAAGTCACAGCTCTTACTTTTGGGAGCTGTGTTTAGATTATGGAGACCAGCTTTTAGACTCTGGGACAATGTAGGTGCATGACAAAGAGACGTGCAAGAGGGTGGAAGAGTTCCATGGGAATGCGTCTCCAGTGGGATCTGTAATCTAAAGGCTTTTGTGGCCCAACTAGAAATAAGCATGTCTGAAAACCACTGTCCACAACAGGGGTCAGGAGAACAAGAGAGTCTGGGGCATTTGGGGCTTAGTGGGGTTCACACAAACTATGAAGCTAAACTGGAATGGGAATATTGCTCTCCCACTTTATCTAAGTGGGACTTTTCCTGCTTAAGTGATTTCTGAGCTTTTCAATTTCTTCACTTCCAATATGAAGGATTAGTTGGGAACCTTGTAGTTCCCAGTGGTAGAAGACAGTGTGAATAGCTTAAGAAGAATGAAATCCATGTGCTCACAATACTGATTAACCTAGCTGCCATTACAGCAGCATGCAAATTTTGCTGGTTTCTAGCCAGATTGGATTTGAAGGTCAAGATATATCATCGGAGTCCTCTTGCTCTCCCTTGCTCAGACATGCCTACCTTGGGACTGGTCTTTGTACTTATGATGGAAAAATAGCTATAGAATGTTCAAATGATTCAGATTTTACAGACTCAGAAAATTAACTTGTGCTTTTCTCAGCGTGAAAGGACGTATATAAGCAATAGTGAGTGTGCTTGGTGTTTTTTTGTGTTCCTGTCCAGCCATACTTCTGAGAGCAAACACCTTCCTGCCTTGCATTCATGCTGGAGAGATAGTTCTTCAAAAACCGTGTCAGTGTCTTTCTGCCTCCTGATTCCTGAGGTTGGCCAATGTAGGGCTCTGGAAAGATACGGAAAGGGAAAGAAAGAAGTTAGTGTATACATTCCCTGAGATGTCCCCATAGGTTGGCTGTGTCCCTTAACTAGAGGTCCCTCCTATTGCCTAGCAATTCTCTGTTACACATTTCCTCTGCCTTCATATTCCACCTAGTGATTCCACCTGTTACCTTTTTAGGACTTGGAGTAGTCCCAGCTCTTATGCTATAAATACTTATGTTATAAACTCTTTTTTATGGGATTTTTCCATGAATTGCATTTTGAGGACTGGAGCGATAGCACAGCAGGTAGGGCGTTTGCCTTGCATATGGCCGACCTGAGTTCAATTCCTCCATCCCTCTCAGAGAGTCTGGCAAGCTACAGAGAATATGCCGCCTGCATGGCAGAGCCTGGCAAGCTACTCGTGGAGTATTCGATATGCCAAAAACAGTAACAAGTCTCACAATGGAGACCAGTAGTTGCCCGCTCAAGCAAATCGATGAACAACAGGATGACAGTGCTACAGTGATTGCATTTTGAGCAAAAGATAATTTTATTAAACTTTTCTCACGTTATTCTGGGTGTGTCCTCTGATTCTGTTAGGACCGTATTATAGTAAGCGGTGAGTAATAAGGTTCATGAATGTGAGTTAAACCTACTCAGAAACTTCTTTCCTGATCACCTTTCCCAGATGAGTGATTATTCCACTTCAGACACCTTGAATTTATTTTTATTCTTGTGGACAGTTTTCCTATTTTATAAGGAATTTAATATTTCTGAGCCCAGTGTCTACCCATAGGTAGAATATTTTGTAATTGCAATCTTTTACATCTGCAAAATGTTTGATATTAATGTTACACATTCACATATGATGTTGAAAGAACCCCCTTGGCATATAATATATGTCTTGCATATAGAGAAACAGTAGTTTGGATGGGTTAAGTGGATCACCTAGGTCACAGCCAAAGTGTTCAGGGCGTACCCCAGTTCTGAGTCTATCAAATGTGTAATAGATTGATGGCTATAAGTAGTTTATGAATTTGTAGGTCTTGGTTGGTGAAGGTGGGAGAGAGTTATTAAGAAGACAAAAGGAAAAAAACAAATCAACATCCTATATGAGAACAAAGGATTTGTGAACATTGATTGGTGACAGTGTTAAATGATGGGTGTGGGGAATGCTAGGTGGATCTAAAGGGCCCTTTCTAAGAAAAATGAACTGTTTTATTTATTTATTTTTTAATTGAATCACCATGTGGAAAGTTACAAAGCATTCAGGCTTAAGTCTCAGTTATACATTGATCGAACACCCATCCCTTCACCAGTGCCCATATTCCACCACTAAGAACCCCAGTGTACCTCCCCTCCCACCCCCCCATCCACTCGCTGTGTAGCTTATAATTTTCACTTTACTTTCTCTTTACTTTGATTACATTTAATATTTCCACAAACAACTCACTATTATTGTTTGGAGTTTCCCCCCCAAAATCAGACCTGTGAAAAGGAAGCATTTGATAATTTGTTTTCCATTGCTGAGAATGAAGAGATATGAAATTTTGGATTTCTGTGTTTTAGTATTTTAGTAACTAAGTCCAGGGAAAATTCTGTTAGAAATTGCATCATTGCAATCTCGTACCTCTCTTTAGTGGTCCTTTTATGATGGCAGTCACCACGCCTTCCCCCTCCCCAAAAGAAAGGGTCGAGAGAGAAAACTCTTTCCCCTCCTGGGGTGGCATGGGGCCGTGGCTTAGTTCACAGCCTAGAGACATTTCTGCAAGAAGCTGCTGGTGCCAAAAGAGTTTAGCTGGCCTCCAGGATCATGGCCATCCAGCAACAGAGGGGCCGCACACATTGTGGCCACTCAGGTTATATCTCGGCGGAGAGCGGGGCTGGTCGTGAACTGTTTTAGAAATCACAAGAAAGGAAAGAAGCTCAAGTCTGTCTGTAGGGAAGGTCAGAATTGCTACTGGAGTAAAGAAAAAACAGAACTATATAGATAAGAGATCTCTCTGAGACGGGGTGGGGGGAGATGGAACAGAAATTAAGAGAGCAGCAGAGACAGAAAGAGAGGCTTAGAGACAGAGGGAGAGACACTTAATCAATATAATGACTGGATGTCATGGAAGAGATTTTATTAAAAAGAGACATGCTTTACAGGGGGTTGCCTGAATAAAAATAATGTCTGTAAAACTATGCTCCACCTCTCGAGGGGTTGGAGCAATAGGACAGCGGGTAAGACATTTGCCTTGCACGCGGCTGACCCGAGTTTGATTCCCAACATCCTGTATGGTCCCTTGAGCACCACCAGGAGTAATTCCTGAGTGCAGATCCAGGAGTAAACCCTGTGCATCGCTGGGTGTAATTCCCCCCCCCAAAAAAAAAAAAGCAGAAGAAAAAAACCCAACAAGCTATGCTCCACATCTCCAAGAAAATATATAGTGAAATACTTTTACATTACCAATATTACATGAAATAAATATTTCTTTTCTACAGAAAGATAATCCAGCTCAGAGGGAAGAGACCTTGGTCTCTTAAAAAGAGAAGAGAAATTGTTCTTCCAAGGGCTGATAACTCAGGCAACATATGCAAATGATTGTCTTGTCCCTGGAATCAGGCTTGCTTTAGGCAACAGAGGACCTGGAGGAAGTGGTCATTCTGGAATAAAAGTTCTGGTGGGAATCAGGGCATACATAACTAGTAGGATAGTCTTTTGTGGATATTCTACCAGGTTGGAACTCTTAGAATTTCTGCACTCCAGTAGTGAGTGATGCATAGTCGTTAATGGAAGTGGACAGTCACCTGAAGTTGGTCCCCAAGAATCTTTCCAAAATTGTTTGCTAAGTGCACTTGCGGAGTCCAAGGAAGCTTCCCCAAATTCATGAAGAATGATTCTGCTCTGAAACACATATGAAAGTGGTTTAGAGAAAGCAAGCGTTATTAAAAAAACAACAACTTTGCCATCTTTTTTCAATCGGGATATTGCAGTAAGTAGTAATCAAGGAAACAAATGAAAATCAGCTATAATACTAAGCTTGCCTTGTAATCAGGGAGAGTAGGAGCCCCTCAAGAGTCTCTCTTTAGAATCTTCTAGTACTCTCTAAAGCACACTTCTTGAAAATGTATGACCTGCCTTTCTAGAGTATGCCTTTTTGGGAAAGTCATATTGTGAATTAGAGTATTCACAGTTCTGAGATAGTCTGAAGAAAGAAAGCACTTTACATTTTGTTTAACTTGTGTTTCTCTGTCATTTATTTGAAAACTATCTTAGTTCTTTATGGTGTTATAACAGAATGACATAGACTAGTGGCTTATTAATAACAAAATTTATTTCATACATTTCTGGAGGTGAAATCTAGGGTCAAGTACAGGCAGATCTAGTTTATGGTGAAAGTTTTCTTCTAGTTCATGGGCAAATATTTTTGCTTTAGACTTACAAGCTAATCACTCTCCCAAGGTACTATTTCAAATACTGGGATTAGGTTTTAACATATGATTTTGGTGATAGGGTAGGGCACAAATATTGTGTCTAGCAAGCACAATATATGTTGCTTTATTTGTGATTTTTCTAATACATTTATTTGCATGCCAAGGGAAGTTTTCTGAGATAGACCAATTTTTTTAGTAATATAAGTATGTGCTCTTGCATTATTTTACCCACTTAATGTGATAACATTTTGAAGACTGCAGGAAATAAAGCACTTGCCTTGAATATGATCACTTTGGTTGTGACCCTGATTTGATCTCTTGCACTATTCATGGTGCCCAACATACCATGAGGAGTGTTCCCTAAACACAGTTAAGAAAAAGCACTGAGCACTATGGGATTTTACTCCCGAACAAACAAAAGAGTGATAACGTTTTGATATATTGTATTTATCTCACATTAAATAAAATTATTAAATATCCCTTTGTCTGCCACCCTAGGAATCCCAGTGGCCACCATCTTCTAGAAGTCATCAAAAAGCTCCAGGTATGGGATGGTGGTGGCGGCAAATACCAGGCCTCACAGGACAGGGGAGGCATCTGCCCTTCTCCTTCCCCTGCCCCGATGGGACTCTGAGATATTGATCACATGTGGCCACCATCTACTTAAGCTTCCACAAGGCCATGATCCAGAGACACACAAACGAATCTCAGACCTGAGCAACTTGCTGCGGTGATCTCTCCAGACCCTAATTATTTTTTTCTTTTTGGGTCACACCCAGTGATGCTCAGGGGTCACTCCTGGCTCTGCCCTCAGGAATTACCCCTGGCTGTGCTCAGGGAACCATATGGGATGCTGGGAATCGAACCTGGGTCGGCCACGTGCAAGGCAAACTCCCTACCCGCTGTGCTATCACTCCAGCCCCATCTCCAGACCATAATTATTAAATTGACATTATATTGTATCCATAATAAGCAATTCAAAACACATTGTCTAGCATTGCCTTTTTGACGGGTATAAGTGGTGGTAGATCTCGTCTCGAAATATCGAAGTAAACCAAAGTAGAGAAAGAGAGTATTGTGCAAATTGTCTTCCACACAGGCAGGGGTAGGTGGGGAGTGGGGGAGGGGGAAAATACTGGGGATTTTGATGGTGGAAAAAATGCACTGGTGAAGGGATGGGTGTTCGATGATTGTATGATCAAAGCTCAAACATGATAGCTTTGTTACTGTACCTCACAATGAATCAATAGGAAGGGGGAAATTATTAAATAAAATTTTACTTGTTTGTTTCTTTTGGACTGGAACTATAGCACAGCGGGTAGGGCATTTGCCTTGCATGTGGCTGACCTGGGTTTGATTCCTCCATTCCTTTTAGAGAGCCTGAGAGTATTCCGCCCATAGGGCAGAGCCTGGCAAGCTACCTTTGGCGTCTTTGATATGCCAAAAACAATAACAAGAAGTCTCACAGTGGAGACATTACTGGTGTCCACTAGAGCAAATCGATGAAAAATAGGATGACAGTGCTACGACAGTATTTCTTTTGAAATATTATGGTTGGGCCAGAGAGATAGTACAGTGGGTAGGGTTTGCCTTGCATGCAGTCAACCTGGTTTTAATCCCTGGTTGTTCTCCTGAGCCCACCACGATTGAGTCCTGAACATAGAGCTAGAAGTAAGTCCTGAGCACTGCTGGGTGTGGCCCCAAAACAATTAAAAGAAAAGCTTTTACTTTGTAAAAAATATATGATGGCTGATGCCAGAGAGATAGTATAGGAGTTAAGGTGCTTGTGCTTGCCTTGCATGCTGTCTGCCCCGTTCAAATCTCTGGCATGGAATATGTTCTTCCAAGCATTTCCAGGAGTGAGTCGAGCATAGAGTCAAGTGCTCTGAACACTTTATGGAAGGTTTCCAAAATATAAAAAATAAAATGTGACAGCTGAGAACTTTTAATCATATGGTTTGTCCTTGTGTTTCATGTTGCATTTTGGTTGGCTCGTGCCCATTTACAGTATAGTACAAACCCTCATCTCTACCCATAACACAACCACATCCTCTGCCCTCGGCTATTTCATAAGTTTCATTTCCCAAGCCTCTTACTCTTGTTAACATGCTGCAGTCAGGGTGTTCCTCAGATATGTGGAAAATATGCTTCCTTATGCTTTTGCACTTACTGTTCCTCCTGGAATATTCTTTCCCCCATACCCACATTGCTGCCTTCCTCCCCTGATCTGCTCAGCTCTTACCTTTATACAAAATTTCTTTTCCACTTATTTTAGGACTGTCCTCCCGTTGTTCATCGATCTACTCGAGCGGGCACCAGTAATGTCTCCATTGTGAGACTTGTTAGTGTTTTCGGCATATCGAATACGAATATGCCACGGGTAGCTTGCCAGATTCTGCTGTGCGGGTGGGATACTCTCGGTAGCTTGCCAGGCTTCCAAGAGAGACAGAGAAATCGAACCCGGGTTGGCCGTGTGCAAGGCAAAAGCGCTACCTGCTGTTCTATCACTCCAGCACCTTCCACTTATTATACACTTAAAACCATTTTTATTTCTTTCTTAGTACTAATTTCTTCCTAAAGCATTGCAGTTTATTTGTATATTGTATTTCTCCCCAGCTAGAGTATGATCTTCTTCAGAACAGAGCTAGCATGTATGTTCATTGCTTTGTTTTCAGCACCTAACAGTGTATTAAGCACTTGGCAGGTGGTCAGTAAATAATTTTTGAAAAAGAGGAATGAATGAATGAATAACTCAGTTGAATGTTTTCCTGCTGGATTCAGATGCTACATAATTCTCCACAAGATGCACCAGAGTCAAGACCAATCCAATTAGTCCTTTAGATGAAGTTAATTTTGCATGCCGTAACAAAGAAATCCTGTTATCCACATGGACACATATCTCTGGAAACAGAATATTGAGCATGTTAGCTATGGCTAACAGATGGTCTTCCCTTTTCTCCCATGCATGTTGCTTATTATGCCACTTACGGTCCATTGTTCCCCTTCTTGAATTTTGGTCTACAGTTGATCTTCACCAGCAGAACGTGACAAACTGACACTGTCAAGGTTGGACTAGCCCTTGAGAGCCCTGGAAGCTTCCATATTCATTTGCTCAGAACCAGGATGATCATAGAGCCAAAAATAGCCAATAGATCCATCTTGTCCCATCCCCCCATCCTTTGTAGTTATTGGTCCAAGCAATTGGTCTGCACCATCAAAATGCTACTGTGACAATATAAGTTTACTCCTTCCTGAAGCAGTAACTTTGTCTGCTCCACGCCCAGTTTAACTCCCGGAGTCTGCAGTTTATATAAAAGGGCCCCAACATTTGCCCAATAGCTGTGGAAAAAGACATTCACAGAAGTTGGACCCATATGTTGATAGGGCTTGGAGTCAGGCCAACCTGAGATTTAATCAACTGCTTACATGCTTCCCAGTTTCTTAGGAGCAGCAAATTTCATTCCTCTAAGTCTAAATTTCAACTTCTGTAAACAAGGATGTCCACAGTCACTCCTCCAGGCTCTGATGAAGATAAGAGGTGAACCCTTAGGAAGAGATGAAAACAGTCAGCCCCAACAAAGCTCAGCTTCAATATTTCCCCACATAAGCCTTTGTCTAACTTTTGAAGAGCTGGACATATTCAGTCAACCACAGGAAGGAGAGCTGCCTCATCAGGGCAGGCTTGTGAGGACTTTGAACCTTGGCCCCCCCCAGTCATTCCTGCAGAGGCTTTGTTGTAGCAACAAGCAAACATTCAACAGACCATTTGCTGGGAGAGCATCTCACCCGCCCTGCAGCAGGCTCCTGCACAATAGGTGCCTGTCTGCTAGTGGCCAAGACAGTGACACATGGCTCCTTGCTGAAAGGAGTTTTCTTCAAGTGCTCAGCCATAGCGGAAGGTTTTGTAACAAGACAATGAAACTCAAATTTATAGGTACTTCGTTTGAAGGCTGGGGTAGGGGACGAGATGAAAAGTCTCCAAATAGTTGTCCATCTCAGATTATTTTAACGCCTTTATAGTATTGCCTTTCCCTTAATGAAACCATTACTACAAGGAAGTGGAGTGTCAATGTTGTTGCTGACAAAATAAAAGTGCCAACTGGCTGGAGCTCGTGGACAAGAAATGGGAGCTGTCAAGTTGACTTTCCTGAGGGAGAATGATCTAGTTCAGGAGCCAAGGACTGGCTGGTATAGACAGGCCTGGCTGCACCAAGAAGACAAGGAGATTAGGAGGTGCCCAGCATCTGTGAGGCAGGGATGGGGCCAAACTGCTAGTCCCTCCAGCTACCCTAGAGTGAGGGATGAGTGGCAGTGGATTTGCTTTGGAAACACAGATAAGTTCATATTCTACCTGGTCAGGATCCCCCTGCTGATTGGCCAGATATTATAAATACAATTTCTTCTGAAGGGCACCTGTAAATGGTTTCTAGGGAGCAAAGTAGCAAACGAAGTCATGGTAAAAGTGGAATAAAAGCTTTGACAGAACAACGCTTGCTCAGAGAGTTTTCATTTGGGTGATCTTTGACCTCCAAGTTCAAGTAAGGAAACAAGCATTAGTGAGGGTTAAAGAGACTGTCGTTAATGCCTCTTTTATCCCCCTTTACCCCTAAATTAAGGAATTCGACATTTTATCTTGGCTCATGACCCCTTCAGAACAAAGATTCCCTTGCTGCTGGGTGCGCCAGCAAGAAACATGGACACAGTCAAACTGCATAACCAACCAGAAATTAATAAAGTAACTATTTACAAAGGCAGCAACTTGTAAACAGAGAAGATCATTTGCAGAGAACTGGTGTCCCCCTAGATCTGAGGGGTAGGTCTGAGGTTTTATCTCTGACATTATTTAGACTTGCGTATTCATGGTGACAAAAATGTTAACTTTTGCTTCACTTTTGTTGAAACCTGAAGTTGATGACTGTTTCTCCTGCATGCACCAATCTCTAGGGATCGGGAAGGGAGCAAGCTAGGGAAAGAGCCCCTTCAAATACATGCATGATCTTCACCTTCACTTCTCTGGCCTCTGTCCACCGTTGGATGTACTAGCCAAAGTCAGAGACCAAGGGAGTCCATTCATGTCATTCATGCAGGTAAAACCTGGCAAGTACAAATCAGTGAGGAAGGGTTGAAGAGTAGAGGTGGTAATGGAGCAGATAGAAAGTACTCATCAGAGTTGAAGCTTGGAGATTAAGTTCTACTTAGGGAGGTGAGCTTCACTTAGTAGATTTTCAACTCTGGAGGTCTTTGAAGGGAAAAGAGGTGCCTGCTCCCCACTTCTCCTATTTCCTGTTGGTTAGAATTCAGATGTCACGAATCAAACTGAAACAGAGGTCTTATTGTGAAAATGCAGATTGAGGATCATAGAATAATCATAAAGAAAAAACTTAGGAGAATGTGATGTTATCAAATTTTTGTTCAGGTGAAAAGGAGCTACATATCCATTTTGTTTAATAATGGAAATGCTACTTATTTTGTTATTGTTGCCAAAGTTAATCCTAGTCATTGGGATGAATTCAAATATTTCTTATTTTTAATAACTTCTATATATCGGGTCTTCACAAAATAGCATGAAGCCACTACTAGTCTTTGATTTTGCTCTCTGAGGTTAACATATAATTAATAGAATGGACTCATCTATATATTATAAAAATAACTTATGGAATTTGAAGTTATTGTCAGATAAGAAAACTAATCTTGCCGCCAGAAGTCACGCCCTGGACCCGCCCTCAGCGCCATCTTGCCACAACAACCAATAGTGAAGATTTGGGGCCGTTCTGGCAGCAACGCAAGCCGGAGATTGTTCTGGACCCCAGACTGGGCCAACAACACCGGGGTACCAGACGGAGAAGGTACAGCCAGCATGCCCTCTCCAGATGGATCTCTGGCGACAGCTTCTACTAACCCGGCTCTGTTATGCGGGATTGGGACACCTCCAAACTGCGCGACCTTTTCTGATATACAAAATATATGCTCAGGAATGGCTCTGCCACCCCCGAGCGTCCATTATCCAGAGGCACATAAACCAATCTCAGAAATGCAGCAGCTGCTGGCAGACATACTCCTGGACTCTGAACTAAGCTATGAACCTGTGTAGCCCCAGGAAGAGAAGGGTTTCTGTCCCTTGGCCTTTCCCCCCCTGGACAGCATGGCAACTGCCAACATTCAGAACCAATTGGATAGAGAGGTAGGAGTTTGCAATGATGGGACACATGGGGAATCTTGCGATGGGGGAGGCAGAACTGGCCCTGCCTCCTGCCCAAATGAGACCCCAAGCAGTTGCCCATGAACAGCTCCTTCGCTCTTGAACAGCCATGATCCCAGCGCCACAGAAACCAATCTCGGAATGCAGCAGCTGCTGACAGAAATACCTCTGGACTTAATACCAGAACTCCAAATCTAGGCGGCTGCTTTCGCGATGGTGCAACATCATATGCTCTTTGTTACCAACAATAGAAAACATACACTCTAATGATGCCATTCCAACAGGTCTGACTGTTTCGGAAAAACTCCAAATAATGATAATGAGTTTCCTGTTGAAAATTGAATATAATCAAAGTAAGGAAAGAGTAAAGTGAAAATCATCTGCCACACAGGCAGAGGGGGAGTGGGAGGGGGGCATGCTGGGGTTATTGGTGGTGGAACATGTGCACTGGTGAAGGGATGGGTGTTTGAGCATAGTATGACTGAGACTCGATCCTAAAAGCTCTGTAACTCTTCTCATGGTAACTCAATTAAAAAATAAATAAATTTTAAAAAAATTAAAAAAAGAAAGGAATAAAAATAAAATAGCACAATTATTAAATGTAAAAAACTTTTGAAAATGCTCTCCTCTCCCCTCCTCTTCCTCTTCTTCCTCCTCTTCCCTCCTCTCCCTTCTTCTTCCTTCCTCTCTCCTCCTTTCCCCTCCTCTTCCCTCCCCTGTCACTTTCCCCTCCTTTCCCCTTCTCTCCCCTCCCTTGTCCAGTTTCCCCATCTCTCCCCATTCCTCCTCTGTCCTCCCCTCCCCTCCCCTCCCCCCCCCCCCGCCATCCTCTTCAGTACTTTTGTTTTTGGAACACACCCTGCTCCAAATGTGCAGAACACATTAGAAATCACTGCTTGCAGGGGGAGGGCTGAGAAGGGTGGGGGATGGGGGGTGGTTTGGGGAACCATATGGGGGTGCGGTGGACCAAACAGGTTGGCTGCATACAAGACAAGTTCCTTGGCTGCTGTACTTTCTCTGGCTTCTAGATGATGTTCTTAGAACATAATCACAGAATCAAGAACATTAGTTTTAGAGTGGTAATTGAGTCGAAAGCAATGAATGTGCATTTTCAGAGTTTTAATAAATTTCCAAAATTTCTTTGCAAAAAAAAAGAAAAGTAATCTTATTTGTGTTAGACTGTGGACATAATAAAGAGAGAACATCTAGACCTCCATTCTTTCTCTTGAGAATTTTCAGATATTTTGTATCTTATAGAACTCCTAGCTGCCCTGAATAGGGATGGGAGATAAGAATTTGCATATTGGACATTCAGCAAGCCTTAAGTAGTATATCATTTAGAATTTTTTTTTGTTTTGAGTAATAAAGGAGCTAATGTAGAGAGGTTGTTTTCTCACAAAAGAAGAAATTTGAAGAAGTAGGTGTGAGGATGGCTCATTTAGAAGCTCAGTTATACCAGAGCTCTGAGTCAGTTTCTCTCAATTTACTTGAGTTTCCTATCTGTAAAGAGATGATTCACTAAACTCTAAATATTGCATCTTGAAATCACATCACATGTGAGCAGAGAGTCAAGACAATTTTTCTTCTTTGCATCTTGTGAGAAGGTAAGTCTCTTCTGAAACTCTGCTCCCTATATCTCTGAAAATTTCCGCTTAGTTACCATAGTCCAGATCTTACCGTACTGCGACAGCTTTAAACAGTCAATTGAAAGGAGGAAAGGGAATAATGCACCAGACTGGGTCAATCATGATCCATTGGACCTCATCCTAGCACACACTGGAGGCCTGTAAGCAAAAAGAGATAGGCAATGATAAGCCATTTTAAAATAAAGGGGACATCTGACAACCTGTTTAATTGCAAAATATCACGTGGTATTTTTGGCTGAAGCAAAGTGAACCAGATATTGATTAAGGGTCACGTTTGGAGGACAGAAGGTTGGCCTCCATGATTAAAGTAATTTGGGGGGTGGTGACTTAACAAAAAAGGAATGATAAGTAGACAATGGCAGACGTTAGGCATTAATTATCAGTTTCTTTATTTTGGAGCTTGTACATGAAAGTAATATTTTGCTTCAATTAGCTATTTAAGTTATATATGTAGCAAAGCTCTGGTAAGAAAACAGGAAAATGATGAGTAGTTTAAAGTGGAGGTAGTGATTCATAGGGAAGATTTTAAAACAAAGACTATTTATAAAAATGATCTTTTTTATATACTACTATTCTTGGGTATTAGTCTCCTACTCTGGCTCCATGGCTTGGAAGCTAGCCTCACATGCTGGGGGAAAGTCATCCCAGATAGAGAAGGGAGCACCAAGTAAAATGTGATTGGAAATCCCGAGCGGGGAGGGAGATGCATACTGAAAGTAGACTAGAGACTGAACATGATGGCCACTCAATACCCCTATTGCAAACCACAAAATCCAAAAGGAGAGAGAGAGAATAAATTGTAATGCTCTACCACAGAGGCAGAGCAGGGTGGGGGGATGGGATAAGGGGGTGGGAGGAATACGGGGTTCATAAGTGGTGGAGAATGGACACTGGTGGAGGGATGGGCTCTCGAACATTGCATGAGAGAAAAACAAGCATGAAAATGTGTGAATCTGTAACTGTACCCTCACTGTGACTCACCAATTAAAAAATAAATAAATTATAAAAAATGATCTTTTTTATAAATTTATAAATAAATTTATTTTTAAATAAAAAATAAATCTTTTTTTATAAAACCCATTTGCACTTGGGTTTTGGCAAATGGACAAGGCATAGTAAAGAAACAATTTTTTGTGTACTTCCCACTAGATCCATCAGACTCCTGTACAGTTTAAGAGAAGGACATATATGCAGATAGCCAAAATAAAATAAGCAAACAACCTCTCTCATAGTGAAAAATTATAGGTCTTCAAATTCACTTTCCAAAATTGAGCTTTATTCTTTGTCCCAAATGTATTTTTGTGGTATTCCTATCAGATACAATACACGCCTGAAATTGATCAATTATTTCTCTTTTTAAATCTCAGAAACATTAATGAACTTTGAAATCCACTATCAGAAAGTCAAAAGCCACTTTCCTCAAGGCTGAAACAATTTCCTCAAGCTCAAAATATTAGAAACAACAAAACTAGCTTATAGACTCAGTGAAAATTATGGTGGTTACCAGAAAGAAGAACGGATATTGGAAGAACCAGCACAGAGGGCTTCCTGGCAGTGAGTGGCCTGGAAATTTTGGTGTTGGGAGTGGTGAATATTAAACACATGCAGAGATATGATGATTATCCCCTGAAATTCAATTGTATTGTAAATTAATGAGAAAAAAATGCTGCGTGATGTGTGTATGTGCGTGCATCCATGTGCAGCTAGAATCATTATGCTTCATTATAATAATGAGCAGACTAAAGTAAAAACTATTAGACTGCCAGCTCTGTAATATACCTTTTAAAATATGTTGTGTCTTTAATAGATTTACATCTTGAAAGAAGAGTAGGTAATCTGTCTGATTAAGCTTTTATCCTCATCCATGATTTTGATGATCAAACTAAGATGCAACAGAGGAAAAATCTAATTATAGGCCTTTGGGGTTTGCTGACCCAGGCTGGAAACTACCCAAACCACCCCCTAACTCTTTAATTTAAATGGCATGTTTTCCTTACATTACAATGCTTAATGTAAAGCTTTCTAAAATGAAGGAGGAGCTCAATGAAATTTAAGTAAAGTTCATGTTAAGTTTTCACCTTCTATGTCTGTACCTGTCAGATCACCACAGATGAGATCTAATATTTGTTTCAAGTTTAAAACTGGAAGCAATGCTCTTATCCTTAGTCCCACCTTTTAGGAAGAGAAAAAAAAAAGAACAGAATAATGGCTGATTAATGACTTAAAAAACTAGAATTGATTGAATGAAAATTGGTCTCAGCCAAATCTAAACCGTGTTCTATTGTAGAATTTCAAAGCACATGGAGAGGTTTTGAAATAGTGGGATTCTGGACCCTTAGTGTTCCTTTCTCTGACCTCTGCTACCTGCCCCAGTGGTGAACAGTCTGCTGATGATCAGATCTCTCTCTCTCTGTCCCTGTAACTTCTGGGCATCTGTTATTCCCCTACTATATTTCCTTATATCCCACACATGTG
Source organism: Sorex araneus (assembly GCF_027595985.1). NCBI lineage: Eukaryota > Metazoa > Chordata > Mammalia > Eulipotyphla > Soricidae > Sorex > Sorex araneus. The sequence continues at coordinate 105,624,791 of NC_073303.1, forward strand.
ACAGATCATTCTGTCTGTTCCTCTAAGGATGGGCACTGAAAGGAGGTAAAGGGACATGTATAATACCCTATCAGTAATAGTATTGTATTTTTGTTTTGTTTTGTTTTTGGGTCACAACTGGCAATGCACAGGGGTTACTCCTGGCTCATGCACTCAGGAACCACTCCTGGGGGTGCTCAGGGGACCATATGGGATACTGGGATTTGAAACCGGGTCGGCCGCGTGCAAGGCAAATCCCTACCCGCTGTGTTATTGCTCCAGCCCCACCTATCAGTAATAGTATTGTAAACAAAAATGCCCCCCCAAAAGTATTTACTATCGAGGCAGATGGGTAGAGGGAGAGTACACTGGGGACGTTGGTGGAGGAACCAGGTACCCATGAATGGATTGGTGTCGGAAGAGTGTATGCCTAAAACTCAATCAATCATGAGTTACTCTGTAACTTTGCAATTCCCAGTGATTTGAAACTAACTAAAAGAGATGATATCACTGTTATCTTGATTTAGATTTTCCTTGAATGATCAAAAATAGTGGGAACAATCTGTGCTGGTGGGGATGTTGTGAAGAAGGAACTCTAATCCACTGTTGGTGGAAACATAGTCTGGTTTGATCCCTGTGGAAAACAGAAAGGAGAGTCCTCAGTAAACTTAGAACTGAACTGCCACATGACCCAGCAACTCCACTTTTGGATTTAAAAACATTCATTTAAATATATGAACACCATTATTCATTGTTGCACTTGGTACAAGTGGCTAAGCTATGGATTCAACCAATGTGTCTAATGACAGAAGAATGGATTATAAAGATATGGTATACAAGCACAATGGAATACTATGCAGCTGCAAGAAAGGATGAAACCATGCAATTTGCTGCAATTGGGTTGGAATTGGAAGATACTCTGAGTGAAGTAAGTCAGAAGAAGAAAGACAAACACAGGATGAGCTACAGGATGATCTCATTTATCTGTAGCATACAGAATAACTAAAATGAGGTAATATAATGTAATAAAGAGAGGATGCCTAGGTCAGTCTTAGCCTCAGAACTTAGGGAGGAAAAGTACAGAGGAAGAAAGAAATCAAGAGGAGAAGGAATAAGATGAGAAGGGGGGAAAAGGGAGACATGGGGATGTCCTGTGGGGGTCCTCGACATGGGGGTCGGGGCTTTGGTTATCCTGGTGATGTAGTTGTGTATCCGAAGAACAGACTCAACAATACTGAAAACATGAGATCGAAGCTGCAACTTTGTGATTGCATGTGTGTGTGTGTGTGTGTGTGTGTGTGTGTGTGTGTGTCTTGAAGGGGAGTGGGGTATTGAGGTGAAATAGAGTATGGAAACACTGGTAGAAGGAAATTCACACTGGTGGTCGGATCAGTTCTGAAATATGATATGCCTAAAACTCAATTCTCAGTAACTTTATAAGTCATGGTTCTTTAAATAAATATTTTACAAAGCTAAAATAAAAAATAATATCACATGGGACAAATAAATAGTGAGATTTTTATAAGAATTTGGCTGGTAGAATGGTCATTCTATCATTGATTGATTATTTTGTAACTCTAGAGTGTAGTGGTTAAAATAAACTTTCTAATTTTCTCTCTAAATTTCAGATCTAAACTTTACTGAATATAAATTCCTAATTTAGAATTAACAAAGCCCTTTGAGTCTTTATTTTCTTGGTGATAAAATAATGGCATTTTGGTGATTCTACTACATAGTTTGTTTAGTGAATGAAGTAAGTTCTCAGCATAAAATAAATGCTCAATAGAAATACCAACCACCTACCTACCTATTCATCCACCCACCCATTGTCCATCCGTCTACCATCCACCCTCATATTATTTGTCAACTACTGTGTCTTGTGAGACCAACTCTAATCTAGGCACAAGGGACTACAAAGTGCTTGCTGCCTGGGGCTTACCACTTAGCTTTATAAATGATTATAATACAAAATGGAAAATGCTGCAAAACATAGAAAGATTTTCTTCTTTTTGAGCGGTACTGAAGAATAGAACCCAGGACTTTACACTTGCCAACAAGTGCTCTACTCCTGAGCTACATCCCTGTACCATAGTAAAACATTTTTAAAGTTTGCCTGGGGAGGAAGAATTTCCTTTCTTCATCTGGAGGGGGAAAGACCTCTAAGCTGTGTTTAAAGTAGTACATAGGGTAGAAACTTACTCTATCTTCATACAAAGGGTATTTCTGTGACTGGCGTGCTAGAAAATAGAGCAGAAGGCTGTGAATAGCACTGATCTCTCACTCTAAGAGGCAGCTAATGGAAATTGTAGCACTGTAGTCCGTTGTTCATCAATTTACTCAAGCGGGCACCAGTAACGTCTCCATTATGAGACTTGTTACTGTTTTTGGCATATCGAACACTCCATGGGTAGTTTTCCAGGCTCTGCAGTGCAGGCTGGATACTCTCAGTGGCTTGCCGGGCTCTCCGAGAGGGACGGAGGAATCGAACACAGGTTAGCCACATGCAAGGCAAATGCCTTACCTTCTGTGCTATCACTGCAGTGGAAACTGGAAGATAAATTTGCAAAGATAAGAGGTTCTGGGTGTGGTCTTGACTACACTAGCCCTGTGCTTTACCTCTTTTTTTGGGGGGGGGGGGTCACACCCAGCGATGCTCAGGGATTTCTCCTGGCTTTGCACTCAGGAATTACTCCTGGCGTGCTTGGGGGACCATATGGGATGCTGAGGATCGAACCCAGGTCGGCTGCATGCAAGGCAAACGCCCTACCCGCTGTGCTATTGCTCTGGCCCCTGTGCTTTACCTCTTGAGCTATTTCCTCAGTCCACTGTCGTGTTCTTTCAACTCTCATGCTCAGTTTCCCCCAATAGCTATGTGTGATCTTTTCTTTTTTTGGGAAAACTCTCAAATATGTATAGATTGTTGCATCACCTTAACACTGCCTGGCATAAGGCCACACACGTTCTTCCTCTCTCTGAAGTCTGTCTTGTTCCGCAGTTTATAAGGATCAGACTTATTCTTTTCAATGTATACATTATTTTCTTGCCAACAAAGATATTCTTTTTCTATTCAGCTGTTCCTGTTACTAGGATGGCAAGATTAGCAGGGATTCAGACTGCCCCTCTTTGTTTTAGCCACCCCTCCCCCTGCACCCCACATAATGTGCAGTGCATGCATTAGCAAACTGATTCTCTTGGTAATTTGGCTTTTTGTTAAAGAGCTCCAGATGCAAATAGAAGATGGTTGAATGTAAAGTTTTGCTTTTCCTATACTGTCCTATGCATTTAGGGGTCAATTTATTAGGTGAAATATTTCTAATCTAATTTACATCTCTGTGGTGATCAATAAAGCTGAATATTTAATTATTAGATGACTTTTGATACATCTGTGATTCTTACCTCTTTATGCCCTTTGCCTATATTTGCTTGAGAAACATCAGTGGAGAGTTTAGTTTTCCATTCTGGGTTTTGAATGTCGATTTATGTATATGCATGAGTGTGATGCCAGGGATTGAACCCAGGCTCTTATTCATGTGAAGCATGAATGCTACCACTGAGCTATATCCATGGCCTGAATGTTAAATTCTAATTTTTATGATAAATATTGTTGTGTCATCTACGAACACATAAATATTACCAAGGGAATTTTTAATTTTTAGACTTCTTTTTCATTACTTTGAGCACACAAATGTTCCCAACGGAGCTCCTAATTTTAGTTCCCATTACTCTTCAACATACCCTGTTTCCTCAAACCACAGGGTGTATATCTCTTTGGCAAATACTCTGGTTTACAAACTTTTGTCCCTAAGTCTTTGTGTGGTCTATTTTTTCCCCAGGAATATCCTTCTCCAATATGATATCCTGAGGTCGTCTACTTAACCTTTTGGACCCTAGTTCAAATGGAATTTACTTTGATGAAATTGTCCATAGCTACTTGAGAAGGTGGAGAAGAAAATTAAAATTTCAATTCTCGCTATTTGGATTACATGACGTATGGCAAAGAAAGCAGAATAGAGACATGTTAAGTTTTTTGTTAATTGTGTGTGCCTTTCAGATAGTAGTGGCTACAGTCCAGATACTGGGAGGGAAAAAGACTATTTCAGATGTCAGTAAATCCCCTATTCATCATGAATTCCTCGTGGACTGACTGTGTACCTCAGCCTATTCAGTGCATTCAACAATATTCAATGATTTCTCTTTGAGTTTAGTATTGGTTTAGGTATATTGTCAAGCAGCATTTTTTTTTGTCAGACTAGGAAAATAAATGCTTTACTTTTCTTTCTCCCAGATACTAGATGATAGCGGGTTTAGAGAAAAACGGTATTTTCAATTGTAACCAGTTAATTCAAGCATTTGAAAAGCTTCATTCCTATTTATTCTTTTACGTAGTTCCTATTTATGCTTTTGTTTGTCAGAGTTCTTAGTGTGTTTACTTTTACAAGTTGCTTCAAAAGCAACTTTTATGAGTTGCTATAAAATTATGATAAATCTTCTAAATACCTAATCAAAAGGTGTGGATTCTATGGAGTTTAAGTCTATTTATTATTTATTCTTATCCCAAGGCATTTCATTAATGCATTGCTTACTAGGAGGACCAATTGCAGGAAAAACACACAATGGAAATATTAAATTAAATATTTTCTCCCCATAATGCCAAGGAAATGGAAATATCTCAATATATATAATTCAAGGGATATTATGGTTGGGATCACTAAAGTTCACACCTGATTCTGAGTTTTCTACAACAGAAATAAAAAGAGAAAAGAAAGAAGACTATTTATAAGTTATTTATTATCTTTCTCCATTTACCTTTGCTGACACCAATAAACATTTAGTCTTAGTATCTTGAAACCAGATGGAACACTTTTCAGGCTAACTGACCTGCCTTACACAATATTTGAATCACCCAGTGTGATTATGTTGTAAGTGATTACATTCAATAAGCATTAAAAAAGAATCACCCAGTAATCTCTCAGAAGCAGAGGATATAAATGTAGCCTGAAACTTTAAGTAGGAGATGAAGAGGTAGAGCAAGGTGGAGAAGTTTAGTTGCTAGCCCTGTAAATCTCACTTACCGTATCACTGTATCACTGTCATCCCGCTACTCATTGATTTGCTATAGCGGGCACCAGTAACGTCTCCATTGTAAGACTCGTTGTTACTGTTTTTGGCATATCTAATATGCCACGGGTGGGTAGTTTGCCAGGCTTTGCTATGTGGGCGGGATACTCTCGGTAGCTTGCCGGGCTCTCCGAGAGGGATGGAGGAATCCAACCCGGGTTGGCCTCGTGCAAGGCAAACGCCCTACCTGCTGTGCTATTGCTCATTAGTGTGACTTAAAAAAGACAAGCATTGTATGAGTTTTATGAGCTGTGTGATGTTCAGAGAGGACTCATGTCAGTCAATTAGAATGAAGAAGGTTCTAGACCTTGGGTCAGGATAATGGTGTTGTTTTCTTAATTGCGGCATTTGATTTTGCTGTAGGATTTGCTGCCGAATGAGTAAAATAAAACAACCCAACCCATGGTTGTTTTCTGTCAAGCTCAGTACTCACTTTCTAACAGCTAACTTTGCAGTCATTTGGGAAGGAGGCAGTTTCTCCTTCACCCCCATTTTTTAAAGATTCTTCCGATTCTTCCCATGAAATGGCCTGTGTGGTCTGAGTCAGCATTGCACCTTGGGTTTCACAGGCTTTCTGACATTTGGATGTGACTGAGACATGGCAGTTTTTTTTTTTTTACATAAAAAAACCCCCATGGATACAAAGTACAAAATGAAATGAAGACAGAATTAATATCCTGTTTTTGAGATGCAGTGACTAATTAGAGTGACATGGGTCTGTGGGGGGTTTAATGTAACTAATCTTTAGCAGGTGTGTGTGCTGCCAGATGACATCTTTCTCAGAAGGAGAGCAGAGTCAAAAATGTCCCAGAACATGCTTAGGTGATGTCAGCCATCAGAGGCTGGAGAAATCTGAGATCCTTCCTGTCCAAAAAATAAACCACTAACTACATGTGGTTATTTACAAATAATGAAAATGAAATAAAAGGTTCTCACCCTCACTCCATTTTCAGTTTCAGAGTCACACTGAGACTCTCGGGCAACGCTGATTATAGAACTTTTCTGCTACAAAGGAAAGTCCATTTGTGCCAAATAGCCTGGATTGTAATAGGTAGAGAAGGAATTTTGGGATGATGAAACATAGCTAAATTAAAATTATGCTTCTGCCACTTTTAAACTGGCTGGCCATGACAAATGGTTTAATCTCTCTGCTGCACTCGAATTTTTTTCTATTAGTAAAAGGAGAAAATACTGCTTTACATGAAGGGTTTCAATTAGTCCTCCATGTTCTACATTTAATGTTGTGTTTTCTCCTCTGAAGGATAACAGACATGTCATCTCAAAAATGTGCACTCTAATCTATTAGTTCAAGTTATGTGCACTTGGAAAACAATGCATGTAGGAAGACTCTTTCTTTGGCTCCCCCTTATCTGCTTAAACATAGGTTATCCCATAGAAACTCAAGTGTAATAAATCCTTTCCCTAGCACTTTTATGAACCAGTGAAAGCACTCTTAGTGTCATTGTTTAAGAGCTTCATTTTTTTTGGAGCTTAATTTTTAAAGAAATGACTGACTAAATCTTTGGTCAGTGCTGATTGATCTTAATCTCTAGAGTCTCTTCTCCCTTCTAGTTTTCCAACAAGTGTCCATATTGTTTCCTCAAGTGGTTTTACTAGTCGGCATTCTCACCAGCAGTAAATGAAGGTCTCTTTTCCCACACATCCATACCAATAATGGTAGGTTTTGGTTTTTTTGTGAGGCGAACGTGATAACCACTACACTACGGAAACTCCTTGGGTTTTGGTTTTCTTGTGATGTGTGTTTATCTCACTGGTTTAAGATGATATCTCATTGTTGTTTTGCAAAGCCAATTATTATCCTTTCTAGGAGAAATTGGGTCTCAGAGAGTTCCTCAAACTTGCATAAAAATCAAAAAAACAATCAATTTTTCACCAAGCAAAAGGAATCTATTTGGAAACAAGACAATTTGGAGATTATTGTCTTATGCCAAGATGTCTACTTCCTCAAAACTTAAGGAAACAAGACAATTTGGAGATTATTGTCTTATGCCAAGATGTCTACTTCCTCAAAACTTAAGCTCCACACACATACTACACTATAAGCCTTTGGATTTGTAGGATAACATTGCTTTGTACTTTCTTCTTTGCTACAAGGAGGTTAGGTTTATTGGGTTACACCCATCACAGTGCTCCCAAGTCATTTCCATTCCCTTATTTATCTGTAACCTCTTCTCTCTGCTTTCTTCCCCAACTGGTCTATCACTTTTCCCCCCTAACCAGACTCTGTTAACTTGTAAGATCAGATTCCTCAGAAATCTATGATTTTATATGTATGAGTGAAATATTGTCTTTCTTCTCTCCTTATGTCTTTTGAATAGTTTACTTTAAAGCAATGTCTTTTTTGTATGGAGAAAGGAAGACAGTTAATATTATGCTTTTGTAACTTGGGAGTTAAGACTCTGAATAATATTCCCTCTTGGGCATCTGCTTTCTCGACTTAAGCCTCAGTTACCCTTAATTCCTAGCACCCCAAAAGCAGGGTCCCAACAAGGGACTGAATGGACCCAGGGAAATCTGTGAGCTACCCTGGCATCAAAATGGCCAGGCCAAAGTGCCATGATTCTTAACTATAAGGTAAGAGCTTGATCATAGAAAAATGTTGTCATGATCCAAAAGTAACGACGAGGGGATGGGGTGGGAGGGTGGGAGGGATACTGGGAATACTGGTGGAGGGGACTGGGCACTGGTGGAGGGATGTAAACAAAATGCAATCATGAAAGCTCATAAGTTTGTAACTGTAACTCATGGTGATTCACTAATAAAAAATAATAATAAAATAAAATAAAATACATTAAAATGCAAAAAAAAAACCCCAAAACAAAAGTAACGACGAGACTAGGGTCTTGCTAGGGATAGGAAAGACTAATCTGGCCTGAGCACTGTAGTCTGAGATTCAGATGACCCCAGGAGAGCAATTCCATAAGTTTAATGTATCTCTTACTGTGTCCATACAAAATGACTAATATTATGAATGTATGATTGTTGGACTAAGGAAAGGAGAAATGTGCCCCTAGATGGTATTTCGCCCTTAGGCAGGTCATCTTTGCTGTATGAGAATCTGTCCTAGAAGCAGCATTCCCTGAGGGAAAGAACTTTAACCCTATTGATTGTGACCACACCTATGTGTAAGCCCCAACCCCTCATGCTTGAGGATTTAACTAGGCTGTAAGAGTGGTCTGGGGGGATCCAGATCCTGAGCCAGAGGAGAAGGAGAATGAGAGAGGCAGAAGAAGATCGAGGAGAAATGGAGAAGAATGAAGTAGCATGGGGGAGGGAGAAGCAGGAGGAGAATCAGAGGAGAATGGAGATGGGAATGGAATAAAATGCAACTGAGACCAACCAGCCAGGCCCTTCGTTCACCTGCCCTTCGCCATCCACCTCCCCGGGGTGGGGGAAGCAGTGTGAGACTACTGAATGCAGGCGGTGGGAGAGATAGAGTGCCGCTACGCTTTTGTGATTACACAGGATTGGCTGGTGTTGGGTAATGTGGACCTGCTTTCTGCTTGGGTGCTGGTAAGAAATAAAAGACACATTGGTTTTTATAGTTTGCTGATTTTTATATGTGGGAACTTTTTTCTAACCTCCCAACCTCACATAGTCACTTTACTGTTTATTATCCTGTAAGTAGTAGCAATGTGCTTCAGTTCTCCTATTTAGACTTAAATTGCTTAATGTCAGATACATATTTGAAAAAATATTTTTCTCTGTAGTCAGGGATTTTTTTTATATGGAGATAGAACATACAATAGAGCTCAGAAAAACGTTTCTACTTGGATTTACTTCTAACTTCTCATTCTCAGAACTTCTTTTTGATTTTCATTTAAGTTCCTAAGAGTAGAAGCTAGGTTATTTCTTATGTTGTGCTTTTGAGTAAACTGGTCTGTGGGTCAAGGCATAGTTAGCATGTAAATTAATTGTGTGAATTCCCAAACTATTTAGTTCTGTGCTCTGAAGATTGTTGAATTCTCTTTTTTTGGTGAAATAAATTTGAGGTGTCACTTGAGAAGTGAACATAGAAACACTTGCCAAGAGGTTTGAAAGAGGAAGTACACCATGCAAATCAGCCAAATATAGGAATCAATATATCTTGCCTGTCCTTCTGGAGGTAATACTGTTTTCAGTCGTGAATTTTAAAACTGTGAGTTTTTCATGCAATCTATTCTCACTTCTATTGTTTATTTCCTAGAAAACCCATTTTGTTGATGGAATACCAATTGCTCATGGTTTGGCCCATGTACCAAGAGATACCAATGGACCATAGCAGAGTACAGGAGATATCACCCACTTGTCCTGTTGATAGGTGAAGTAGAATTCCCTCTACCCTCCCAAAAAACCCCCATTTTTGGAGCCAATCTTAGTAAAAATTAATTCCTGTAAAAATTCCTAAACTATATATTGTTATATGAGTGACTAAGAAGACTCTTTGAGCAATATGAAAAGAGGTTAGGACTTAAGTTGCAAGTCCATGACTAATCACATGCAGTATGGACTCAGATGGGGAGGGAGCAGTCTGATACTTCAGGGGAGATGTCATGCTCTTTCCGAATCCCCTTTTGTTGTGCAATCTGCTTGGAGAAACCTTGGGGTCTGGTTGAATAGACTTTTGCCGAAAATTTCCTTGCAATGGTGGGATTAAGGATCATCATCATCATCATCATCATCATCATCATCATCATCATCATCATCATCATCATCATCATCATCCCATTGATCGTCGAATTTCTCGAGTGGTCTCAGTAACCTCTCCATTCGTCCTATCCCTGACATTTTAGAAGCCTCTCTCTACTCGGCCTTCCCAATGATGCCGCATTGGAGGCTCTTTCAGGGTTAGGGGAATGAGATCCAGCTTGTTACTGGCTTTGGCATATGAATACACCATGGAAAGCTTGCGAGGCTCTCCCATGTGGGCAGGAAACTCTCAGAAGCTTGCCAGTTTCTCCCAGAGGGAGAAGTAGGTTATAAGATATCCTGGGAGCTTGCTTTTAAGTCTCTGGATGTTGGCTGTTGATGGGATTACACACACCTGTTTTCCTCTTCCGGTACCTTCATGCGTGAGGCTTATCCAGAACGTGTGGAGAGGGGCCTTGAGCATGGCTGTGGCTAGGTTCTGGAGGTCTTCAGCTGCCGGGAGCTCTGCTCAGGGCGGGGAGGGAAGCTGGAGCCCATCCACTCCGAGGGGCCCCGGGGAAGACAGCCAGGCGTGGGGGCAAGAGACTCTTTATTAAGGAACTATAGAGGAGAAAAACATTGATAGTAATCTTTTTCAGTACAGAGGAAATTAATTCATTACAAAGTCAAGGCTAATAAGACAAACATCAATTGTCTTCTGTTCATAAGCAAAAAAACCTGTTTTATTAGGATATTTTATGGTCTAAGTTTTCCATTAGAAATAATATTACAAGAACAAGATTTTACTTTGGGATTATGATGTCAAATAACCACTCAATATGCTTTAAAAACTTAAATTTAAATAGTTGTAGAAGGTAGCTGCTATTATTCTACTTACATATGAGTGGACAAGTTTGGAAGCTGAAGTAAGAACTGGAATTACTTTTAATACAACACTGATATTTTGTAATTTGTTCATTAGTAACAAGACAAAGAAAATAGTCTCTTGTTTTTCTCTTTATTAAAAATTGACTGCCAATTTTTAATTTCTTCATTGACAGGGTATTGGAATTTTTGTTTTTTACTTTTTGAAGTGGGTTACTGAAAGGGTACCTGAGGATGCTGCCCTGAACGGTGAATCTGGAATATTCATTACTTTGAGTTAAAGGTCAGAGCTAGCACCTTTACCTACCTGAGAATTCCAAGCTTTCATCTAATTAGAGTCAATATGGACTTTTGGTTTTCTTTGAAGCAATCTGATAAGCTACAAAGATGGGCCATCCTAACTGGAGAGTAAATAAAATTTCATTAACAGACATATTATTGAGGACAGTGTGTGTGTGTGTGTGTGTGTGTGTGTGTGTGTGTGTCTGTGAGAGATAGAGAGAAAAGCTAGTGGCTCATATTGACATCATCATAAATTTTCATAAGTACTTTAATCAGAGTTTTATACAATACAGATTACAGAAAGATGTGTTCTAATTATAGATTTGTACATTAGTTTTCTTAAAATAGGTTTTTTTGTTTCATCATCCTTCTAGAAAAATGTGTACCTACGTTTACACTATGGTTGCTAACTTGAGACACAGCCAAACCACAGGTCTATGAGCAAGAGGCTAATGAATAATGAGCAGGGGGCTAGAAGGTACCCTCCTAACTGGAGAGTAAATCAGACTTTGATTTACACAGTAGTTGGTTGACTTTAATTTACACAGTAGCTGTTTGAAAATTCATGAATAAATTGTAAGGTATTTTTTTAACATAAAGTAGATTAACTCCCCTTTTCATTGTCCTTAAATTTGATTCTTTTGGTTATCAGCCTAGCTTAAATGTTTTTAGGAACTATATGCACCAGTAGCTCTTAGTTTTCTCCACTTCACATCTTTAGGACAGATGCATAAACTCTAAGATTATAGAATCAAAAAATGTAACCTGTAGAAGAATGTAGGATTGTTAAGAAAATAAGCTGAGGTTTGTACCTAAATTACATAATTTCCTGTAGGGCAGAGCATAGATTATCTTTGGAGAATCTATTAAACTTCTAAGACTCTATGTAATCAAATACAAACACATATTTTGTCTTGGAGATAAAGTCCATCAGATACTAAAAGTGGTCTGTGATATCTCAACTCTTTGAAAGAATTAGGTTGCAAAAGAGGCAGACACAAGACAATGGAACCTGAGGACTGGTTTACTGAGCCAAGCTCACTGTGCTGGAAGGTGGAGGGTAAGGTGTCGGAGCACTTGTGTGTATGGAACTCTCTCATTAGCAGTGTGGGTAATCGTAGTGCCTACATTTTAAAAAAGAAAAAGAGGAAGAAGAAATAAAGGCAGATGGTACTGGTTCTAGGTTTTGAAACCGTAGGCTTAAGTTATATAGTTTCTGTTAATCATTAGGATGGACAAATCTCTAGAGGGCTGGAATTTTGGTACTTCTATTGTTTTGTTTTCTTACTCATTTTCCTCTACTTTCTACAGTGTTAACTCTATTATGTAGCTACTGTAGAACATATCAGAAAATTATTTGACAGTTTTTTTCAGAACAGAAAATGGTATAGACTGTGTATAATGAAATTGTCACAACAGTTTCAAAAATGTTAAAATAAAGCAATAATGTTGGTGTCAGATTGATAAAATACCAGAGCTTAAATTTATGCTTTGAATGGATGAGTAAATATGTGGTAGTCAGCATGGCATGAGTAATTCTAACTACTAAATTATAACAAAATATTTATTAAATAAAAGGTATTTCAACACCCCCATACATGACCTTATATTGGGGTTTCAACTTTGTGCAGCCAATATTATTATTTGTTTATCATTAGTGGAATAAAGTGTCTTTTTAAAAGATTTTAATACTGAGAGTGAACAAATTATGAGATAATCACTTAAATAAAATTTTATTTATAAAATTGTGCTAACTAATTTATAAAAAAACAACCTACCTTGAGTCTGGAGCTAGAGTAGAATGGGCAGGGCATTTACCTTGCATATGGTCACTCTGTGTTAAGTCCCCAGCACTGCAGTCCCCTGAACCCACCAGAAGTTTATTGCTGAGCACAGAGCCAAGAGTAAGCCCTGAGTACGGCTGTGTGTGATCCTCAAACCAAAAAAATCTATTCTTCCTCTTTGTCACCAGTCACTGTTACTGTCACTATCACTGTCATCCTGTTGTTTATCAATTTGCATAAGCTGGCACCAGTAAGTCTCCATTGTGAGACTTGTTACTGTTTTTGGCATATCAAATACGACACAGGTAGCTTGCCAGGCTATGCCCAGTGGGCGAGATATTCTTGGTAGCTTGCCGGGCTCTCCGAGAGGGATGGAGGAATTGAACCCGGGTTGGCCATGTGCAAGGCAAACACCCTACCCGCTGTGCTATCGCTCCACCAGTAAAAAATAGAATTATTGATATTGTTATTTTGTTTTGTTTTTGCTTTTTGAGTCACACTAGGCGATGCTCAGGGGTTACTTCTGGCTCTGCACTCAGGAATCACTCCTGGAGGTGCTTGGGGGACCATATGGGATGCTGGGAATTGAACCCAGGTTAGCCGAGTGTAAGGCAAATGCCCTACCTGCTGAGCTATCTCTCCAGCCCTGAATTATTGATGTTGGTCTTCAGGAATTTTTGATTTCTTTGAGACACCTCTCACTTCCTCTACTGCATCAACCTGGGTATTAATCAGAAGTATAAGCCATAAAACAGCAACAGAATTGATGTTACTAGTCAAATAGAATTATGACTAGAGGTGCTTTCTAAAGAAAAGATTAGAGTAGAAGCTGTCTTGTAAAAAAGAGATAGAGAAATTCTCTATAAGAATATGAATTAGCATTTACTGCAAATTGTTATGTGTGTTAGTGTATATATAATACATATATATATAAAACATATTTGTTTTATCACAATATACCCCTAAGCATATTGACAGTAGACATAGATCATCCTGATAAATATTCTGAATATATTGACATAGACACATTATCCTTATAAATATCCTGAATCTTATAAGGAAAAGTACCTGGCATATGAGTGCTAATAAAAAATTTGGGGGGATTACTGAAAGCTGAGAGGTGAGGTAGGAAATTGTGATTTGATGAAAGAATTGTGACAAGAACTTTTAGAAGCTTATCAAAAATTTTCCAGAAATAATTTTTGGATATAATTTGAGAGAGTAGAAGAAATTAAAAGGCAGATATATGACAATGCATATTCACAAATATTTTCTCTAAGAGAACTGCTTGGTTAGGCAGATACATAGGTTCATTGTCATTGAGGTCACTCCAATTTTAGAGAATTTCAATGTTGCTCTAATAATTGTAAGCCTTTCTTTTATGATCAGAACTCTGAAATCTTATCTTGCTTTGTCCTTACCGAATCTCTAGCTATGGTGATAAAGTAGAGACCTTAATGGATCTACAGAATCTCCTAAAAAATCATATTTTTGTTATTATGTTTCATTTAAATCAGATTTATGCCACTTGACTATAGCATTGGACTTTTTTTTTGCATCTTAAGACAATTCTTCCTGGAAGTCGGCAAAAAGTCTGGTAAACATTAATTTTTAAATTATACAAAGAGAGACTAGTTTAATTAAAACCCTTTTGGAGTGCTCTCAAGTTAGAGCCATGCATTTTTATGAACAATAGTGGTAGCTTGTCAAAGTAATAAAAAAAGAAAGTCATTCGTCTCCATTCATTTCATTACCAAAAACATGTGCTGCTATTTAATTTAATTTATTTATTTTATTTTTTCTTTGGGGGTCACACCTGGCAATACACAGGGGTTACTCCTGACTCTGCACTCAGGAATTACCCTTAGCGGTGCTCAGGGGACCATATGGAATACTGGGAATCGAACCCGGGTCGGCTGCATGCAAGGCAAATGCCCTACCCGCTGTACTATTGCTCCAGCCCTTGTGCTGTTATTTGAAAGCATGTTTTAGTGTAGAAAATTGTGTACCATTTAGGTGAAAAACAGCATTATTTTTAATATTCTGGTTTTAATGTCAATCTTGTATTTATTTTAAAGAGAAACTTAGCAGATGTCATTATTTCTTTGCCTTCAAATTTCTGCTTAATGATTTATTATAAAGTAATATATGTGAAAACTGTTTTGTATATAAAACAAAAAATACATGTTTTTTCTCAATCTGTCAAGTGAAAATATATCTGTGCATAGGGTGGTTGTGAATATTAATGATTCATAATATAAAATTTTAGCATTGGATCTGACAGTAGCAACAATTAGCTAATACTAGATATTCTCCTAGTAACTAATATCTTAATAATTTTAGCAATTGTATAGTCTAGAGTTTCAGTCTTTGTTTGTTACTATGGAAGACAGGTACTCCATTTGAAAGAGAGTCTGTATCGTAGTATAAGAACCAAACCTGGCTATGAACAGGAAGCTGAAACAAAGTCCATAATAGCAACATCAAAATCAATTCAAGAACGGTAAATTTTAAGTGTTCTAATCCACTGTTTATCTCCTCACAATTCATAGACTAACCCTAACTCTAACCCTAACCTTAACCCTAACCCTAACCCTAACCCTGACCCTGACCCTGACCCTAACCCACATATATGAACAATAGTGGTAGCTTGTCAAAGTAATAAAAAAAGAAAGTCATTCGTCTCTATTCATTTCATTACCAAAAACATGCGCTTCTATTTTTTTTCCATTCAATCACTTTTATTGTCATTCACATAGTTCATAGTAAAAAGAGGGCAGCCAAGGACAAGGGGGCACACAGGAAATGTTCTATTTACATCGTGGGGGAGGGCTTCCCGCCCCCCATTTCAGGCGACACTTCTATTTTAAAGCATGTTGTAGTGTAGAAAATTTTGCATCATTGAGGTGAAAAACAGCATTGTTTTCAATATTCTGGTTATAATGTCAATCTTGTATTTATTTTATGGCTGAATAAAATATTTTATGGCTGAATCTCAAACACGAGAGCTTTGTAACTGTATCTGATGATGATTCAATAAAATAAAATGCAATTCTAAAATTCCAGTCAAGGGACTCAGCATCGTGTCCCAGACAACACCACAGCACCAGAGACCCCCCTGGGCCCCATACCAAGCCAATTTCACTGAGGTATCCCAGATGGGGCTGGTACAGTTTTTCCTCCTATTCCAGATGGAATCCTTGTGACCAAGAGCTGCCACAAGCAAGGCCTAGGTATGTGGATTCCAGGATTAAATCTCCAGGTTGCATGGTAGCAGAGGTGCCAGGCTGGGGCTGTTCCTCCCCTACTCTCTGCACACTCCGAGGCTTGGCTGTCACACCCACAAATTTCCACCAGGTGCCATCTTAGCGCACTTACAGCCCTGCCCCAGAGACTCCCAATTGAATCCCCAAATGGATTAGTGCCCTACAGAGGTGTCTCTGGAATCATTTACGATGCAAGATCCCAGAAGCAACTGTGAACTCTCATGATATTCAAAATGAACAATGCAAAATAAATGATCAAGCGTCTGCCCCTGGCAGACAGGCTTGAATGGTGGTGGGAAAATTCAGGCAAAACGTAATGCCCAAAAGTAGAGAAGTAGAGAGAGAATATTGGGGAAATGATCTGCCATAGAGGCAGGGTGAGGACTGGGATGGAGGGGTGGGGGTGGGGGATACTGAGGACATTGGTGGTGGAAGATGTTCATTGGTGGAGGATGGGTGTTTGATCATTATATGGCTGAATATCAAACATGAAAGTTTTGTAACTGTATCTCATGGTGTTCAATAAAATAAAATAAAATAAAATAAAATGAATAAAATACTAGTGATTGTGTGAATGTACTATGAAACTGGAACTTTAAGAAGCAGTGCTTCGATCATGAAGACACCAAATTTTCTGGTGTCTTAATATTTTACCTCTCAGTCTCTGGAACCCTGGAAAATAAATTTCTATCGTTTATAAGTCACTTATTTTTTCTATAGTATTTTCTTTAGTCACACAAACGTGCCCAAAGCTGCTAAAAGATACTGCACAACTGAGGATTCATAGAAAAAGAATGCCTAGAGTTAAAATATCTGTCTGAGAGATTTGGGGGCCAATTAAAGTTTAAGTGGTTTTAATGGGTGAGCCCACTTTAATCTCTTGGTGTGAGTCCAGTAATATTGGTGAATTTAATTATAAAACTATGAAACTAACATAAAATAAATATGTATCAAATATTTTATGCAGCATTTCATTTGATGAGGGCACATATATGACGGTTCAAAAAATGTTAGAGAAACTATTGAAGCTCTCTAAGGAATGATAAGATACATTTTCTAATATGCATCCACTGTTTAAATCCAAAAAGTGGTAGTCCCTGGCTTTATTATTATTATTATTATTATTATTATTATTATTATTATTATTATTTTTAATTGAATCACCATGTGGAAAGTTACAAAGCTTTCAGGCTTAAGTCTCAGTTACATAATGCTTGAACACCCATCCCTTCACCAGTGCATATATTCCACCACCAAGAACCACGGTAAAGCTCTCCTCCCCCGCCCCCTAGCCCCCCACCCCGCTTGTGTAGCTGATAAATTTCACTTTACTTTGATTACATACAAACAACAAAACTCACTATTATTGTTTGGAATTTCCCCTGCCAGAGTCGGACCTGCTGGAAAGGAAGCATTTGATAATTTGTTTTCCATTGCTGAGAATGGGGCGAAGAAATGAACAGAAACTTTCTCAAGGAAGAAATACGAATGGCTAAAAAGCACATGAAAAAATGCTCTTCATCTCTAATCGTCAGGGAGATGCAGATCAAAACAACTATGAGATACCACCTCACACCACAGAGACTGGCACACATCCAAAAGAACTAAAGCAACCGCTGTTGGAGGGGATGTGGGGAGAAAGGGACCCTCCTACACTGCTGGTGGGAATGCCGACTGGTTCAGCCCTTTTGGAAAAGAATATGGTTGCTTCTCAAAAAATTAGAAATTGAGCTCCCATTTGACCCAGCAATACCACTCCTGGGAATATACCCCGGAGAAGCAAAAAAATATAGTCAAAATGACATCTGCACCTGTATGTTCATCGCAGCATAGTTTGCAATAGCCAGAATCCGGAAAAAAAAACAAATGCCCGAGAACAGATAACTGGCTAAAAAAACTTTGGTACATCTACACAATGGAATACTCTGCAGCTGTTAGAAAGCATGAAGTCATAAAATTTGCATATAAGTGGATCAACATAGAAAGTATCATGTTGAGTGAAATGAGTCAGAAAGAAAGAGATAGACACAGAAAGATTGCACTCATATGTGGACTATAAAGTAGCAGAGATGTACGAGCTAGCAATGATGCAACCTCTGGCAGTAAGCCCTCTGGACTTAGTCACTAAAATACTAAAATACAGAAATCTAGAACCTCATGGCCGCTACTGTGGCCACACGACCTCATATCTCTTCATTCTCAGTGATGGAAAACAAATTATTATTATTATTATTTTAAGTTATTTATTTTATTGAATCACCATGTGGAAAGTTACAAAGTTCTCAGGCTTATATCTCAGTTATACAATGCTCAAACACCCATCCCTTCACCAGTGCCCATATTCTACCACCAAAAACCCCAGTATACTTCCCACCCCCACCCCCCTACACTCGCCTGTGTAACTGATAAATTTCACTTTATTTTCACTTTATCTTGATTACATTCCTTATTTCAACACAAAACTCACTATTGTTGTTGGAGTTTCCCCCCAAAAAAGACAGCCCTACTGCCAAGGAAGCATTTGAGAATTAGTTTTCCATTGCTGAGAATGAAGAGATATGAAGTCACGCCGTCGCGGCTGCATTCGCATTGTTTAGGATTTCTGTATTTTAGTATTTTAGCAATTAAGTCCAGGGAGATTTATGTTAGAAATTGCATCATTTCCCCTCTTGGGGCAGTATGGGGCAATGGCTTAGTTCACAGTCTAGAGACATGGCGGCAAGCAGTTGCTGGGACCAAAAGTAGTCTAGCTGGTCTCTGGATCCTGGTCAATCAGAAGCAAAGCGGCCGCACAAAAGTGTGGCCACCTGGGTTGAATCTCGGTGGAGCGTGCGCCGGTATCAGCCCCGGCCTGAGACTGCCCAAGCGTCCCGCTGTTCCAAGTACATAATTTTTTTTTCTCTTTCTTATGCCACCAAGTTTGTACCTGCTTAATAGTCCTCATAATATGGCAGATATTATTCCCAGAAAAGGGAAAAAAAACTGAGAAAGAAGGATATTTCCTGACCTCGGCCAGCGTGGGGCTATGGCTTAGTTCACCGTCTAGAGACATGGCTGCTACTTTCATTACCTTCAACATTTCAAAAATAACTCACTATTATTGTTTGGAGTTTCCCCCCAAAGACAGAGCGGCTAAAAAGGAACCATTTCACATTGCTGACAATTAAGAGATATTAGGTCGTGCGGTTTTGGATTTCTGTATAAAGTCCAGGGAAAATTCTGCCAGAAATTGCATCACTGCAAGCTTTTACTTCCCTTTTGTGGTGCTCATTAGATGGAGAAGCCTGGAGAGAGAGACCCTATTCAGTTCACAGTCTAGAGGCATTTATGCGAGCTACTGGTGTCCAAAGTAGTTTAGTTGACCTCTGGGTTCATGCTCATGCAGCAGTGGGAAGGCCACACACGTGTGGCCGCTGTGCTTAAATCTCAGAGGAGGGCGGAGCCGGTACACCCCACCCCTGGGATCTCCTGCGCATCCTGTAGCAGCCGGCTGGTACCTCCATTTTGTGCTCAGGAAATGGTGATTGTCATGCTGTGCCCGGAAAGGAAGGGTTGAGAGAGAGAAACCCTTCCCCACTGGCACCGCATGGGGCAGTGGCTCAGGTCACAGTCTAGAGGCATTTCTGCAAGCTGCTGGTGTACAAAGTAGTTTAGTTGGCCTCTGGGTCATGCTTGTGCAACAGCGGAAAGCTTATTTTTTATCTAATAGAAATATACATGCTCATATGGAATTTTATGGGACTGAGGTTTTAATCAAAAAGTAAATATGAGATACAGATATCAAGGTGAATTTTCCTCTGAAGTGAAATGATGTTTAGGTAAACCTGCTAAAGAAAATTTCATTATATTGAAAAACACTTTTACTCCTGAGTTTTGACTGTTTTTCTCTTCAGACAAACTGCATGAGGTTTAAAAACACAAGTAAGTATTGGAGTGCATTGCATGAAAAATAAATGCAGTTTCTCTTTATTCTTGGTACCATAAAACTCTGTGTGAGAAATGATGGTTAATTGGACTAGGGTGGTAGAGTCGTCCCGTTGTTCATTGATTTGCTTGAGCTGGCACTAGTAATATCTCCATTGTGAGACTTGTTGTTACTGTTTTTGGCATATCCAATACACCACAGATAGCTTGCCAGGCTCTGCCGTGCGGGCGGGATACTCTCGGTAGCTTGCCGGGCTCTCTGAGAAGGACGGAGGATCTCGGGATTGGCTGTGTGCAAGAGTGGTAGGGTAGAACTGGAAATAAATGGGTAGGTATAATAATCTGACTGTATAATTAATTAATTTTGGATTAAATTATTCACAGTAGATTCCAAAGGGAATTCAGTGGAAAACTAAAAACTCTACTGAGTCTTGGTTATCTCATTGACTATGGATGTGACCCATGGACAAGGGATATAATTTCTGGTTTTCAGATTCTCATTGTATGAGTCCAAGGGTGCAATTTGTAAGATTGGAAGAAAAATACAAGTCAGGGGACTGAACTGGGTCAGGGTCTACAAAAAAATATCAAGTAATGAAATTTGTGAAGATCAGGAACTTTTTCATAGCTGCAGACTACTTTGTAATCCCAAATTCAAAACTCCTTCCCTCATTCAGTTCTTTCTAATCCTTTTTATAACTAGACTATAATAGAATTATACAATATTGTAGAGTTATATATATATATATATATATATATATAGCCTTTTATTTCCAACTCCCTTCTAACTAAAATATAAAGTCCTTAGGTAAGTTTTCTATTTTCATTATTTATTTCACTATTTATTCACTATTTTACATTAAAGCGTCTTTCGTGGTTAGTGCTGTCTGGCACCTCATTCATGTTCAGTGTTTCTGACTGAAGGAGTGAATGTCTTAAATTCTGAATCTAACGAAGAGTTGGTTGATGAAGATTCAGATAAAACAAACCATAACTTGTGCTTTTGGTCAATCTTAGTCTGTTTATAGCAATGGGATTGATTAGGAAAACAGACACTTATTTGGATTCATGCTATTTTTGGGAAGTCCACGTAGATCTTTTCCTTTCCTTGAGCTGATACTATAATAGTACTGGACCTTAAGGTTCAGATTATAACTGCAAGACATGCTTTAGAGGCAACCATCAGGGAATTTGGGAAAACATATAAATAGATATCAGAAAAGCTAGGGTTATTTCTAAGTCCTGAAAGGTATTAGGCACATTTGGGCAATTGGGTGAGGTGAGTGGATGTAGGGGACCTGGCGATCTGCCTTTATTGGTGTCAGAGGTGAGGTGCATAGGGTGTTGCTGGTCTCCTATATATTGTGGAATTGAATATGTAAAAAGTAGGAATTAAAGCATAGGAAGAGAAATGAAGAATCAAGAGGTCAATTAGTTTTCTTGGTCAGTCCCTTCTTCCTATAAAGGAGAATTTATCTAGTTATGTAATTGGCAATATGTTTATTCTAGATGAATATTCTTGAAGTGGATCTTTCAGCAATCAGAAGCCAAATACCAAGCACTTACATTATAATCCAAAAAACTAATTGGAGGCATTTCATGCTATACCTTGCAATCAGTGAAATATGCTGTGATTATAGGTATGAGAACAAATAAATGTCTGGCAGTTTTTGACAAACCTAAGTCTGAAGTCACCTCAGATCATAGGAAGTGGTTGTACAAAGGTTCAGGTAAAGGTGACCTCAGAGATCCATGGTAGGAGGCAGGCTGAGATCTCATTTACATAATAAAAATAATGCTCTACAGTTATAGTTTTACACATCAGTACTTTCATAACAGTTCTGACTTTTCTAGAATTACCCATTTTTATTTTACTGAAGTAACATAGTTATATTAAAATAAATTTACTTAGAGGAGAGAAATATATGTTCAAGAAAGAACATGGGCTTCTCCAGAGTGGAATAAAGCCGGAATTATTAACTCTAAGAAGTCAGAAAAGTTTTGATACAGATATGGGCTGAAAATGTCATGTAAAAATTTGAAAGTTATCCTTAAGAGTTTATAAATAATCCCACACTTATTAATATTCTGAACAGAATGTCAACCAGGTATATTGATTTTATGAATGCTTAAACCACAAAGGTTAAATGATAAGAGTTGTACAATGTTAGACACAATTTTTGGTACACACACATATGGTATATATTGTGCCTTCAGATGTTTCATCTAACTTTATCCTGCCAAGATTCGGGTAGGTAAATGGGTAAGCATTGTGTTTGCTGATGAAGAAATTAAGAGAGACAGTAGAAACAAGAGCCAGGAAGACTTGTCCATGGTTGGAAGCTTGCTGCAAGTGGTGGGGGTGGAGGCCAGGTAGGATAGAGAAGGGACAACTGCAACAATGATGGTTGGAAATAATCACTCTGGACCAGAACGGAATGCTGGGACAAACATAATAACCTTTCAATATCTATAGTGCAAACCATATGTCTAAAAGGAAAAGAGAGAGGAACGGGGAGAGAGAGAAAGAGAGAGACAGAGAGAGACAGAGAGAGAGACAGAGACAGAGACACAGAGACAGAAACAGAGAAGAAAAGTGGGGTTGGGGTGTGGGGCAGAAGGGAAACTGGGAGCATTAGTGATGGGAAATGTGCATGGGTGAAGAGATGGGTGTTGGAACATTGTTTGACTGATTTCCAATCACAAGCAGTTTTGTAACTATATCTCATGATGACTCAATGAGATTTTTTTTAAAAAAATGAAGACAGAGACAATTTTCAGTGACTGCTTTGGCTGATGCAACTGTGAAGACAAGGAAACAGAGTTTAAACTCGGGTCTTCCCATGTCAGTCATTCTGGTGAGTTTAATTTTTATCTGTTAATTGTGAGGTGCTTTTGTGAGATGTAATGGAGAGAGAGAAGTGTTTACATGTACTATTTTATATAATCCTACCAAATGGGTAGCTATCTCCATTGTCTGTGTGGGACACCGAGGCACAAAAATGTTACATGTAGATTAAAGTCTACAATTATTAAGTGGTAGACCAGACATCAAAATCAAGTTCTGGCTGGAATCAGATTCAAATCCCACAGTATTGCCTCTTATTCTTTGCTGCTGGAAGCACAGCTTAATACATTCTTGTCAACTGGGTTCTGTTGCTCTAAAACTTTAAGAACTTAGAATTTTAAGAACTACAACACTTCTAAAAACTCTAAGGAATACTGAAATCATGGCTTTTGGAGAAAACTTTTCATCGTATAAATATTATTTAAAGTAAGAATTACTGTCTTTGAAAACAACTCCTATGATGTCAAGAAGGTATTTGGTTGAAATGAAGAACAGTGTGGTCTAGAAAGTTTGGAGGGTAATGTTTGTATATTTATTTTGTGTGTGTGTGTGTGTTTGTGTGTGTGTGGCTATGTATTTGTACAGAACTTATGTATCAGAACTTTGTTTAAAATTTGTGTATCAGAACTTTTCTCCTCTAATTCTTTGCCACTAACTCATTAAACATGTCTCAACATTTAAGCCAAACTTCCAAGCACTTTGGATGTTTGGCTTGTTTCTTTTGAGCAGATCAGAGGGAGTCGTCTGGGGTCTCATGGCGTGGTGGGTGCACCTCAGATCATGTGGATAACTCAGATGACCTTTCCCTCTATTAGGCGAGAATATACCATGGTGAAATACATGTGCAGAGTTGTGCTTGTCTTTATAGTTCCAGCTGTCAAGAGAAGGAACTGTAAGATATTGCAGGCTTTATTCTGAAAACTTGAGATGGGGATGAAGAAGGAAGTGCTATTGTATTATGATTTGACTACAATCAGCTGATCTATTAATGTATTGTGCCAAGTGGCATATAAAACAGAGAACTAAGGTATTACTGATGTATCATTTTTTGCCCAGAATATATGGAGTTCTTTCTTTTATGGGTAGTATAGTAGGATGGATTGACTGTATGTTTATTCATCCCATTTAGGTCTGTCTAGCTAACCTGCTCTGTTCTTGCTTGTACTCCTATGTGTTCCATGTTCCTGTCTTTTTCAATTGAAGGAATAAAAATGTAATGCTTTCTTTGATCTCTCTCAGATATCGCCTAACAGTAATAGAGCTGTTTTTTTATTCTAGATTATGACTTCTTTTTTTTTTTATAGATTATGACTTCTTATGGAAGAAATAATGCAGACTTCCCATCGTTATACTCTGTAAATATAGGGCATGTGATTTCACACATGCACATTAGCTTAACTATATTTTCCCCTAAATTTTATTTTATTTTTATAAAGTTGTTCACAATAATTCATTACATGTAATAGTCAAACACCAATCCCACCAACATTACACCTTCCTATTACCATACTTCCAATGCTTCTACCCCAAATCTCAAATTGTGCCCCCAAAAGTTTGATACATCAGTGGTGTAGAGTATGAGGGGTCTCTTTAGGAATCTTAAAATTTAGTATATGATTATACAGAAGATTCACTCATGGCTGAGGCCTATGTTGCTTTCTTCCAGGAGCTTTGGTTTTTTTTTTTTTTTTTTGCTTTTTTTGGGTCACACCTAGCAGTGCACAGGGGTTACTCCTGGCTCATGCACTCAGGAATTACTCCTGGCGGTGCTCGGGGGATCATATGGGATGCTGGGAATTGAACCCGGGTCGGCCCTGCGCAAAGAAAACGCCCTAACCACTGTGCTATTGCTCCAGCCCCAGGAGTTTTATTTCTAAGTCTCTGGATCGTGGCCATTGATGAGGCCCATTCCCGCTCTGAGTAAGTTTGGAGATTTCAGTCGTGGGTCCCACATACCTGGTTAACCACATTCTTAGCCAACTATGTCTGGTAGAAATTTCCATTTATTGATCAGTATCTGGGTATGAGAAGCATGTGTCCTATAGAGGGAGACAGAGACTGTGTCAAGATTCAAACTAGTAGAAGAAAAAAAGTGTTTTGGCCATTTGAAAAAAAAAAAAACA
The DNA here is from genome assembly GCF_027595985.1 of Sorex araneus. Lineage (NCBI taxonomy): Eukaryota > Metazoa > Chordata > Mammalia > Eulipotyphla > Soricidae > Sorex > Sorex araneus. The sequence goes on from NC_073303.1 coordinate 105,649,629, forward strand.
CAACAAATCAAGACAGGTACTTTTCATGATCTGTATGCTGACTTCAAGTTCCACAGAGGCCAGTCATTTCTGATCAGAGAGTCAGGTAAGTCTATCACATGTAAGGGTTTGCTAAAGAATGAATAGAGGAACTTGGGGCTTCCCTTCTATGAGCGTACACTATTCAAGGAAAATAAGTAGCAGAATAGTTTTCTTTTAGAAGACTGGTCATGGGTTATAAAATTATGATTAATGTTGAGGAGTTAGTTCTACTCTGTCCTTCTGTGGATGCTCACCACTGTGGTTAAAGATATTTTTCTGTATTTTGTTCTCATGCCTGCTAATGACATCTCTAGACCCCTGTGTATCTTTGTGAGATGGTAAGAATGTGAAAGAGAGAGCATATAGAAAACCTTTATAATAATCCTGATCTGTGTTTTTCAGTTTGGTTCTCCTTTCATTAGCTACTTGAAATACAATCACAGCGACTCTAGGGATTGGATGATAAGAGTCTGCAGAGAGGGTTTACGGGCACAAAACGAAGTTCTTTTATCAGAACTATCATTGTGGTTTGCCTCTCCCCAATCCTATCTCACACCCTAATATGTACTCTGTACTAATTAGGAGTTCACCATATGTTCTTCCTGTTGTAGAATGAACGGGATTAAGTAATATAAATTGTATTTAGGATATGAGAAATTGGGTCTTCTGTTAGAATTGTGGTATCTTGGTAGCACAGAGAGTTCCTGAAAGGAGACTGGCATTACTCTAAGAGGCACTAATGCATCTCTGAATGGTAGGAATTGGGTGATAAAAATGTGGGCACTGCAGAAGGATTTATGTCTAGAAAATCCTTATTCACATGATTTTGGAAGGAGTTGTTCTGGAAAGCTGAGAGAATGCAGAAGCTTAGAGAATTTGCCTAGAAAAGGCAAAGATAGCTGTACATGGCAGCAGAGGGTGACTTTATTGAAATTCCTTACTTGTGGTGTGCTGACAAATGTGTGGCACCAAACGTGCTCTCTCTCTCTTTTCTCTCTTTCTCTCACTCCTCTCTCTTTATTGAATCACCATGAGATCCACAAATAACAAGTTTTTCATGTTTGATTTTCAGTGTTCCAATACCTGTCACTTCACCAGTGCACATTTTTATCTGCCAATGTCCTCAGATTCTCTCCCGACAATAGGCTCCCTAGAGGAAAAAAAAAGTCACTGCCAATTTTTGTGGTTTAAATATCTCCAATTTTCCTTTCATGGCTGGTCTCAAGCTACCAATGAGACCACAGATGGAAGAATTGGAAGCAAATATGTACGCACAACTTCTGCGAGCTGGTCTGAGTAGGCACCAACAAACCATAGCCCCTTAGCATCCTGCAACCTCCTCCATGCTTTTGTGTCCTGGGCCTGCCACTCAAGGTACCATGAACTCAGAAAGTCACTCTTAGTTCTGCACAAAGATTGCCTGACTTGAATTTTGCTTCTTTTACTGCTTTTGTGAGCAATGTGGGAACTATTTATAATTCTTTATTTCCCTTTTCTGAAACAAACAGCAGTATGCTGGAGGCTGACAGCAATATTTCTTCATAATGAGGAGTCATATTCTTCTTGGGTTCAATCTGGAAGATATTAAAGATATTATTTCTACACAAATACTGGGGGCTACAAATTTAATATTTATTTTAGCAGAAACTTACAGACATGGCTCACTGGATATTAAGTAAGAAAGACAAGGTTGTGTTTTAATAGCATATTAATAAAGTAGCAAATTCTAGAATTAAAAATGACAGGTGCCAGAATATAGAATATATTAGCAGAAATCTTTTACCTCACAAAATGCATTTGAGAACTGCGCTGTTGTTAATAAGGCACGATCTTTTGACAACTGCAGAATGAGACTAAGAATTCTCTTAAAAGTTAAATATTACATGCACTGATAGTAGGGTAAGCATCATGGTAGCACTGTAGCACTGTTCATCAGTAACGTCTCCATTGTGAGACTTGTTGTTACTGTTTTTAGCATATCAAATATGCCATGGGGAGCTTGCCAGGCTCTGCTGTGCAGGCGGGATACTCTCGGTAGCTTGCCAGGCTCTCCGATAGGGACGGAGGAATCGAACCCAGGTCAGCTGAGTGCAAGGCAAACGCCCTATCCACTGTGCTATCACTCCAACCCACAGCCCATGCATCATGGTAGAGCCTAGAAAGATAAATGCAAAAGGAATGTTTGTTAGAATCGTGAGTTATTCTCTTAACGCCTTGGAGATTGTGCTCCTATAGCATTAGTGCATTGATCTGCATTAAACACATATGCAGTTTATTTAAAATTCAGCTTTGCAGGGGTGTCAGAATCTGTTAGTTCATATAGTCCCTGGGAACCCCCTGTTCCTGTTAATTCCAAAGGCTCCAACAACTGTTTGGATATTCCCTCTGGCTATAGGATCTTACCTGGTGGATACGCTTGTAGGCTAGAAGTTCCAGGATGTTTGTGTACCACCACGTAGTCAGAAAACAACAAAACACAAGTACTCCTATTTCTCACTCTTTAAGTGGTACAATTCAAAATTCTATACTCAAGGCTGCTTTCAGAGAATATTCCAGAGACCACTGGGAAAACTTAAAATCCTTTTAGGTCGGTAAAATCAGAACGACTTTTGAACTAGCACCAAGGTACCATTTCCCCCCATTCATTCTCATTTTTCTCATGGTGGAAGAAGGAGATTCCAAGAGATGATGTCACTCTGATGACAGTTAATGAAATGTACACATGACATTAAAAATAATTTTAATATCCAATATGGTATCAGTAGCTATAATTCAAACAAAAGTCCATCGGAATCTTCAAAATTTTAAGGTAATAAAGACTCCCTTCTCCTACTTTTTTGCTTTGTTTTGTTTTATAGCGGAGGTGTTGGCGATGGGAATTGATTCAGGACCTCATTTATACAAGGCAAATGCTCTTCCTCTGGACCAGATACTCACACCTCAGTATTAAAGACAACATAGTGATTTTGAGACCCAAATATTAGAGAGTTTTGGTTGTATTCTATCACCCAGACCCACATAGATTTAATTCCAGCTGTTCAACCAATGAACTGCTTATTAACATAGTTAGTATTTTTCCTACCCCTGCCTGCATTGTTTTCTGGTTATTAGCTCAGAATATAATCTTAGGAATATAGGCAAATATGTCAGATATATTAAGTTGTGTCTGGTAATCTGCATTTTTATAAATAATCATAAGGATGGCCTTATGCTAGCTAGGATTTTCACACATTTCTTACAAAAAGAACAGGGTGGGGAGGATAGTAAGAGTTTCTAGTTTAATTTGCATAATTCATAGCGCATGCAAACAAAGGGGGAAAAGTTGTGTTTATGTGATCTTTTTAAGTGTTTACATTAAATATTTTTTAAATGTCAAGTGTTTGGAGGAGAATGGGCACTGGTGGAAGGATGGGTAAAGGACCACTGTATGACTGAAATGCAAACATGAAAGTTCATAAGTTTGTAACTGTACCTCACGGTGTTCACTAATAAAAAATTTAAAAAAATTAATGTAAACTATTTGCATTAAAATTTTAAGCTTGCTTAACTCCATTGGTCCTGAGAGTTTTCATAAAGTTTACATCAGTCTCCCTTATTTTTAATCCAGGAAAATAGCAGCCAAGTATCTATTTTGTAAGCATTTAATATAGTTCTAGTTCTATAGTAGGGGTGTCAATTTGAAATGTATTCTTTTAATTGCTGGCATTATAAAACATTTTGGCAATATAAAATTTTGAGTTAAAAGACATTCCCAATATATCAAAGAGAACCAGATGACTAATATTAGAACAGCAGCTCAAATATGTTAGGGGAAGTTATCAGCACTTATTATACTATTATATTAGTCATGTTCTAATTAAAATATTAATTTCCCTATATTTGTATTTGACATGCATTGAGTGAAGAGGTAGCAGTAAGTACAACGGGATGTTGATTTAAATACCCAAACAGCTGCCTAAGTTAGTGAGTTATCCTGAAAATTAAAAAAGAGAACACATAGGCCACTCCCCACCTGCTCAGGTTGAGCCTCATGCATGAATGAAGTCCCACAGAACCCAGGTAATGCGGAACTTTGTGACCTTGGACCCTGGGCTCAATGGGACATGGAAATGGAGATTCTCTGCCTGTTTCCCCCAGTCTCCGGTGACGCAGGGGTTACTCCCATAAGCCACCTCCTGCTGGCGCCATTCATGATAATCTCGTCATTGGCCACCCTCTGATCCCACAGCTGCTTCTCCTGGAAGGGAGCATAAAATGAGGCCCCCATAGTCATGCCACCAGACTCCATGCCAGGCTATTTTCACTCGGCTGCCCACCCCAAGGGACAGCCCCGGCAGCTGACCTCCATAACCCAACCACAGCCACTCTCCAGGCTGCTCCCCACACGCCTAGGCCAAGGCTCAGATATTACTGAACATATTACTGGACTGACCAGCTGCAAAAGCAGCTGCGCAAGACATCATAAGACACTCCCTATCCATTTTCCATAATTACCACACCATATTTGATGGGGTTCAAACAGTAGGCTACAAAACATAGAGGGAAATATATATATAATATATATATACATTTATACATATTTTCATATATATGTGGATATATGAAAATATATATATTGCCAAGGCATCAAAATTCAGATGGGCGAGGCTGGCCTTACATTCTGGGGAGAGGGTGACTCAGAGAAGAGAACACCAAGCAAAATGTGGTCGGAGGCCATGCAGAGGAAGGGTGATGCGTGCCGAATGTAGACTAGAGACTGGACACAATGGCCACTCAACACCTTTATTGCAAACCACAACACCTAATTAGAGAGAGAGAACAAAAGGGAATACCCTGCCACAGTGGCAGGGTGGGGTGGGGGGAGATGGGATTGGGGAGTGTAGGAGGGATGCTGGGTTTACTGGTGGTGGAGAATGGGCACTGGTGAAGGGATGGGTTCTCGAACTTTGTATGAGGGAAACATGAGCACAAAAATGTATAAATCTGTAACTGTACCCTCACAGTGATTCTCTAATTAAAAATAAATTAATTAAAAAAATCAGATGGGCCGGTCATGTAATGCGATTCAGAGACAACCGTTGGACTAGAGCTGTTACAGACTGGATTCCATAGGACGTCAGAAGACCTTGTGGCCGCCCACCAACTAGATGGTCAGATTTCTTCATCAAATCTCTGAATGAACGATTTGAGGCTCTTTCTGTTCTTGGAGCGAGCAGGTATCATTGGGCTACACTAGCTTGAGACAGGGACAAATGGAGATGTTACTGGCGTCTGCTCGAGCAAATCGAAGATCAATGGGACTACAAGTGATACAAGTGATATATTTTCATATATATATTTGTATATATAATATATATGCATTTATATATTATATATAATTATATATATATATACACCAAAGCTCACATCACTCAAACTTTAACAACATGTTAACACTGTCTGTAGCACTGTCATCCCGTTGTTCATCAATTTGCTCGAGTGGGCACCAGTAACATCTCCATTGTGAGACTTGTTACTGTTTTTGGCATGTTGAATATACCACAGGTAGCTTGCCAGGTTCTGCCATGCAAGCGGGATACTTTTGGTAACTTGCTGGGATCTCTGAGAGGGGCAGAGGAATCGAACCCCTGTCGGCCGCATGCAAGGCAAACACCTTACCTGCTGTGCTATCGCTCCAGCCCCTATAGAATGTCTTAATTGTTCCTGCCAAAATAGAACAATCTTTACACTGTTTTCTATATGAACACTATTTTATAACCATGTTCAGCAGTTCTTCATAACAGACAATACAAAATATATTCTTTCGGTTGTGATTTGGGACAGAGATTGGGATTTGGGATGGAAACATCCTGAATTTGGTCGTGGGAAGGTATAATGGTGATGGGATTGGTGCTTGGATATTAAATGTAATCAAATATTGTGAACTAACTTATAAAATAAAAATTTTTAAAAAAGAACACATAACAGGAAGAAGTGTAAGGTTTTAAATGCAAGGTATCCAGATCACACTTGACTGAAGATCATAGAAACGAGAAAGGACAGGGAAGAAAGGAAAGCATAGGAGGAGAAAGAAGGGGTAAGGTATGAGGTTGGAGTAGGCAGTTGGGGGTGGGTGAGTAGATGGAAAGGAGAGGGGTGAAGGAGGTTGTAATAGAGTCAGAGGTCAGGGACCTCCAGAACATTGGAAGTGTTGATGTGTGGAATATGTATATATAAGCCACGGAGTCAACAGCACTGTAAGTACTGATGATACAAACTAAAACAATTAAACTTAAAAATGTGCTTATCGGGGCCAGAGTGATAACACAGCGGGTAGGGCGTTTGCCTTGCACGTGGCCGACCCGGGTTCTATCCCCGGCATCCCATATGGTCCCCCAAGCACCGCCAGGAGTAATTCCTGAGTGCAGAGCCAGGAGTAACCCCTGAGCATCGCTGGGTGTGACCCAAAAAGCAAAAAAAAAATGTGCTTATCAAGGAAGCAGGCTGGGGGTTCAGAGGGACACTTGTGGAGGGAAGTCAACATGGTGGTGGGATTGGTGCTGGAATATTATACATCAGAAACTTATCTCTGAATGTCTATGTAAATCACGGTGCCTTAAAATTAAAAAAACCTTTAAAAAGAAAATTTTAAAAATTCATTAAAGTAATGATAAAATCACGGGGAAAAAACAATGTTAAGCACAGCCCAGTGAATCTCACTAGTAAATATTCCATGCACAATTGCTATTAATATTACTGCTATTGGAGCAATAGCACAGTGAGTAGGGCGTTTGCCTTGCATGTGGTCGACCTGGATTCGATTCCTCTGTCCCTCTCAGAGAGCCTGGCAACCTACCATGAGTACCCTGCCCGCATGGCAGAGCCTGGCAAGCTACCCATATCATATTTGATATGCCAAAAACAGTAACAAGTCTCACAATGGAGACATTACTGGTGCCCGCTCTAGCAAATCGATGAGCAATGGGATGACAGTGCTACAGTGCTATAGTATTCTTACTACCAATGCCAGAATTTTAAAGTGTAAGTTGTGTTTTAAACTCTTGACCACTTATAATATTACTAGTGATTAGCAAAAAAGTCATTGGTGTTCGAGAACAAAAGATGGGAATACATACTTAGGTGTGAAAGGGTTAGAGCAAAGCTCAAGGGACTTAAGAGTTCAGGGAGGAGAATCAGAAACGAACTGAAGGGAAAGTATTTTACAGTGATGGTGCAACTCAAAGCATCTGTATTGTAAAACTCATTGCTTGTCATCTGTTGCCTAATGAATCTGCATAGTTCATACTTTATACAACAGATAGAGTGTTCAGTGTGTAAGACTTCTAGACTTCTAGAGACTAGAACAAAGCATCAAGCAAGTGTCCCATAACAAAGTATAGATACTAAAATCAGCTCACTCAGGGCATTCCAAAAGGTCTCAAAGGGCCACTGCCCTTTCATGATACTATGATACTTTGATTTGGAGAATCTCTTTAGTTGTCTTTATTCCTGATTCTTCCTGATTATTGGAAAAATAAAAGTTCTAAGATTATCAGTCAAATATGCCCAAGAAAACATCTTTTTCTAAGAGCTTTTGTTTAGAAAAGAAAAGCTTTTCTTTTCTAAAAAAAGTACCATTTACTTCCCTAAAAACTTAAAATGAATTCTAATAAATGTATGTGTTATGTAAGTTGTGTATATGTGGTGGATATATGTATACATATCTGTATGTACATATTTTTAATAGTCACTTGGAGAAGTTCATTTCATGCAAACAAGCCCTTTTCTTTCTCACTAAATACAATATATATATTTAAAAAACAGTATTTTTAGTCACCATGATTTATAATACTGTTTATGATTGGGTTTCATGCACACAGTGTTACAATATCACAACCTCTCCCAGAATGTTCTCATTAAAGAAAAGAGGTAAGACATTCAGAATGCTCTTTCTCTCTCCCTTATGAAAATTCGGAAGGAAGCCACCCTCTTACAAGCCACGAGAAGAAATTTTACCAGGAACAAAGGCGAGGTAATATTAGAGTTCTCAGTCCCTGGATCTGTGAGAAACAAATTTTAAGTCATCCAGCCTACTGGACTGTTTTAGCCTGAACTGACCAAGACATGAGTTAATTAATCAAAAAAAAAAAAAAAAGAACTGGGAAACAAATCAGACACAGGTTCAGCCTGCAAAAATTCCACAGATAAGAATGTTAACATTAGTAATGGTTGATATTGTAATCATGCTCTGTAGAGTTGGGCATGACTTATTTATAGGGACCATGTAAGATAGACTCAAGGAATCTTCATTAAGACTGAGTATATACGTATTTGGGAACATGGAAAAATTGGTATAATTTGCTATTTACGTATTTGGTGTTGAGCTCGAACATGACTGGCAGGACATCAAAGGGTTAAGTAGTGGAGGTGGTAGTTGGCCTAATATATTGCAGTAAATGGGAAAAGTACAGATAAGATTTGTGATTTAAATAGCAAAGTCAGCCACAATTAATTTACTCATCTAATGGTCAGAATGGTTTCAGTCATTCCCTTTTTTTTCTCCCCTGTTTCATTACCAAGTTTCTCTTGGCTATTTAGTTAAGGTGTGGGAGAAGGAAGAGTTATGGTTATTGTGATAGGCTTTCATTTTGGAGTAGAAACTAATCTATTGTTCATTTATGTCCCAGAATTTTCTGAATATTTTAATTCATAAGATAGCTGGGAGTGTTATCTGTACTCCCAACTATCAAATTTTAAACAGCAAACATTAAAATATGCCTGCTTTGTCACTCATTGTCTTTAGTAAGACATAGATATTTAATTGTCCTGGTTTTATGTTTAGAAATATTACACAATAAAATTAGAAAAGGAAAATAAGATACAAAAATAAGAAAATGCAGGTAGCACCCCCATTTAATGCCATAAATTATTCTAATTACAATTATTTCTGGTTCCTGTTGAATTTATCCTTTATACCTTTTAAGGTGGCTATTAATGAACCTCTAAGATATCATGAAGTTATGTGCTGTGCATTATTTCTTATTTAATATTTGGGGCAGGAGAGATAGTACAGAGGGTAGCACTCTTGCCTTGCATATGGCCAACTTAGGTTGGATTTCCAGCATCCCATATGGTCCCCTGAGCACTGACAAGATTAAATCCCAAGGTCAGAGTCAGGAGTTAATCCTGAGCTTCAATGGGTGTAGCCCCCAAACCAATAAATAAATGAATAAATAAATAAAATTCATCAAAAGTGTATATGCATTTTTGAGTTCTGAATTCCTTCCAAATGCATTACATGACATTTATAGTTTAATGCACCATATAAGTTACATCCCCCCTTCCCCAATATAGTGTCTGCCTATTTTCTTTATGAGAGATGTGATCTTAGAACACTTTGTAGCACAAATACTGATTCTCCAAGAGTGGAGAGCAACTGTGCTGCTGGGATTGTATACGTCAGTGAGATGGAGCCTCTGAAACAGGGTTGTTTTCAAAGGCTGATATTGGGGCCTTGTTCTGATACTGCATTTCCATTCTGCCTTTTAATATTCTTTCTCTGTAACCTGACTTTCATCCAGGAAGAGGAAATCCTTGGTTTTAATTGAAGACAATCAGTTTAAGGTCAGGAGGGTAATGCTAAACAGATTGGAAGTAAAGGTAGCCTGGAAATAAGGAAGAAGGTAAGAACTGACTGGATTCAAAGATTAGGTTCAAAGATGGAAACCAAATGCACCTGGAAAACAAAATATGCTTGAATCCCTGAAATATACAAGGCCCTGGGGAGATATAAAAATAAATCAAGCTTATTTAGTTTATGGCCTTCCCACTTCCCTGGTGGCTTGTCCAGCTGTTACCCGGGTTTGGGCAGGCGGGTGGAAGGACTGAATTTAGGTGTTTATCAAGGGGTGCCTGTTGGAGCAGCTGTTGGTCTAAGCACCCTCAGTGCCTTCATTATATATCAGTTCCCAACATTAACAGTTCTTGATATTAAGTGGCTTTGATTAGAGATTATAGTGTTTCATTTAAATTTTAAATGGCACATTACAATGAGCTTTTAGGTCATTGGTAGTGTGCCTCTGGGCATACCACCATTTTTTCTGTTGTCAAAATTACACAGGAGAATGGGAATGCTTTCGATTAAAATGAGTAACTAGCTCCACGGAGGACTTTCTTTCAGTTAGGGGCAGTACCTCTTGCAGACCTAGATATGGCTAATAAAATATCATAAGAAACTTACCGATTATTCAAATTGATTTTCCTTTGCCGAATCCATTGAGAGTTGGCTGTAAGTTTTCCCCAAAAGGGAAACTTAGTAATACCATTTTACAGATCAGAAAATCAAAGGTTGTGTAAATTAGACTCATAAATTCTTATAGCCTAGCATTACGGTCAGAAAACTAGACTATGGGGAAAACTACTTTGATATGAATATAGGCTTCAACATGTATTATCTCTGTTTCTCTGAGAAAGTTATACATCCTTTTTGGGTCTCAGATTCACATCTGGAAAGAGGATTAATAGTAACTTCCACTTTAATAGGGTCATTAGGAGGATGTTGGGTTAATATTTTTAAGCCATTTAGAATAAAGCATGTTATTTAACATGATAAAAGTGTTCGTTTAGATTTTGAAAAAAAAAGTGTTCATCTAGATCCACAATATTTTATCTGAAACCTAGGGAAACAGATCCCATGGACTTCAGAATTTTTCAGATTTGTTTAAAAATCATGTAAGACAGAAGTTTATTATATGTAATAGCTATAACATAACCTGGGCACACTGTAATCAAACATATTGCAGTTTTGTAGCCAAACTGTAGTGAAAACTCATGTGAACTTGCAGTGGGGAGATATAAACATGTTTAAATCAGGTTAAGTTGGCTATAGGTAACAAGTAAAAGATAGAAGCTTTAGGCTCCACCTTTTATTGGTAGTGGTGGTTGTTGAAATTTTACAAATGAGATTGTAATCTAAAATAACATTCACTGGTGGATACAATATTGGAATCCAAAAATTCCTAAGACATAAATAAAGTTTTTAGGAATTATTTTGTCTTACTGTTTGGCAGCCTGAAAGCAGGGAACTTAAAGTGTTTTTGCTCCAGGTGACGTAACAGTTCATGGGAAATAAGGGACCAGGCCTTTAGTTTCTTAAGGCAAATTTTATGGAAAATAATGCTTAGGCATATTCAAAATAATTCTAGGATTCTTCTTCTAGAAACTTGTCTTCTTTTCAGAAAATATATTATTCTAATATGTTGTATATGTTTCCTAAACTTTACTTATGTTCCATAGCTTGAGAAAATTCTGCAGAGGATACTTTGGGAAATTTTGTTTGACATTATTCTAATCAAGACTCCAAATGATTACTTCACAGAGTAGATACAGCCATAGTAGTGATTTATATGTTTGGAAGGAACTATGTTGTATTTCCAAGCACTGCACTTACAGAGAACTATAAGGTACCCCCCGTCTATACTTTTGGATAAAGCAAACTTGATGGAAAAGGTACTACAAAGGGCACAGGGAATAGAAATCACAAACCTGAGAATTGATGCCAAACCCTGTTAGAAATCACTTACTTCTCTCTCTTTCTTTCTCTTTCTTTTCTTTCTTCTTTCTTTCTTCTTTCTTTCCTTCCTCCTTTCCTCCCAACCCCCTCTCTTTTCTTCCTTCCCTCCCTCCCTCCCTCCCTCCCTCCCCTCCCTCCCTCCCTCCCTCCCTCCCTCCCTTCCTTCCTTCCTTCCTTCCTTCCTTCCTTCCTTCCTTCCTTCCTTCCTTCCTTCCTTCCTTCCTTCCTTCCTTCCTTCCTTCCTTCCTTCCTTTCCTTCCTTCCTTCCTTCCTTTCTGGTTTAGTGAACCCATGAAAATTGGCTTCATCCACTCTAGCATCCCATGTCTTGCCAGAGATGCATAATTTTCTTATCCTTTGACCATGGAAGAATTTCAGTTTCATCATTTCCACCACAGGCAGTGGGGAGGAGGGGTGCGGTGGATACTTACAACATCTGTGGGCAAATCCTTGGGCTTGGATTGAACTGAACTTTCTGTTATATATGCCTATGAGTCTTCTAAAGAAAACATCTTTTTTTTAAAAAAAAAAGTTAAGATATTCTGTAAGTGTTGTGCAGGCACTTAGAGATGAGTGGTTATTTTTCCAAAAATAATGCCAGTTCTTTTAGACATACCTGGACGTTTGATACCCGAAACATTTTATTCTGCTAAAATACCATTAGAAAAATTTTGGTTAGAAATTGTTATAGGGGTCAGAGAGACAGTACAGTGGATAGGGCACCTGTGTTGCATGTAGGTGACATGGGTTTGAGTCTTAGCATCCCATTGTGGTCCCCTAAGTACCACAAGGAATAATTTCTGAGCATAGAGCCAGGAGTAAACCCTGTACATTGCCAGGTGTTACCCCCCAAAATAAATGAATAAAACAGTCATATAGAATTTATTAATATATTCTTATACAATCTAATTTTTCCTTAATATTTACTGTTTACTGTCCACTCAATCAATCAAATTTTAAATGTTTATGATATCCTTTACTTAATAAATGTTGACAACCTTTGGAGTAAGGCTTGAACACGTGGCCTTTACTTTTGCTTTCAATGGCACATTAAAAATTTCGAAAGGATGAGTGTGGGACTAGATGTCAGCTGGGTAGGATGAGAGTCCACAGACACAAACAACATATTTATAAACGAAAGAGCTGCTTGAGGGAAGTACATGAAAACTTTCGTGTTCAGCACGAAAGAATAGGATAATGAAAGAAAACATACCCAGAAATGAGACAAGACGTTGACAGAAAATGTCTTCTCTATCATGTGGTCTGGAATATCAAGGAACAATTTCCCTGTCACCACTCCAGCATTGTTAATGAGGATGGTCACATCGCCAACATCTCTTTTAACCTAGAGAAAATAAATTAATTGGTTACCAGAAAGAGGATAGGTAAATAGGATCAAATATTAGTGCAAGCAAGTTGGCTCACTTTGATATTTCTTTCACCTTTGTATATTTATTTTATTTCATCTTTTTAAAAAGGTTGTTCATGGAGTTTCTTTTTAAAATCAAATATTAAATTTTCATCTCACAAAGAAAAAAAAATTTCGAAAGGACCTGTGAAAGGAGTGGTAGAAAGAATGTGAAAGAATGTGAAAGAAGTGAAAAAGCACCTAGAATTGTGCTAGAATTGTTTGTAACTTTTTAAAGTGCCAAGTACCCAAAATGCACATGGGAAACTATACCAGAATTTCAAGGAATGGCATCCCAGGACCAATATTTATTGATCTTTAGTTGATTTTGAGAAATGCTACTTTTGGAAAATGGTTAGTTTGTCCTGCCCAATTCAGGTATCATTCATTAGTCGTATCTCAAGGGTTACAAATTAGTCACTGTCACTGTTATCCTGTTGTTCATCAATTTGCTTGAGCGGGGATCAGTAATGTCTGATTGTGAGACTTATTGTTACTGTTTTTGGCATATCGAATACACCACGGGGAGCTTGCCAGGCTCTGCCATGCGGGGGGGATACTTTTGGTAGCTTGCTGGGCTCTCGGAGAAGGGTGGAAGAATAGAATTGTTTATAACTTTTTAAAGGCAAGGCGAATGCCCCATCACACTGTTATTGCTCCAGCCCATAAATTAGTAATCTGTGAGCTGAATTAAATCTATTTTATTGGGTTAGCCTAGAATAACAGTAAGTACACTTATATTACAGCATAGACAAGGTATGTGTTCTGCACTGGCCCCTGTCTTGACACCATATCACATTCAGCCTCTTCTTTAAAAAATTATCACTATTATTAATTTTTTAATGAATCACTGTGAGATACATTTATAGACTTACAAATGTTTGTGATTACATTTCAATCATACAATGATTGAGTACCCATCTCTCCACCAGGGCCCATTCACCACCACCAATGTTCCCAGTATCCCTCCTGCTACCCCTACCCCTTCCCACCCCCTGCCTCTGTTTCAGGCACATTCCCTCTTACTCTCCCTCTCCATTTGACACCCAGCTTCTTCTTATGCTTGTGACACCTGAAACAGATATTTGAATCTGTGACTCCGTAAGTATCTATAGGGGTTCATAGTACAAAACCATTTAAAGCCAATAACAAGAGAGTGGCTAACATAGATTAAAGGATGACAATTGTCTCTGTTTATGGGAAACAAATATTTCTTTTCCACTCTTCCTAGCAGTGTTTCGTTCAGGACAGAGATCTGGTCTCTGGGACACTGGCAGCTGACACTTCAGGTGGAATCGACCATGTGTGGTCAGTGGCAGCAGAACTGTAGTGAAATAGGTTAGTCTGATAGGAGTGATATTCACAAAGACTAATTTCTTTGTGGCCTTCTTCATGTGGGAATAGATGAAAGTGGCTGTTTAGCAAATGACCTGTATTTAGATAACAGAAGTAGCTCAGTATGATGTATAGAGAAGAGTTAGAGAACATTTCATTGATTTAAAAATTAATTCTTTTGTTTTTTTGTTTGGGGGCCACACCAGGATGCTCAGGGTTTACTCTTGGACCTGTGTTCAGAGATCATTCCTGGAAGTTTTGAGAATCTTATGAGGGATCAAACTCTGTTCAGCTTTTTGCAAGGCAAGCACCTTACTGGTTGTACTGTCTCTCTGGCCCCCTATTAACAAGTTTTGTCAAACATCTACTCTATGAAAACTTGAAATTCAAATAGTTTTAATCTCTAGGAAAAAACACAATAAACTTGCAAATGAATATATATGTACATATATCATCATCATCATCGTCATCCCGTTGATTGTCGATTTTCCTTTTTAAAAATTTTTTAATTAGTGAATAACCGTGAGTGTATAGTAACAGATTTGCACATTTTCGTACTGGTGTTTCCCTCATACAATGTTCAAGCACCCATCCCTCCACCAGTGTTCATACTCCACCACCAGTGAACCCAGTATCCCTCCCACCCCCCAATACCATCCCCACCTGCCCCGCCTCTGTGGCAGGGCGTTCCATTTTGTTCTCTCTCTCCTTTTGGGTGTTGTGGTCTGTAATAAAGGTATTGAGTGGCCATTGTGTTCAATATATAGTCTACTTTCAGCGTGCATCTCCCCTCCCGAGCGGGTCCTCCAACCACAGTTTACTTCATGTTCCCTTCTCTATCTCAACTGCCTTTTCCCCCATCATGTAAGGCCAGCTTCCAAGTCATGGAACCAACCTCCTGGTACATATCTACTATTATTGGGTGTTAGTCTCCTACTCTGTTATTTTATATTCCACAGATCAGTGCAATATTTCAATATCTGTCTCTGTCTTTCTGACTCATTTCACTTAGCATGATATTTTCCATGTTGATCCACGTATATGCAAATTTCATGACTTCATCTTTTCTAACAGATGCATAGTATTCATTGCATAGATGTGCCAAAGTTTCTTTAACCAGTCATCTGTTCTCGGGCACTAGGGTTTTTTCCCAGGTTCTGGCTATTGTAAACAGTGCTGCAATGAACATACAGGTGCAGATGTCATTTTGACTGTACTTTTTTGCTTCTCCGGGATATATTCCCAGCAGTGGTATTGCTGGGTCAAATGGGAGCTCAATTTCTAATTTTTTGAGGAGCGTCCATATTGTTTTCCAGAAGGGCTGAACCAGTCGGCATTCCCACCAGCAGTGTAGAAGGGTCCCTTTCTCCCCACATCTTCTCCAACAGTGGTTGCTTTTGTTCTTTTGGATGTGTGCCATTCTCTGTGGTGTGAGGTGGTATCTCATGGTTGTTTTGATCTGATTCTCCCTGATGATTAGTGATGAAGAGCATTTTTTCATGTGCCTTTTGGCCATTGGTATCTCTTCGTTGGGAAAGTTTCTGTTTATTTCTTTGCCCCATTTTCTAATGGGGTTGGATGTTTTCTTCTTGTAGAATTCAACCAGTGCCTTATATACCCTTGATATCAACCCCTTATCAGATGGGTATTGGGTGAATATCCTTTCCCATTCTGTAGATTTTCTTTGTATTCCGGTCACTGTATATTTTGCGGTGCAGAAGCTTCTTAGTTTAATATAGACCCATTTGTTTATCTCTGTTTCCATTTGGTTGATGAGTTCTGTGTCCTCTTTGAAGATACCTTTAGCTTCAATATCGTGGAGGGTTTTGCCGACCTTGTCTTCAATGTACCTTATGGTTTGTGGTCTGATGTTGAGGTCTTTAATCCATTTTGATCTGACTTTTGTGCATGGTGTCAGGTCGAGGTCTGAGCCATCTTTTGCATGATGGTTGTCCAGTTTTCCCAGCACCATTTGTTAAAGAGGCTTTCCTTGATCCACTTCACATTTCCTACTCCTTTATCAAAGATTAGATGATCATACATTTGGGGTTGTGTGTAGGGTTATTCAACCCTGCCCCATTAGTCTGTGGCTCTGCCTTTGTTCCAATACCATACTGCTTTAATTGTTACTGCTTTGTAGTAAAATTTAAGGTTGGGGAGGGTGATGCCTCCCATCATCTTTTTCCCAAGAACTGTTTTAGCTATCCTTGGGTGTTTGTTGTTCCATATGAATTTCAGGATAGCTTGATCCATTACTTTGAAGAATTTCATGAGTATCTTTATAGGTATCACATTGAATCTGTATAATGCTTTGGGGAGTATTGCCATTTTGACAATGTTGATTCTCCCTATCCATGAACAGGGGATATGTTTCCATTTACTCATGTCCTCTTTTATTTCATGGAGTAGTTTTTTTATAATTCTCTTTGTAGAGGTCCTTTACTTCCTTAGTTAAGCTGATTCCGAGGTACTTGATTTTCTGGGGCACAATTGTAAATGGGATTGCTTTTTTCATGTCCCTTTCCTCTGTCTCATTGTTTGTGTATAGGAAGGCTATGGATTTTGGGGTATTAATTTTATAGCCTTTAACTATACTGTACAAGCCTATTGTTTCTAAGAGTTTCTTAGTAGAGATTTTAGGCTTCTTCAGATATATTATCATATTGCCTGCGAATAGTGAGAGTTTGATTTCTTCCTTTCCTATCTGGATGCCCTTAATATCTTTTTTTTTGCCTAACAGCTATTGCAAGTACTTCCAGTACTATGTTGAATAGAAGTGGAAAGAGTGGGCATCCTTGTCTTGTCCCTGATCTTAGAGGAAAGGCCCTTAGTTTTTCCCTGTTGAGGATAATGCTTGCCATAGGCTTGTGGTAGATGGCTTTGACTATCTTGAGGAAAGTTTCTTCAAAACCCATTTTGGTGAGAGTTTTCATCATGAATGGATATTGTATTTTGTCAAATTCTTTCTCTCCATCTATTGATATGATCATATCTTTATTGTCGGTTTTCTTGAGCGGTCTCAGTAACGTCTTCATTTGTCCTAGCCTTGAGATTTTAGGAGCCTCTTTTTACTCATCCTTCCCAACGCTGCCCCATTGGAGGCACTTTCAGGATCAGGGAAATGAGAACCATCATTGTTACTAGTTTTGGCATATGAATACGCCACAGGGAGATTGCCAGGCTCTCCCATGTGGGCAGGAAACTCTTGGTAGCTTGCTAGGTTCTCTGAGAGGAAGAACTAGGCTGTAAGATGTCAGCCAGCTGCGGGGGCAAGAGGTTTGCATTTTACAGGAGCTTGGTTTTATAGTCTCTGGATGTTTCCTTTGATGGGATTACATGGCACTGGGGACAGTTTCTGGATGTGACCGCCTAGCTACTGGAAAATGGGGGATCTGGGTGGAAGAGGACCAGTCCGGATCCAAGCAGCTTTGGAGATCTCAGCCCCGGGTCCTGCACACCTGGGTTTCCCTGCTGGTTCCTTCCTACATGAGGCTTGTCCAAACATGTGGAGAGGGGCCTTGAGCATGGCTGTGTTTGTATTCCGAAGGTCTTCAGCTGCCGGGGCTCTGCTTGGGGCAGGGAGGGAAACTCAACTCATATATATATGTATGTATATATATATATTTGCATATGTACATAGACATACAACATCAAATGTATGTGTATTAGGTTATGGGAAATGTTCATAACCTCAAGGTGAGCCTTCAAATGGAGTCTTGGTGAAGAGTAAGATGGAGTTATATCTACAAGGTAAGCAGAGAACCAATAAATGTGAATGTCTAAATTGGAGTGTGCATGGAGGGAGAAAAGTTAGGAGGTCAGTGTGTTTGGAGTGAAGTAGGAACAGGGAGGGAGGGCTAGGTCCCAGGGAACTCTGAGCCTATGTTTTTTCCTTTTTAATCATAAAAATCTTTTTAGCATGAGGTAAAAGCCTTTGAACGGGTTTGAGCAGTGGAAAAGAACAATCTGACAACATATGAAAGTAAGCTAATTTGTCATAGAGCTACAATATTGTAAAAGGATTTGAGAAAGGGGTAAAGGGGAGGAAAATAAGTTTTCCTCTTGTTCTGTGAATGGTAAAACAATAGAAATAACATAAGGACATTTAACAAGAGAAAAATTTAATTATATACATATGAGAGCTGAAAGCATGAGACTCAATTGAGGCTTTTATGTATCAGAGTTAAGGCGTGGGGGCGGGGAGAGGAATCTGGGACCTCAGGGAGAAAGAGAGTAATTCAGAGAATGATAATAAGAGCAAATGTTAGTATTGTACAGTGTTTGTCCTGCCATACACTGTGGCTTTCAGAAGTTGCATCTGTAATATATCTCTGAACCAGCCCCCTATCTAATTTATTTTAGGCAATTAAGGGAGAGGAAAACGTTTTTCTTTTGCCTATTGGATCTTGATTGCTTTCAAATCAAAATAATCTCTGTGCCCAAGTAGCATATTTAAGGGAAGGGTGCTCTGAACCCAATTGGGAGCAAAGAACGTAGTTCAGAACTATGAGAACTGGTTGTACAGAGGAAGGGGTAATAAATTTATTCAACTCTTCTGCCTGCATAAACCCTAAGTAAGGAAATATAAAAATGGCTAAATGGTCATAAGTTACTTTACCAAAGATGGAATTTGTTGTCTAAAAAGTGGGTAAGAAAACACTCTGATCATGTTACATAAAAAAATTTACTGGGGAAAGATAAAGATGGGCATATTTGAGGTGTTTCCAGAATAAACAATATAATATTGTTGCAATGATTGCCCTTGGCAGTTACAATCAATTGGTGTAAATTTGGTTTGGATAGTTTTGTATTTGGGTGTGGGGGAAAGCTCTAGTGCTCAGAGCTTTCTCCTGCTTTTCTGCTCTCAGAAATCATTCCTGGGGGTGCTCAGGAGACCAGATTTCATACTAAGTATCAAACCTGATTTAGCGTCTTGTGAGGCAAGTGCCTTACTCTCTCTCTCTCTTGCCATTGGTTCGAACCATTCTGAAATACTTATGTTGTCAAATTTCAAATCTGTTTTCAAAAGTCTGTATATGTATCTTGTTGGAAGCATGAAATGAAGAAAGGATGGTATTGCTTGCTCTATTTCATGCGAATGGTGAAAACTCTTAGCATTTAGTGAAGTGTTTAGCTGGACCTTAGTTTTGCCTCTGTCTCCGTCTCCCTGTGTCTGATATCCCATCCCACCACCTCATGTGTCTATGAGGTTTATGCAGACTGGAGACTTTTGAAGGTAATAAGCAGAGTTTTCTTTCTCTTCATTTATAATTACTGAATGCCAATTTCTTCCCAGTTTTCTGCTTCAAATTCAGCTACATATTTCCAGTTCTTTATTTGCCTCTACGCTGGCTCACAGCACCATGAAAAGTCAGGCCCTTGGAGCAATATTCCCAGGGCTCTGGGGGCTTAGTGAAATTTCTAATACTTCCATATGAAAGATTTTTAAGTTCACTTTTAATATTGATTATATAATTTAATAAAAGCCACCTCAAATATTATTTTTGTTGCTTATTTTATTTATACACAGTGATGTTATTGGTATATACAAAAGGGCAATGGTGCTCTATCTCTCTTGCCGCCTGTGTTCGGTGGTCTCCGCCTCCCCCACCCCGCGGAGGCCGATGGAGATGGGCAGATGAAGGAAGGAATGTGGGCTAGCTGGTCGGTATCAATTGCAGTTTATTCCAATCTCCTCTTCATTCTCCTCTAATTCTCCTTCTGCTTCTCTCTCTCTGGATCCCCCAGCCCCTATGACAGCCTAGTTTATATAGAAATCATGTAGGGTAGGAATACAAAGGTGGGGTTGAATATTAACAAATCAACAAAGAGAGGTAAGGCAATTCCTCCAGGAGATCAACTCAAGGACAAAATCTCCTTTAAGGAGATTACTCCAGATTACTAGGAGATCCGCTCAAGGGCGGGATTCCATTCAGGGTGTGTTGATTTCTTCTTTCCCCAGCTCGTAATCCATTTAAATAGTTGTAGTAAAACCGGCGGTTGGGCGTTCGCCATTCACGCGGTGGCGGACCCGTGTTTGATTCCTCCGCCCCTCTCAGAGAGCCCGGGCAAGCTACTGAGAGTATGGAGCCCGAACAGCAGAGCCTGGCAAGCTACCCATGCATATTGGATATGCCAAAAAACAGTAACAATAAGTCTCTCAATGAGAGATGTTATTGGTGCCCGCTCAAACAAATCGATGAGCAACGGGATGACAGTGACAGTGACAGTAAATTTACTTCTAATATATCTAGTAATGTCATTTTGTAGGAGCACAGTAAGAGACATATCAACCTTAAAGTTTGGTTTGTCCTGAGGACATCTCACTATATATTCCAGACCACAGTCCTCAGGCTAGGTTAGTCTTCTTAACCCCAGCAGGGTTCTTATTCAGTTACCACTTTTGGGTCATGACAGAGTTTGTCCATGACCATGCTCTTGACTTATAGCTGAGTATTGTGACTCTTTGGCCTGGCCCATTTCGATGCCAGGGTAGCTCACAGCTTGCCCTGGGTCCATTCAGTCTCTCATTGGGACCCTGTTTTTGGGGTGTTAGGAACTAAGGGCAACTGAGGCTTATGTCGAGGAAGCAGATGTCTAGGATCCAGAGTCAATTAACTCCCAAGTTACAAAACCAGACTATTAACTGTCTTCCTGTATCCATACAAAAAGGACATTGTTTTAAAGTAAACTATGCAAAAGACATAAGAGAAGGAGAAAAGCAATATTTAACTTAAAATT
This sequence comes from Sorex araneus, assembly GCF_027595985.1. Lineage (NCBI taxonomy): Eukaryota > Metazoa > Chordata > Mammalia > Eulipotyphla > Soricidae > Sorex > Sorex araneus. The sequence goes on from NC_073303.1 coordinate 105,670,685, forward strand.
TCAGTGTCCTTAGAAGGATCTGACCTTACAAGTTAACAGAATCTGATTAGGGGGAAAAGGTGATTAACTGGTTGGGGAGGAGAGCACAGAGAAGAAGTTACAGATAAACAAAGGAATGGGGGTGACTCAGGAGCACTGTAATGGGTATAACCCGATAAACTCAGCTCCCTGTGGCAAGGGAGAAAGAACAAACCATGTTATCCTACAGTTATAGTTGTTTACAATAGGTTTTCAGGCTTGTAATGTATGCATCTCCAATCCCTTCACTCCATGTCTCCATCCTACCACCACTAACACCAGATTCCCTCCCACTTCCAACTTGACTCGTGACAGATACACTTTCCAGGTTAATTGTTGTAGTTTGGGTTCCATACTTATGGTATTGGATCTAGTGGTTTAGATGCATACAGATACTTTGCTTCTGTACTATAAAGGGGCCCAAGCCCCCAGACCCTTGCCCCTATTTAGATTCCAGGACTCCTCTTATTGCTTCCCTCCTCCATTTCTTTCTTTCCTTAGAATTATTATTTCTGTGATTTAGGGCCAGTAATTTCCCCATCTTTGTTATCTACCTTTGTTCCATGTTATTCTATATACCACACATTCATGGGAACATCTGGTATTTGACTTTGTCCTGACTTACTTTACTTAACATAAGATCCTTAAATTGTATGATTTCATCATTCCTTGTATTCCATTTTATATATATATACATATGTGTACATATATGTATATATATAAATAAAATGTCACAACTTAATTATCCACTCTTCTGTTGTTATTGGACACCTAGGCTATTTTTATAATTTGGCTATTGCACAAAAAGCCACAATGAACATAGGTGTGCATATATCTTTTTGGATTAATGTGTTTTACATCTTGTGGGTAAATACCAAGCAGTGGGACACATCATATGGTATCTCTATTCTTCATTTTTTTTTAATCTCCATAATGATCTCCATAAGGGCTGAACTAGACAACATTCCCATAATGAGAGTTTCTTTTCACCACATCCCTTCCAAATATTTCTACTCCTCATTCAAAAAAATTTCATCTTTAAGCTTTATCTCTCAACGAGATTTCTGTTTGCCTAGTTTCCAGGATACCTGTAAAGTTTCCTACTTGTGGCTTGAAAGATGGTACAGCTGATAAGGCACTTTCCTTGCATGTGGCCATCCCAGGTTTGATCCCTGGTACCATATATGATCTCCCAAGCCTGCCAGGAGTGATATCTGAGTAAGAGAAATCCCTGAGTACTGCCTGTTGCGGTCCCTAAAATAAAATAAAATTTTAGTATTTGACATTTACACTTTAGTAGTTATTCTTATCTGTCAGATGAGTTCCTCATTGCTGTAATATTTTAGATGATCATTATTGTTGTAAATATTGTTGCAGGCTATAACTATCTCATAACAGCATTTTGGTTTAATTTTTTCCCTCGCCTTACCAATTCAGCCACAGTCACTTCAAGAGAATCCTATTAAGAGAAAACTTATGCTCTGTTGAGATTCTTTTTTAAAAAACTTCTAATATGTGGTTAATCTAGCATACTCTCTGTCTTACATAGAACACACTTGTAGGTGTGTTTGGTTATATTTCTTCTGTGTGCCTTCTTTACTCTGTTGTGGGTGCCTCTGCTTTTAGATCAGAGATTCATTTGTTTTCTCATTAAGACTGAGCATAACCAACCCCCCATTCCTTCCTAACACCATTCAAATTGGTTTTTTGCTCCCATTTCCCTATGGATCTGACATCATCACCAAGCTATAACTTTCTATTAGGTACATATATATGTATATATATAATATTATTCCCCTTTCTCCATTATAGCACAAACTTTAAGCATATACATTATTATTTTTGAGGAAGTACACATCTGTTCTCAAGGCTTGTCTTGAGACTCTTGTCTCTGTGCTCAGGGATTATTTCTGATGGTGTTCAGAGGACCATATGCAATGCCAGGGATCAAACCTGGATTGGTAAGGGACAAGGAAAATGTCTTACTCACTATACTGTTTCTTCAACCCCAAGTATATGCACATGGATTCTTAACAAATTTCTTTTTTGTCGGGCTGGGAAATATATCCTATGGTGCTCAAGACTTAAGTTCTGGCTCTGTGTTCAGGGGATCAAACCAGAGTCACCTTATGCAAAACAAGCACTTTCTAATTCACTGTACTATTTCACTCCTGCCCCTTAATGAATATTTTAATGAGAAATTAAGATACTTGTACCACAGAGTTATTTTATTTTGTTTTTATTTGCTTGGGGACACACCCAGCAGTGCTCAGGGCTTACTCTGGGTTCAGAGCTCAGGGATCATTCCTGGCAGTGCTCAGGAGACCATAGGAGGCACTGAGATCAAACTGGTGTTCCCCACATACTTTAAATCAGAATTTCTCCAGGTGGGGTTCTATAGAAGACTATAGCTATAATATTCTTTGTATAACAAATCACTAATGTTGTCAACTTTGAGAGTCATTACATATTGCATATCTGTCTTGGACATTGGTAGTGCAAGTTAAATTATTCAAAATACAGCAAATAACAGCAAGTTAACTTTGTTAACTCTATTTTGCAAATATATTTGCCTATGGCTTTTATTTAAAAATATAACACATTCATAAATTATGAAGCTACTACTCTGTCATTGTTAGGGAAATACTATAGTGAATGTTTTATTTCTCAAATAGTTTAAGAATGAATATTATCACTCATAGTCAACTGAGAATTAGGGGTTACTGTCTAGTTATCACTCTTTAGGTCTAGATAATAAAGTAAACACTTAAAAGGTTTATAAAAAATTAGACAAAGTCACTGTTTTTTCACTTAAAGAGACAGAAAATGCTCAAAACTCCAAATGTATAACTTGCAGTAAACTGTGGAAAATTGTGATTTGGATTTCATAGTATGGGGTTGCCTCATCTACAGGTTCACGAAGTGGCACATATATAAATGTAGGTGTCCTTAATTTTGCTTTCTGAGATGTTGGGTAAGAATTTGCTAGAAGGCACTCTAACTGTAATTTTTCAAAGGAACAGTTATCTTATTTTTGGTCAAAGTTTCACCATATTGCCTAATAAAATGACTCTTACCCAGTTCAAGGACTGTAATGAGGGGGTTACAAGATATGAGTAATTAATTCCAGGGCACTCTATTCCCATGTGAAAATCTTGTCCTTTTCGTTGTTGAAATTCTGTGTATGCCTGACTTTCTGTATTTAATCAGTGAGGTTTGTCTTATCCATAAGTGGCCTGTCTGAATTCCTCTACCATTTACAAAAATTCCTTCTCTATGTACCAAACCCCATCTGACATTTTTCTTTCCTAAGAGAAGGAAGAAGATGATTCAACAGTATGCCCCTCAATGTTGATATTGTGGGTTCTGACCTAATTCTAGTAAAATCTTGCCCATTTTGTGCTACGCCTGTGGGAACATTTTTTTTCTTTATGTCTCCTTGGGCAAAAGGAGACTCCCCCCTGCCTTAGGGCTCCCCAATCCTATACTATTCAATGATTGACGCTGTTTTTGGAGTTATTCCATCTTAACTCAATATTATTACTTCTTTCCTGGACTTTGAGAAAAGTGAGGATGAGAAATACTCATTTATTTAATTTGCAATTATAATTTATTTGGAATTATTATTACAAACTACAATTAAGGGTTAAATAACAGTTTAAGTTCATATGCATACTTTTATTATTTTATTTTAAACAGGAGCTAATATTTATATACATGGATTTTAAACTTTATAATTATTGCTTTTGTTCTATAAAGGAGATCTCTGGAGGTGCTGGGTGAAGAGGTGATGGTCACATTACCTGGCCATGTTTGTTCTGATGCTGTGGCCTAATGGTTTGTGCTCAGCCTAATGCTGCAGTTCTGGTCAGAACCAGTTGTGCTGGGGATCACCAGGGCTATGTGTGATGGTGCTTGTAGGTCTGATTCCCAGTTTTCTTGGTCAGGTCCATACAAAGAGTTGGGCTCAGGAGTAAAAATTATGCCCTCTGTCTAAAATGCCTTTCCATCCTTCCCATATGTGAAAGCTTAAAAAACAGTTTTCCTTCACAGTTATCTTAAATTTTCTTTAAGATGACCCTATTGAGATTACTGTAGGAAAATAGTTGCATTCTTTCTGTAGTCAAATTTGGTTTATATGATAGCTCAGTCATATAAACCAAAAACGTGGCATATGTTAGGAAAATTATTTAACCTTTTTTGGCTATATTTTCCTCATATATCAACTGAAAATAAGAATATGTACTTTATAGAACTTTTTGAGAAAAAATTATGTACTGTATTAATGTATCAAAATGAACGTATCAAAAATTGGTATGATGGCTGCATTAGTGTAAGCATTCAGGAGTAAATTATGACATTAAAACATGATTTTTTCTGAGAATAGACTTATTTTCTATAGTAAATAAGTATGCACTGATTTGTAGCTACTATTATATTTTTCATCTTCAAATAAGAGGTGCTAATGGGTCGGTCCATGTAATTCTCAGTATGTGTCTTTGTGCTGGCTCTTATTGAATGTTGTAGATGACTATCAGCACTTATGTCAAAGGCACACTCGTTGTACAACCTCTCAAATTTCCATCATACTTAAAGTTTTGGAAATCTTCCTGTGGGTGGGATATAATCTATTAAAAACATGCCTACATCATCTTACTCCTTCACTACAATCAGAGACTGTAAGCAGTATCTAGATATAACTTGGGAAACATAATAGGAATGGTTTTTCATCATTCATTCATCACAATTTATTGACAATCTATTAAATATTTGCAACACGTTAGTTGAGAGCTCATATCTTTATTTTTAACAAATGGCACAGATTTAAATGGATTTTAGCTGTATATTTAGAAGCAAACCCAATGACAAAAATAATTTTTAACCTTTCCAATTCTTAGTGGTAATCAATGGTAGTATTAGACTGTGGGTCACAAGACATATTTATAAAGCATTACATGTATAGACGATTACTTCCCACTTTTCCTCCTCCTCAAACACAAGCAGAACTATTTAACCGTGCCATTTTTCTTTAGGGCCTTGTAGGGTTTAGTTTTCAAATTGCTATATAAATTTGTAGTCAAGTTAATTAGACATATTTTATAAATAATATGTTAGGATCCTCTCTTAGTGCTGTAGACTCATCTATTAAAAATAAGTTTAAAAAATATCTTCAGTGAGCTTGAGACATATCTTCTTCTCTAGGCTGGCTACTAAGTCTCTTGCTTCATTTTTTCTGGGCGCTGCACACCTGGCAGTGTTCAGAGCTATGGCTATTCCCAGCTTAGAGCTCAGAGGTCACACCTGGGCTGCCTGCCCAAGATCACACCCATTAAAGACAGGCACTCCAGCCCTTTGAGCTGTCTCCCTGGCTCTTGCTTCTCTCTCTTCCCCCCCTCTCTCTCCGTCTTCCTCTCTCTTTCTCTCTCTCTTTCTTTCTCTCTCTCTCTTTGGTATAGGAATGTGGTTTTGCCACACTTGATGGTGGTCAGGGATTACTCTCGGCTCTCTGATCAGGGATATTTGGTGGTGATGCTTCAGGGGACCATTTTGGGATAGAAATGCAGTGAGCACATGAAAGAAAAGTGCCTTAACCCTGGTACATCTCTTGGTCCCTTTGTTTCACCTCTTAGGGACTACTCATATATCACCCAGTTGCTTGAGGCACTGATTTCAGGGATTAATATGCCTTATAAGACATTATGGTAGGTAGTTTGGGGATGTTTAGTTTGTGAAAACACTACACCCAAATTCATGGGAGAAATTTGGGTACTGCTCTGCCTTTTCTGGTAGAATTAAAATCTGATCTATTTCACTGGCCATTTGGGTTATCTAAAATATCTTCACAAAACCAATATATTTTTAGCCATAAGCATCTGATATGGCCTTGTTGACAGTAAACAACCAGATGAATACTTTTTTTAAAAGCAGGTTTTCTAGTTTGTCAGCTGAGTTGAGCAGATAGGCTTCAAAATTCAATGCTATTTGTCTTATTTTCTGCAGAAAGAAATAGGTATCTTAAATAATCAAGACACAAAACATTTGAAGATTTTACTCCTACTTTGATATAACTATTTAATGGATCTCTTTAGGGAGTAATATTTTTTTATTTCAAAAATAGTCTCACAACTTCAAATGTTAAGAACGTGTTTAAGTGAAGGAAAATATCAAATTTACTTCATGAATCATAAATCATAGTCTCTGTGATAAGCATGTGGAACTGATCCTGTTACTTAACACAGCTGAGAAAACACTTTTTGTGTGTCAACCTACTGACACATTAAGCTGTTGTAAAATCATTATTGTTGTAAGAAGCCATGATGGAAGTGAAATATTTCAAACTTAAATATTTGTTGCACACTTTGCCAGTGCAGTTTGCTAATTATTGAGTCACAGCAAGCACATCATTATACAACCAGGACGAGTCAATTGGGGTTTATAGGATAATGAAATGGTAATTTGGCAGTCCCCTGGTTTCTTAATAGGGTAACAGAATTTCAGAGTATGTAACACTTGTATTATTTGGGGGGCAGCATGTCTTTCCTGGATGTCTTCTAATTTCAAACTGAAATTCGGTGCCACAATCACAAATCTGTGCTGATGTAGAAGCAGTGTCGTGCCTTCTGTGCTATCTTTCCTACTTTGGAATTTATTCAAAATGGATTTTTTTAATTGAATCACTGTGAGATAGACCCTTACAAAGCTGTTCATGATTAGATTTCAGTCACACTATGTTCCAACACCCATCCCTCCACCCGTGTACATTTCCCAGCACCAGTGTCCCCAGATTCCCTCCCATCACTTTGCTCCCCACCACCTCCAGCCTGCCTCTATAACACATTTTTTTCTCTATCTCTATTTCTGTGTCTGTTTATCTCTTTTTCTCTCTCACCTTTTGGCCATTTTTGATTTGCAGAATTGACACTGGAAGGTTATTGAGAATATGCCTTTACCTACTTTTAACAGTCAGATCTTGTCCAGCCTGATCATTCCCAGCTATTATTGTCATACTGGTCTCTTTTCTATCTTATCTACCTCTGCCCCCCCACCCCCTAACACACACACTTGTGGTTGATTCCAACCACTGACCAGTTCCCCTAACCTCTGTTTTCCCTGGCCGTGAATATTAATCTTCTGCCATTTATTTATTTTTATAACAAATGAATACACATTCCTTAAGAAACTAGAAACTGAGCTCCCATTTTACCCAGCAACACTACTTCTGGGCCCAAAATCATGCAGCACAAACACCATCTGCACTCCTATGTTCATTGCAGCACTTGTGAAGTTATCAGGTTCTTCCTATCTAAGTTTTCTAGGCGAATTTCATGACTTCATTTTTCCTGGCAAAATATTCACTATAGCCAGAATCTGAAAACAACCTGTGTGTCCAAGAACAGATGAATGTATAAAGAAACTATGGCACATTTACACAATGGAATACTATGCAACTGCTAGGAAAAATGAAGTCATTAAATTCACCTGGAAAGCTTAGATAGGAGGAGCCTGATAGCTTTACTAGTAAGTGTTGTGGCCATTTTCTTAAATTTAACTGCATTTATTTGCAGTTGCTTCAAGGAGAATACATCAGAAACTGAGGAACCCGTACCATATATTGGAAAAATATTTCTTTATTTTCAAGATGTTTAAAGTAATCACATTAAATCTAATCAATTTAAACTATAGTTTTTTGGGTCTTATATTGGAGGATTTTTCAGGCAAATCTAACCTCCAAAGTACAACTTTAAAATTAAAAAAAATACTTCAAAAATTGTTTGATCTTGTAATCAGGCGTTAATTTTTCAGTCCCCATATCAAACCCTTTTCACTAGTTTAATGGCCAGAGAATACAAAGTTTTCTAGACACAGACAATAATATTGCAGTCAAAAATGGATTGCACTATTTTTTTTTGAGATCCAAGAGCATAAATTCCCACCAGTGTGCATAATTTCACTAATTCTTGCTTCACACACTATCTGTAAGGCTTCTAGCAAAATCTTTATCACAGAATAAATTTGTAGCTTGACATTTCATTGAAAATATATTATATTGCCTGGTACCCCATTAATTATCATTGGAAATATGTGAAGAAAACAGGAATCAAATCAGGCATTCGGTGATCCCATCATTGCACTCCAAGTCTAATTTTTCCACTGACTCATTTAGTGTTTTTCTCAAATATTGTTTTTGTAGGAGATGGTTCCCTAGTTTGCATTATTTTCCATGCTTATCATGTGCCAATCTTTGTTCAGAGTCCATACACTTGTAAGAACAAAACACCAAAGTACATAATTTCCACACAGCTTCCTAGATTCATGTTTTGCAAAACACATGAAATAGAATGGTATATACTAACTCTTCCCAAAGAGTTAGTATATGCCATTACAGATTTCAAACAACTTCTCACTCATAATTTATGATATTATAGTTCTTAAATGTAGAAGATTCTCAGAAAATTCCTCATCATTTGAATTTTTACTATGTCAGCATTTAAGAAATAAAACATTACCAGCGTACTTGTGTTTAGAAATGTAACTCAACATATTGGAACCATTATCTGTCTCTGCCACCAAGTCTACTGATTGGACTGATTACCACAATCTTCTTTTGGTTTAGTTTTCTGCCCAACATGTACTGTTATCTCAAAGTTTTAATATAGCAACTTATTGGAAATTAACATGCTGCATGCATATTAACAATAATGCCAATGTTGGCCCCTCTGGCGTTATGTGTGTGTAGTGATACTCACCTGAAAACAACCTATGAAGAATAATTTGTTGGATGAGCTAGTGTAATATTGAAACAACTGGCATATGGGTCAAGATTAAGAGAGTTGAAAAGACAAAGTATCTCTGTAACCCCAGTCCTGTCTCATGGTTCTCTTCTCTCTAAAGTTGAATAAGGAAGGGAATACAGAATTTTTTGCTTCATGGATCCTGATCATATGCTCATTCTTCCATTCTCCTTGTTTCCTCCATTTACTCTTTGATATAAAATACCACCTAGAACTGAATCTCTAGTAATCCTATAGTAATTTCAAGGGTCCTGAGATCGTCCTTGGAATTAAAAATATAAGCTTTTCGTCTAACCTTAAGATAATCAGCCAATTAACAGTTTATCCAACTATGAGCAAACCATCCGTAAATGAGTAAAATACATGAAGTATTTTATGTAAATACTGAACTGTATTTCACTCTCAAAACCACCAAGCACATGTGATTGAGACTGAGCTCTACATTTTATCACAGCTACTACGCTAAACCGGAATCAGTTGGAAACCTTTTTATTCTCCTAGCCAGTAGCTTATTCAAACTTTCAACTACTCAGCCTTCAAAATTGTGTTTTCATCAGAAATTTCTCTTTTACTTTATTCCTTACTTGAATACTCAATAAATGCCATTGAAATATAAAGGATATCTAAAACAAAGATTTAGGTAACCTTAATATGTTGTCATGTGTTACCCAGATTTATTAGTAAAATAGGACTTGGATCCAGAACTACTCATCCAGGAAAAGAAGCCGGATTATGTTTATATCCTCCATCCCTCTATTTTGTTGTCATGATAAACTACATGCTGATAACATTAAATCTTAATTCTTTATAGATGCCATTCTTTAAGTTTGTTCTTGAATGGCTCATGACTTGTCCAATACGGTGGCTTCATCCTACATGTCCTGAACTAAATACAGAAAGCTATTGTAGATAGTGAAATCGGAGATATATTAAAACCTGGACTCTGAAAATTTCACCCTTCTACCTCTTAACTTTAAAAAAAAAAAAAAAGAATACTGCGTGTAACCAGTTGAAAGACCGCATTCTCAGGCAAGAGGTCTCTAATCACTTCCAGGACTTGGTTGGATGTGACGGCTGTTCTGGGATTCTGGTGAGTGAGTAAGTTCTCTGCGCCTGGGGGTCTACCGAGCTGGAGCCCTGGAGGAGGAAAGCTATTCATTCAGAGCTGTCAGCACATCTTTCGCTGTGAATTACTTTCCCAACTTATCAGGCTTTTTTCTTTTCTTTCTTTTTTTTTTTTTTGCCTCTGTTATAATAGACTTTCTGTAAGAATGGGGCCCATTCAGAGTAGCACCACAAGCATAGATTTCCTTATTAATATACATTGGAGCCAAAATATACTTCTCAGTAACTAGCACTTATAAGAAATGGAATGGTTGAATCAGACTACATTTGTTACATGGGTTTTTTTTTTTTTTTTTTGAATAGATTCATAGTAACTCAGCCAAGCAAAATCACTTTTTCAATCCTGGCACTAACATAGGTGGCATGTTTGACATAGTGACCAGAACATCTGAGTTTAGTGTGGAAACAAGGCAACAATGTGTCTTGAGTGGGAGTGCAGAAAAAAAGAATGAATCGATGTTAAGCCTGCCCCCCACATTGAAGGGCCTCCCCAGAGCCCCTGAAAGAACAGGAACAGTACACTAGGTGCAGAGATGCAGCCAGCTTCATCTTTTGACCTTGGCTGCCACTTCAAGCATGGATTTCGTAAAGCATCAGGCTGACTCCATCATTTATCCATCACTGGGCCTGAAGGCAATGTCTACACAACAGCAAAAAACAACTGAGTGATTCAGACTGAAGTGACACAAGGGATTTTCAAATCTGTTGTTGCTTCTGGTGGTTTCCAGGCATGTTACAAAACTTCACCCACTGATTTTTTAGGAATTAAGGTAAATATATTTTGTAAGGAGCTAGAAAAATGCTTTTGAAGCTGAAACTTCAAAAGAAACAAGAATCTCCCAACTATATAATGTCTAAATAAATAATGGGGATGAGGATTCTTTGCCAGCTGGTTATTCTGTCTTCAACAGACCAAACAACATTTTTAATGCATTTATTATTGAGCAGTGTTCATTTTCCATGTTTCATTGAGAAACACTGTATTGCAGTAAAAGTAAAAACACATTACTATTACAAGGAAGGCGTATTTATAAATTTCTTTAGAAAACACAAACCATTCATTTCTCTTTTTATCTCCCATCCCTTTGTTACTCCCTTCATTCATCCCTTTACTTCTCCATTGTTGACAGTGAAGTTACTTGTAAGTTATGTGACGTCAGCAGTGTTTTTAAACCACAACAGGTATCTAAATATTTAGATTTGTGAGAAAAGTTTTGCTGCTTTTACTAAATACTTAAGTAAGGCCATTGACTTTTTATTGATACGATAAAACAATTTAATCACAAATCATTATCCTTCTTGATACCCTGCACTTTACACTCCTTTTCTGACATTTTCAGAGTTTTTTTTAACCTAGTTGAATATGGATAAGCATCATCACTGTGGCAAGTATTCTTTACAGGGCAAATCCTAGGTACTTGAAAAGTTATATGCAGTTTGTAAGACTAAAAGACTTAAAATCTAATCTCATACGCCCCACTTCACTATGAAGCTGAAAGGGCTCAATAAAACTATGTTGAAACATTTGAGTGGAATAGAAGTGATTTAGCTTAGTGGTGATGTGGGAGTATGGAATCAATATAATTCGTATAATAATTTGAATTATATGAAGTTATATAATCTATATAATTTCATATTAAATGGGCCATAATGTATGTAATCACGTGTATCATTTAAAAAATCTGTATACAGAGAGAAATAGCATTACTAAAATAGAATTGATAAAATTGATGTAAGAAAAGATAAATTAATAGAAAAAATTTAGTAGTGTGTTAGTGTGCAGAAAAAGTAAGACAGTGGTTTTTTTTGTCAAATAGAAGTGTAAAGAGACTTAAAATATTTAAATAGGGTAAACATTTATTGGTTGTTTTATGTAATACCAATCTTTCCGCTCCAATATTTTTATTTTCATGAATTATGAATCAATAGAAGCCAAATGTAAAACATGTTTAATTTACTTAGTTCAAAGCAAAATTCATATTCACAGATAGAATTAAGTAAACAATTTGTGTTACAGGCAATGAAAGCCATGTATCTTTAAAATGAAACATGATTAATGTTTTATTCATCTAAACTCAAAAACAGATCTCTCTCTCGCTCTCTCTTTACTCTCTTATGAGGTGATCTTATCCACCACAGGATTTTATATATTAATGTAGATCTCAAAATAAGTCTCCAATCTGAAATTCCTTAAGTTGATCACTAAATGTATCCAGCTATATATTTATCACTTCTTCTTGGGTCAAACATAACCTATCTCTGCACCAAAGACTTTGTTTTTCTTGGAAATCTTTTATTTCGCAAACTTCTCAGCTCAGCTAGTGGCATCACACACTCATTTTGTGTGTGATGAGTGTGACTTATAACACATTCATCTTGAGAAAAACTCAATAATTCTTGACATTTTACTGCTTACTTATATCTAAGCTTTGTTTGTGCTTTATTTATTATATACTTTGATTTTGTTCAATTTTCTTTACTTCTAATTTACACCCACCCTAATTCACCCAAATCCCTGCTATTGTCTCCATTAATTTATTCACTTGCACAATTCAAAATACCCTTAAAAATATGTCAAATGTTCTTTTTTAGAAGTAAGTTTGACCAAGTAACTTCCAAGTTTCAAGTCACTTATCACCCAAATTATGAAATAAAATCCCATTAGGAAAGTATGGAGTAGAATCTATTTAGCTAGAGTAAGACCATGTAGAGTCCTACTTTCCAAATTTTTCAGTACATTGAGGACAAGTTCCTTCATGCTTTTGAACTGTTTGTTGAAGTTTTATGATATGCCTAGTGTTCTTTACCCACACTTCAGACACTTTCATTCCCATTATTCAGGTCAGAACTTAAATTTATTGACTTTTCCAGAGCATTCCATATAGGCACTCACGTTTGTGTTGTGTTAAGTCCATAATACATATACAATTAGAATTTTACAATGTTTTCTTGATTATCTTGGTATTGTTTGTTACTATACCTTAAACAATGTTGTTATTATTTTTTTCTGTTCATAGGTGGCAATACCTGGCATAGTTCATGGCTTGTCTATGAAATTCAATAAATATGTGAAAAATGAATGACAGATTTAAAATTTAGTCATTGGTTGGAATCTAACAAGGACAGAGAATAATAGGAGACCTTGATTCTAAGTTTTAGGCTTTCATGAATAACTTTTATAACTTAAAGAGAGCCCAACTTTCTAGGTTCTCAGGGTCTGTTCTTGGTTAAAATTAAGAATTAAAATAGGTAAAATGATAAATTCATTTTGAGGGGTTGTTTTGAGGCCACACTTGGTGTCCAGGGGTTAGTTCTATCATGGTATTCAGGGGTCAGTTGTTCCTGGGAGTATTTGGAGAACTATGAAGTGCCCAGAACAGAACCTGCGATTTCTGCAAGGCAGGTATGTACTCCAGCCGTTTAGCCACCTTCCTGCCACCATAAGTTCTTTTCATTACATCTCTTTGTACAATATTTTATTCATGGAAACTAATAAGCTGGTAATGGGTACATTAGTTAAAGCTTTTTGTTGTTGCTCTTGTCAGTCATAATTGGTAGTGCTCAGGGGCCATTTGACCCCATGTTTGGAGGTCATTCGCGGTTATAGTAGGGGTGACTAGACATGCAGGGCTCAAATATGGGCCTCCTGCATAAGTTATAAGCTCTCAGCTAATCGAGTCCTATTTCTGGCCCAAAACTTGAGTGTTTTATACTTGTAAAAGATATTTGTACTGGAATGAATTGATAAAATATCAAATAATATCTTTTTTTTTCATGAATTCCACATAAGAAAATTGTACTCTCCAATGGTCTAGTAGATTTTATGATATTTCTTGGTAATTTTTGTATCTGTAGATCGTCTCTAGCATTATTTCTCTCTTTTTCCCCTCATCTCCTCTGGCTCTGTCTGTCTGTCTGTCTCTTTCCCAAGCACAATATTTGATCTCTTTAAATGTTATTTCATACTTTTAAATTTTAGACATTTGATTACAGTTTTAATTTTCGTTAAAGATGTTGCTGTTTCATTTTACTATCACTGTCATCATTTTAAAATCTTCATAAGCACATCTTTCCTGTTTCATCTATTTATGTTGCACTTTGAAGTTTCACTAGTTCCTATTATATCTTTTATTCTGCCCCTAAATTTCAGTTCAGAGGGAAGTTAGAAGGAAGTTCCATAATTTGTGAATCTTTGTATTGAGTCTTGCCAAATGAGAACATGAATGACTCTGAATTAACCACATTTATTGCCATTCTGCTAAATTTAGAAGACTATCTGAGAAGCTACTACCCATTCTTTGGGATAGATAGTCCATACCTTAGTATTTTTAATATGAGACCAGACTGTGAATATCTATGACATTTTCACTTCAAGTATTTTCAGTGAAAATCAGAACATGGTAAAAGCAAACAATGAGTGGCAGAAGTATTCCTTGGGGCAAGATATGGAATAAAGATGAATTTGCTATATAATGGAAATTAATAACTACTGTCTGCTCATAAGGACACAGGCCTTCACAGACTTCCTGAAACTGTGTGAGAGAGGTAAATGGATCTTGTAGAAGGCTTGATAAGCTTGTCGAGCCTATAGTAAATAGTATAGTTGATATCAATATTAGAATTCAAGTAATAATTGGTAACTATTTGTTTTAATGTTAGTTGAATTAATCCCATTTGAATAGAAACTAACTGGTTCTTAAACCATTGATCAAGTGTGGCAAAGTAAGTGCTTGGGAAATGATAATTTGAACAACGGGCTTTTCTGTTATTGTTGAAGAACTGAAGGAGGCGAGTACATTTAATTCTATTTTGTTTGTTTTTTAACCATGACTAGTAGTGCTCAGTGCTTACTTCTGATTGTGTTCTGGGATGGCTCTTGGAGGTGCTAAGAGTTCTGTATGTGATACATGGTATCAAGCTGGAGTCAAACCTATGTGTGTTATTTTCTAGAGGCTTCCTGCATCACACTTTGGAACTTGTTTATTTATTTCCCTCAGCTGCTGTTACTCTGCCACCAAGACCTTCTGTTCAGTTTTTTTTTTATTTCACCCACCAAACTCTTCATTTCTGTCACTTTTTATTGTAAATCACTTTCATTTTTGTTATCGTACTTTCTTGTACCTTTACCTTTGTTTCTTTCAGCCCTTTACCATCCTCCTTGGTATCTGAGAGCTACTAGCTACTGGAGTGAGTTGGTGCTGGTGGGCTTCACTTTTTTAACCTTGGTGAATTTTTCTGGGATTTTCCTATTTTGTGTGCTGTGCTCTGTGAGTGGATCTTCATAATTCCCTCCAGCTCACCCCTGTCCCTCCCCCTCCCCACACCTCAAGAGATCCCAAAGAGAGTCGGAGAATGTCAATGTTACTTTTTACCTTCTTTATTGAGCATAACTGCAATATTTTTTGCTGTTTCTGATTTGTTGTTTTGAATTCTGGGTGTAATTTAGAACTACTGTAAATATTCAGTGACCCTGCATCTCCTCAGGCTGTAATTTTGGGGATTATGATTTTTTTTTAATTCTTTGCTTTTTGGGTCACACCCAGCGATGCTGAGGGGTTACTCCTGGCTTTGCACTCAGGAATTACTCCTGGCAGTGCTTGGGGGACCATATGGGATGCTGGGGATTGAACCCGGGTCGGCCGAGTGCAAGGCAAACGCCCTACCCGCTGTGCTATCGCTCCGGCCCCAGGGATTATGATTTATTACTTATGAGTTATTTTTTCCCCTCCTCTGTGGGATAGGTCGGCAAGGGAAGAGTGACCACAGCACAAATTCCCTGGAGACAGGGCTGTATCTGAGCCTTTGACTTCACTGGCAGGGGCGTGCGGCCTGTCAAGTCTGAATTGGAGAGTTATCATCACACTAATCCCCGCCAAGAGTTCCAGGGAAGTAAGCTTCCAAGAGCGAGTTGAGGTCCAGGTCTTTTCACCAAGGGTTGGAGGTAGGATTGGGCAAAGTTACAGATGCTCCACAGAAACTCTGAGGGCTTCTGAGAATGCGCAAGGCAGCTGCTGTCAACATTTAATAGTTAAAATTCTCCTGGTGTTAAGTCTGTTGTGCGAATATTTTAGGAATTGGAGTTTAGGTCTTTGTAGTCTGGGTTTGCATATGTTTTGCATCGTTTGTTACGTCGGTTTGGTTTTAGAGTCAGAGAGGCACAATTATTCATCTATGGTATAAAGACCTCAGAATGATGTTAATGCAAATCGGTCAACTCATGGAGCAGAGCTCCTGTATGAAGGTTTAGCAGAGCAAAACTTCCATTCCTATCTGAACATCTTAGAAGCTCTGGAGCTGGGGAAATACAGAAGAGAGAATCACTGTCACTGTCACTGTCATCCCGTTGCTCATTGATTTGTTCAAGCGGACACCAGTAATGTCACTCATTGTGAGACTTATTGTTACTGTTTTTGGCATATCCAATACTCCACAGGTAGCTTGCCAGGCTCTGCTCTGTGGGCGCAATACTCTTGGTAGCTTGCCGGGCTCTCTGGGAAAGGCGGAGGAATTGAACACGGGTTGCCGTGTGAAAGGCGAATGCCCTAGCGCTGTGCTATTGCTCCAGCCCAAAAGAGAGAAAATTAGCATGTAAACTCATACTATTAAGCTGTGTTGTAAGTTAATAAAAGTTTCAATTCATGTCAATAGTATATTGTTCTTATTATAACAAGTTTTATAACAAATCTTCATTAATATTGCATTTAACATAATTTCAAAGTAGGTCTATGTTCTAAGATCAGCACAAGAGTAGATATTCAACTGTGTATTGTTTATATTGTGTTGTGAGTAGGGTGTATATGAGGTCTTGAGGCCCCAAGATTGACCCCTGACATTGTTTGCCCCTTGAGACATTTCCAATCTATGAAGAAGACACAACATCGACATACAGGAGCAAAGTGTGTGAGGCCTTTGTACTTAACGATCTCTGTTATATCCCACCCAGTTTCTCAGTGCTGGAAAGATAATGGTTGATTTTTTTTTTTCTACAGATTTCATGGCCATTTTATAGTTTCCATCTTTGTAAAAAATAAAAGGAAATTGCCTGAATATGTGAAAATGCTTCTCTTGTTTCTCTTAATATACTGAAAATGGTGGAAATTTAAAAATTCTTTATGAATCCACGCTGAGACATGCGTGTGACAGAGAGGGTCCATTCTATTTCAGGTTTGGTAATTATCAGCAAACTAGTTTCCTCAAAATTAAACCCACACATAAACTCAGCTGCTTTGCAAAAATCTCAGTTCCATAATGCCAAAGAGGTAGTTCCAGATGTAGCTAGAAAAAAAAAAAAACAATACTCATGGGATCTTGAATCATGTGATCAGCACCCACACCTGCGAAACCTGCTCTGGTCTTCTCAAATTAGCATTCACATGCAAGTATCACTCAGGGATGAGACTGGTAGTTGTAAAATATTCCTTTTTTTTAATTGTAACCCAAACATGAAAGCTTGTAACTATCTCATGGTGATTCAATAAAATTAAAAAAATATTTTTTTTTTAATGTAAAATATTTCTGATGGCCCCGATAGAAGTTTGAAGTCTTAAGCATCGCCTAGGGCAAGTGTGAGGCTGTGAGCTTAATGTCGAGAGCTGCCACATGCATGAAGGGGATCCTGATTGTCCCATTGTTTGAGAACTAGACAAAGAAAAATATTTGGTCCAGTGATGTGGTCCAAGTGGTACAGGATATGATTTGCATGTGTGAGGCCCTATGTTTGATCCTTGACTTCTGAGAACCATCTGAGAACCATCCCCTCTGGATCTGGTGGTCAGCAAGCCAAACCCATGCAATAACAGAATGGCCCTGGGTCCCTGAACATTGCTGGTTTTGCCTTTCCTTCCACAGATATGTATTTTAAAGTACATTTGAAAAAATGAATACAGTTGGCAAGTAACACTGTCCAAGGTGTACACTTGGTTTGATATATTTATATATTCTAATGGCACTAACATAGTATTGTTAGCTAACACTCCTATCACCTCACGTATATAATTTGCCTAAATGTAGTTTAGGATGTAGTTCAGGCTCACAGCAATCTGCATAATAAATCGGTAAATATTTTCTGACTACCAGCTTTATGCCTGGTTTGGGACTACTGGTCAGACCTACTACTGCTTATTGTGGAAGAAACAATGAGTGAGAAGTTTGGTGTGTATGAAAGTTTATAAGAATTTCAAGCTTCTTAGTTCAGTGTACATTGTAGTCTGAACATTCATTTCAAATAAAGAATTCATCAGAAATCATTAGGGAGTTTAGCATGGAACAGGGAAATGTGTTGATAGGGGTTCCAATTAGATTAGTGATAAAAACTGGCATACTCAGCTTTATTTTCAAATGTTTTATATGATATGCTAATATACCTTTCACAATGACCCCATGCTCTTGGTTAGGTTGATGACTAATTTTGATCTATTTTTTTTGAGGGTCTTTCCACTCCATGAGTTTGGGGACTACTCCCCAAAATCTTTACGTAAATAGGTAGGTCAGTTCTATGCTAAGACCCGAGGTTGTGGTGCCATGAGGGTCCTGAGGTACTTAGGGGATACCATGAGCACACCTGGCCTGTAGAGGGTGCACAAAGTGTTGGAGATTTAACAGGGAACTTGAGTGCATGTGCCTCTGGCCTCTATTATCTCCTGGTCCTGGCTCATTGTGGGTATTTTAATTGTACATTATATATTATAAAACGATGGAAAAGAGAAATAACTCATTGGTTCAGGATCATTTGAATCCAATCAACTTGACTTTAGAGTCTGCATGTATAATGTTTTAAGCTAAACATTACACAAGTACTGGTTCCCAGGCAAAACTAAGGACTATCAAAAATTGCTTGCTCACACTCATTGTCTGTATCCAACTCAAGCTCTTCCCAGCCTTCGTCTACTCTTTAATTCTTTCTCCCTGCCTCTTTCCATTGTAGAATGAAAGAGAAAATAAAGAAAACAAAGATATTTCAGAGACTAGAGGCCTTAGTCAGATTTCTTCTTAATTAACTTTGACAAGTCAAGCAGAAAGTTTGCACCAATTTAGTAAAAGCTGAAAAATCCTGAGGAGAGTTGGGGGGTAAACTTGTTATGCTGGGCACAAGATCTTGCACTGTGCATGTTTGTGCTGAGAGAGCAGAGAGTTGGAATATCCATTGGCAGGAAAATCTCCCTCTCCTTTTAATATGAGACTATTTAGAGAGGAAATGTGTGAAAAGCAATTTTTTTAAAGGAATCTAAAGTCTGCTATTAGCAATAGGTCTTTTTGAAATATGAGAGTTAGCTCATCTTAAGTAGGATTAAGCATGAATTCTAACAAATAATGGCTAATGTTTATAAGACAGTTCACATATGTAAGGTATTAGTATGCTTTAAACATGCATTTAATCTACATAATGACCCAGACAATCATGTCAACTGTTTTATAGATGGAGAAGCTGAGTCATGAGAGATCAGGTTATGAAATGTTGGGATAATGTCTTTCTTGATAATTATACTCCTAAGGCATCACTCTCAAGGGTTGTCTTTCTTTTTTTTTTGCTTTTTGGGTCACACCCAGCGATGCTCAGGGGTTACTCTTGGCTTTGCACTCAGGAATTACTCCTGGCGGTGCTTGGGGGACCATATGGGATGCCGGGGATTGAACCCGGGTTGGCCGCGTGCAAGGCAAACGCCCTGCCCGCTGTGCTATCGGTCCGGCCCCAGGGTTGTCTTTCTTGAGAAAGACATCTATGGGCTGTTGTTGGGGAACAGTTTTCCCCCAACTTGCCCTCCCAACATGCCCTCAGTCGGTGGAGTGTGAGACACTTAATTACACTTAATCTCAGGGTTGTGCGTTCAAACCTCACGTTGGGCGCCAGATGTCGGGGGTGGTGGGGGGGGACGTTTTCTCCCACTGTGCCTGGACATGCTGCACATCGGGTCCAGGCAAACATGGGGTGAAGGATGACAGGCGCGTGGAGAAACACCCTCTGGAAGCAGCTGATGGCTGATCACTTTATTGTCAAATACACACATATTTTGACAGATTGACCAGTGAGCTCAAAATGTTAACCCAGGGCAAGAAAGATAGTACAGAGTTAAGGCACACGCCAGGCATTGGGCCTGGGTGAGCCCCAGCACCTTGGAAGCTGAGCAGCCCACAGGGCCTGAGGAGCACCACATCCTCAGGTGTTCACAATAACTGCCATCAGCTTAGCTAAGAATTCTGGGAGAGAGGGACACCGCACCGCATCTAAAGCTGAATCGTTTCGCGCGCTCTCTGCCACCCCATTCAGGTACCAGCCCATGTCGGGGCTCCTGCCCGGGGCCGAGTTTTTACCCGGTTCCCAGGAAAGCCCGTTTTCACCCTTGGTCTTCTGGGGGATGGGAATTGACGGACATCGCACTGCGTCCAAAGCTGAATCCTTCCACGCACTCTCGGCCACCCCATTCAGGTACCAGCCCAGGTCGGGGCTCCTACAGACCGTGGAGTGCAGTTATTCTCTCCGCTCCATATCCCACAAGAACCAGAAGTTACCCTCTTAGCTGGAACTTTCACCAGGTTAGCTTAACCAACAGAAACACATCATCCAGTATCTCATTAAGCACACCTAAATTAAGATGGCATTATAAACAGAATAGTAACAGTGAGTGTGAAGGGCTGAGCCACATAGGTCACAATGGTAAAGCAAGCAGATCCCCACCAAGCTCACTTGTTGAAGAGGCTAGCCCAGAAGACCCCAACAGCAATGAAGTGCTATACAACCTCTCTGACAAGGAATTTAGAAAGGAGCTACTGAGGATGTTTAGGGAGCTAAAAGAAACAATGGAAAGCAATACCAATAAAATACAAGCAGATTTGAAGGTATAGATGCGGAAAATACAAACGGAAGAGTAACAGCTGCTGAGGACAGAATTAGTGAGCATGAAGATAAAGTCCAGAGACTCTCTAGAAAACAACAGAAAATGGAAAAGACTGACAATCCAGGAACAGATGACAAGAGAAGATCGTGATGAAGCCAAGAGGAGTAATATAAGAATTATTGGAGTCCCAGAGGGACAGGAAGAAAACCCTGATGAAGAAGAAACTGTCAAAGACATTGCTACAATGTTCCCAGAGCTGAAGAAAACATGTGACCACATTCAGGAGGCCCGAAGGGTACCAGCTAGAAGAAATCCAAATAAAAATACCCCAAGACACATCCTAATCAAAATGACCAAAACCTTACATAGAGACAAAATTCTGAAAGCAGCAAGATCAAAGAAAGAAATTGCCTATAAAGGAACATCCTTAAGATTCACAGCCAACTTGTCTGATGAAACCCTCGCGGCCCGAAAACAGTGTTGGGACATAGTGAAAAAACGCAATGAAATAAATGCCTCACCAAAAATACTTTACCCGGCTAGACTCTCATTCATGACAGAAGGAAAAACACACAGTTTCCCAGATAAACAGCAGCTCAGAAACTTCATAGACTCAAAACCATGGTTAAAAGAACAACTGAATGGGTTACTTTAAGACAAGACAGGACCCTCAAATACACCAAACTTCAGAAGAAAAATGGAGCAAAACCCCATAACAATAAATAATCTCTCTCAACGTCAATGGGCTAAACACACCAATTAAAAGATACGAAGTCACAGGATGGATAAGAGAATTGAACCCAACATTCTGCTGCCTTCAAGAAACACATCTCAACAGTCAGAGCAAACACTGGCTCAAAGTCAAAGGCTGGAAAACAATCCTACAGGTGAACAACTCCCATAAAAAAGGTGGTGTAGCCATCTTAGTATCAGACCACAATGATTTCAGACTGAAGAAGGTCACAAGAGACAGTAAAGGTCATTTCTTTATTTTTTATTTTATTTTATATTTTAATTGGATCACCATGTAGAAAATTACAATGCTTTCAGGCTTAAATATCAGTTATACAATGCTGAAACAACCATCCCTTCACCAGTGCCCATATTCCACCACCAAAAAAAAAAAAAAAAACAAAAAACACACCCCAGTATAGCTCCCATCCTTTCCACTCTCACCACCCCCCCACCTGGGTAACTGATAAATTTCACTTTACTTTCTCTTTACTTTGGTTACATTCAATATTTCAACAAAAACCTCACTATTATTGTTAGGAGTTCCCCACTAGAGTCAGACCTGCTGTGTAGAGATATGAGGTCGTGTGGCCGTAATAGCTGCGGTTTTGGATTTCTGTATTTTAGCAACTAAGTCCAGGGAAATTTCTTCCAGAAATTGGATCATTTCAAGCTTGTATCTCTCATTTGTGGTCCTCATAATATGGCGGTCACACTCCCTTCGTGCCCCCCCCCCACCCCAAGGAAAAGGCGAGAGAGAAAGAAAAACCTATCCACTTCTGGGCAGGCATGGGGCCATGGCTTAGTTCTCAGTCTGGAGACATTCTGCAAGGAGCTACTCGTACCAAAAGTAGTTTAGCTGGCCTCTGGAATCTTGCTCGTGCAGCTGCGGTGGGGCCGCATGGGTGATCACATCTGTGATCACATCTGGGATCACATCTCGGTGGCTGGTCAATTTCTTATTGATAAAGGGATCTGTACAACAGGAGGAACTAACAATACTAAATATATATGCACCTAATGAAGGATCAGCAAAGTACTTAAAACAACTCATAGACTTGAAGAAAGACATCGATAGCAACACAATACTAGTGGGAGACTTCAACACCGCTTTATCACCTCTTGATAGATCAATCAGACTCAAGCTTAGCAAGGACATAAAAACAGCATCTGAGAGAAGAAATGGAAGAAAGGGAGTTAGTAGATATATACAGGACACTTCATCCTCTAAAAGCTGAATATACATTCTTCTCAAGTGTGCATGGAACATTCTCCAAGATAGACCACATGCTGAGCCACAAATCATACCTCCATAAAATTAAGAAGATAGAGATTGTATCAGTGATCTTCTCAGACCACGATGTGCTGAAATTAGAAATAAGTCACACACACACACACAAACAGAAAATGAAATCAAACACCTGGAAATTAAACAACTCACTATTGGACAATGAGTGGCTTAGAAAGGAAATCAAAAAGGAAGTCAAAAGATTCCTGGAAATGAACGACAATAAAGACACGAGTTACCAAACCCTATGGAACACAGCAAAAGCTGTGTTAAGAGGAAAGTTCATAGCTCTACAAGCATTCATCAGGCAGGAGGAGCAAGCCCACATAAGTAACCTAACCTCACAGTTTAAGAGCTTGGAGAATGACCAACAAAAGGAGCCCAATCTGAACAGGAGGAAGGAAATAATAAAACTCAGAGCAGAAATTAATGAGATGGTGTAGGATTACATAGTCTCAGATAGTTTAGGTTTATTGGGTTACTCCCGTTACAGTGCTCCCATTCCTCTGTGTTTATTTGTAGCTTCTTTCTTAGTGTTCTGTTGACTTGTAAATATTGTTTTTCTTTTTTCCTTTTGTCCTTTGCATAGTTTATTCAGGGCCATGTCCTTTTTGTATGGACACAGGAAGACTTTGCAAATGCTTTGCTTTTGTAGCCTGGGAGTCATTTGACTCTACATGATATTTTCCTCCTGGGCATCTGTTCTCTTGACCTAAGCCTCAGCTGCCTGTTAGGGGTGGCAGATCTCTGCCCGGGGGAGGCTCGGAGAAACAAAAGAACAAAACCAAGACAACTCTTTCTGCAAACGCACGGGGGTTTATTCAAGCCAATATAGTTATATTGGGACCTTCAACTGTGCCTTAATTGTGGCATAGCCGAAGGTCCCGGACTCAAAAAGTGAGCTGTTTTTATACCCTTTTTGGGGAAAAGAGAAAATCACACATATTGCAGCATCAAAGGGAAATCACACCTATAGATCAAAGGGGATCACAGATAGGTCACTTCATTTGCTAATCTCAACATTTGTTGACTGTTAACTGTTTCCCTGCAAATGTTTGCATACATTTCCTAGGGCAGTTTGTTGGCCCATTTGGTGACAGTTTCCTGCCCAGCGGTAGATCATGAAGAAAATATCTTTCAAAGCAGGGGCTGGAGCGATAGCACAGTGGGTAGGGTGTTTGCCTTGCATGCAACCAACCCGGGTTTGAATCCCAGCATCCCATATGGTCCCCTGGGCTCTGCCAGGGGTGATTCCTGAGTGCATGAGCCAGGAGTGACCCCTGTGCATCGCCGGGTGTGACCCAAAAAGCAAAAAAAAAGAAAAAGAAAATATCTTTCAAAGCAGTCAAACAGTTACAAAGGAAAATTTAACCCTTAACCTGCCCTCCTCTTCATGCCCTTACTTCCTAGCACCCCCAAAAGCAGGGTCCCGATGAGGGATGAGACGGACCCAGGGCAAGCGGTGAGTTGTGTGCTACTCTGGCATCGAGATGGGCCTGGCCAAAGTACCTAATGCTTAACTATAAGTGAAGAGCTTGATCATGGACAAATGTTGTCATGATCCAAACAATGATAACTAGATTTGGACCCTGCTAGGGTAAAGAATGATTAATCTGGCCTGAGTGCTGTAGTCTGAGTCTGTGGCAAGATGTTGCCAGGAGAGCTGCCTTGCAAGCCTCAATGTATCTCTTGCTATGTCCATACAAAAATAACTAGTATTAAGATGTTAATGAGTGTTTGGAATAAGGAGAGGAGAAAAAACCCTTAAAGGTATTTTGCCTACTGGCAGTCAGGAAGGGCTTTGAAATGCCCCTAGGTTGTGTTCTCTTTTAACCTGACAGCTCTCAGGAAGGGATTTCTTATGTTGATTTTGCTACCTGGCAGTGTGTAACCTAGGGTCAAGGGCAAGAGGAGGAAAAAGGGAGGAGAGACAAGGGAATCCAGAGAGGCTTCAGTATATCCAGAGAGAGGACGGAGCTAGAAGTGTGGGACATGGGAAAGATGGAAGATTGAATAAACGGTAACTAATCAGCAACCAGATTGGTCCTCGTTCTTCCTTCACCTCTCCTTGGCCAATAGCCGTCTCGGTCAAGCCCATACACAGTGGTTCCAGAGCACCAAACGCACGCGGTGAGACAGAGCTGCCCAGAGAGTCCGCGAGTGTACATGCCCATTGATGTGCTTTAGTTTTTTACAAGATGGAAACCAAAAAAACAATCCAAAAGATCCATGAAACAAAGAGCTTGTTCTTTGAGAAAATAAACAAGATTGATAAACCTATAGCAAGACTCACAAAAAAAGGGTGAGAGAAAACCCTAATAAACCAAATTAGAGCCAGATAAATTCAGAGCTGATGAGAGTGAAATGGACCCTATGCGCCTAAAGACTTTGATTACAGAGACCTAACACATTCTGGCATCCAGTGCAGCTTCATATAGCAATGCATTGGGACTGTGAACTGGGCTACAACTCCGTGCTGCCTGGGGGTGGATCTTTCCTCCCCACCCAGTCTATCTACATGGAAAATGGTGGCGGCAACATCATTCACATGGCAGGAGCCATCTTCTAAGACTCCTAATGCAGAGGTATACGATTTTTACACTTGGGGATCCTAGGGAATCATGGGAAGTGGGTGTAACCAGCACACCCTTGGCCCAGATAAATTCGGAGCTGCTGAGAGTGAAACGGACCCTCTGCGCCTAAAGACTTTGATTCCAGAGACTTCTTACAGCAATGCACTGGGACTGTGAGCTGGGGTATGCAATTTCTGGCAGAATTTTTCCTGGACTTTATACAGAAATCCAAACCTCCGTGGACCCCCAAATATATGGCCACTTAATCTTTGACAAAGGAGCAAGAAATGCAAAGTGGAACAAGGAAAGCCTCTTCAACAAGTGGTGCTGGGAAAACTGGATAGCGACCTGCAAAATAATGAACTCTGACCTTTGTCTAATGCCAGGCACAAAAGTCAGATCAAAGTGGATTAAAGACCTCAATATCAGACATGAATCTATAAGATTCATAGAAGAAAATGTAGGCAGAACTCTCCATGACATTGAAGCTAAAAGCATCTTTAAGGATGAAACAGCACTGACCATGTAACTGGAAGCAAACATAAACAAATGGGACTACATCAAACTAAGAAGCTTCTGCACTTCAAAAGAAACAGTGACCAAAATACAGAAAGAATCCACAGAATGGGAAAGAATATTTACCTAATACCCATCTGATAAGGGATTAATATCCAGGATATACAAGACACTTGTAGAATTGTATAAGAAAAAACCTCCAAACCCATAAAAAATGGGAAGAAGAAATGAACAGAAGTTTCCTCAAAAAAGAAATACAAATGGCCAACAGGCACATGAAAAAATGCTCCACATCGCTAGTCATCAGGGAGATGCAAATCAAAACAACAATGAGATATCATCTCACATCACAGAAACTGGCACACATTCAAAAGAGCAAAAGCAACCAGTGATGGCATGGATGTGGGGAAAAAGGGACGCTCCTTCACTGTTGGTGGGAATGCCAACTGGTCCAACCTTTCTGGAAAACAATATGGACGGTCCTTCAAAAACTAGAAATTGAGCTTCCTTATGATCCCGCAATACCACTTCTGGGAATATATCCCGAGGATGCAAAAGAGCAAAATAGAAATGACATCTGTACCTATATATTCATTGCAGCACTGTTCACAATAGCCAAAATCTGGAAACAAACCGAGTGCCCTAAAACAGATGACTAGTTTAGGAATCTTTGATACATCTACACAATGGAATACTATGCAGCTGTTAGGAGAGATGAAGTCATGAAATTTGCTTATAAATGGATAAATTTGCTTATAAATGGGTAAATCCAGGGGGATTGACCCATAGCTGGAAGACTGTTTCATGAGCAGAGGGGAAAAGGCAGATGGAATAGAGAAGGGATCACTAAGAAAATGATGGCTGGAGGAATCAGTTGGGATGGGAGATGCATGCTGAAAGTAGATAATGGCCCACACGTGATGACCTCTCGGTGTCTGTGTTGCAAGCCATAATGCCCGAAAGTAGAGAGAGATTATGGGGAATATTGTCTCCCATGGAGGCAGGGGGAGGGTGGGAAAGGGTATACCTGGGATATTAGTGGTGGGGAATGTGCACTGGTGGAGGGATGGGTGTTTGATCATTGCGAGATTGTAACCCAAACATGAAAGCTTGTAACTATCTCACAGTGATTCAATAAAATTTTAAAAATTAAAAAAAAAGAATTCTGGGAGAGGCTCAGGATCTCCTGAGCACCACTTTGGATGCTCCCCTCACCCCCATCCTCCAGTAAACCAAAACTAAATGTTTACAAATGTATTTGCCATAGTATTTTAGGACATTCTTGCGTATATATGACATTAGTGATCTATCCTTCCATCCAGCATCTTCTAGTTTTCCATTGTGAGTTAAGCATTAAGTATTGAAAGTACATAGTTCACTGTCCAATCTACTGTTCAAATTGTGTGTCTAAATAGGCTCTAACTATATAATAATTTTGGGGGGTTACTATTTCACTTAACCTTTACAATAGTTCCATACATTAGGTAGGAACTCATTTGAGGATAATAAAACTCAGGATTAGGAGTTAGTTGGCAGTTTTGTTGTTGTATAACTGTTAGATGGTAAAAGTTTGAATGTTAATAATAAATTGTGTTTTCCTTAAAGGAAGATCAGTTCTTTTTTTTTTTTTTAAATGTAAAGACTTTTACATTTTTTAAATAGTTTTTTTATAGCTTTTTTAAATAGATCAGCTTTAAGCTTATTGCCAAAGTGTGCTTATAATATAGACTTTTATATATTTTTTTCATTAAGTTTTAATTTTTTTTATTTTTATTTTTATTTTTTTTTAAAGAAATATTTTATTGAACCACCGTGAAAACAAGAAAAAAATACAAAGCTTTCAGATTTAAGTCACAGTCAAATACTGATTAAACCACCATCCCTTCAGCAGTGCACCCGTTCCACCACCAAGAACCCCAATACACCCCCCTCCCACCCCACCCCCCATCTAAGTAGCTAATGATATTCCCATTATTCTCTATATATATTGAGTACATTTCATATTTCCATACAGAACTCACTATTATTGATTGGAAATTTTCCCCAACAATCAGGCCTGCCGAATAGGCATCATCTAATAATTTCTCTTCATTGGTAAGAGTGAAGACTTTGAGTCCGCGCGGCCGCGATAGCGGCCGCGCAGGTTTTGGGTTTCTAATATTTTAGCTCAGTTCACAGTCAAAATAGATGGCTGCAAGCATCCGCTCTGGTGCCAAAATGGGTTAGGAGACCTCAGGATCACAGTCAATAGGCGCGGAGGCTCTGCTTCTCGTGCCGCGGCTCTCGGTTCCAAAGGAAGATCAGTTCTTATGGGAAGTACATGCTTGTTTCCTTTCTTCCTTGACAGATACTTTTACAACTGCAGAATTTATAAATAACTGTAGGCGCTACATGTTTCAATTGCCATCCCTAGATAGATTAAGGATGAATCTATAGAGTCTCCTGCCCCTGAGTCAGGCTGTCTTCATCAGGGCCCCTTCGGAAAAGGGCTGTTGAGTTTCCCTCCCCACCTCAAGCAGAACCCCAGCAGCCGAAAACCTACAGAACCCAGCAACAGCCATGATCAAGGCCACTCTTCACATGCTCGGATGAGCCTCACCCATGAAGGAACTGACAGAGGAACCCAGGTATGCGGGATGCATGGCTGAGACCTTCAAGCCTGCTTGGATCAGGACTGGGCCTCCTCCACCCAGATACTCTGTTTTCCAGTAGCTTGGCTGTCACACACACAAACTGCCCCCAGCACCATATAATCTCATCAATGGCCAAAATCCGGAGATTGTAAAACAAAGCTCCCAGAAGAGAGCAATGGAATTTTTTTCTGGAGCGCACGGCCTCGAATGAACTCTTTATTTGTATTTGTATTTATTTTATTTATTTCCCCGCATGGCAGAGCCTGGCAAGCTATCCATGACATATTTTGTGTGCCAAAAACAGTAACAACAACGTGCTCTTCTTGTTCCTGGAGCAAGCAGACTAGCTACACTAGCACGCGACAGGGACAAATGGAGATGTTATTGGTGCCCGCTCGAGCCAATCTGGGAACAGGGGGATATCAGTGATACAGATAGATTAGAGACTCCTGCTAATAATCTTGAAGCTTCTTTCCCACATCCTTTATCTTTTACCCAGTATTAGAGTTGCCTATTTATCTCCCTACTCTCTGAGTATATAAAATAAATTTTAAATTTTTCTTTTATGCCAGGGGGAGGGGAGTCACAGCCAGTGGTGCTCAGAGCTTACTCTTGGCTTCACACTCAGGTATCACTCTTGGTATGACTAAAATGACCATACGGGGTGCCAAGGACTGAACTGGGGTTGGTGGTGTGCAAGACAAGCCCTACCTGCTGCACTGTTGCTCTGGTCTCCTGTAATTGAGTTTTTCTAACTTGTCCACTGTTTAATTTCTATGTCCTATACTGACAGTTGATATAAGACTACAGGAGGCTCAATGAGTGGGTCTGAGGATGCATCGGTGCTCAGTCTTATGGCACCCTCTGGGCTATCTCAGTATAGTTGTGAGCTTCCAGGTGTGCACTCAACAATTCTCAGGGGACCATGTAGTGTCAGGGATATTGCAAGGTGTCATGAAGCTTAGCCCTTGCACTGTCTTTCTGGTCTCTCAAAAAGAACAATAATTGTTTTATAATACCCACAGTGCCCCTGGAGTCCAGGAGTGCCCCTAGTGCCTTTCTGCAAGAACACATGGGTATCCTCCAGAGGATCTGATGATGTGATGTATGAGTAAGTGTTACGGGACATGGGGCCCCTGCCTAGATCCGCCAGCAACCCAGAGGCCATTTTATGCCAGTTACCTAAGTTGATATATGTAACATACATTTATGTATGTATGTATGTATGTATGTATGTATCATCTATCTATCTATCTATCTATCTATCTATCTATCTATCTATCTATCTATCTATCTATCTATCTATCTATCTATAAGCCTGGCAAGCTACTGAGAGTATCCCACTCACAGGACAGAACTTGACAAGCTCCTCGTGGTGTATTCGATATGCCAAAAACAGTAAAAATAACAGGTCTCATTTCCTTGACCCTGAAAGAGCTTCCAATCATTGGGAATGATGAGTAAGGAGAGGCTTCTAAAATCTCAGGGCTGGGATGAATGGAGACGTTACTGGTGCCTGCTCGAGTAAATTGATAAACAATGGGATGACAGTGATACAGTGATAAGAAAAATATTTCTATGCAAAGAATAAAATTTATATACATGGTCAGAAAAGTTCATTTGTGTAATAAAATTCAGTAAGCTTTAATAGCATACCTGATAAAAAATGAATCAGCCCATTAAATTCTCATGATTGATATAATTGTGACTAAAATTGAATAAGCCCAACAGATATTTCTCTTGGACATCTATGTTAAGGGTGGTGTCAAAGTTTCTGTGAGAAAATTTTCCCTGGCCACATATCAAGTCATCATAGAACTTATGGAATGAACTCGGCTTCTGATTTTCAGGCTAGTGCCCAAAATTTCCCGTCCAACTTCAACCATGTTTACTTTGAATAGAAAGCATTGCAAGATATTTATATAGCTATAATGAAACTTTGGTCATTCCAAAACTTTTATTAAGAACAGTTTTTAATTTTAATATTAAATATCTTTTTGGGTGCCCACATTTATAATTATCTGATCATCAGATGGCTATTGCAAAAATGAAATCAATTTGTTAATTTAAGTAACTGAGTTACAAAAATAAAAATAGAGCATTACTGCTAACAGTTTAATCTTTCTAGGCAACAGAGTTGTTATATAGGTTCAAGTATTTTTGGGACCCAGCATTAACTACTTGCCAACACCAACTCTCAGTGATCTATAGCACAGTGGTCTCTGGTGACAAGTCTTTTCAAGGGACACTTAACTTGGAAATAATTTTCTTTTTTCTTATTCTCCTCTTCTATGGTTGTCTATGCTAGAAGAATTTTAATGTCAAATGCCCTTATTCTGAACTCATTCTTGATAGCATTTTACTAGTAAATTTATTTTAAAATTTTATCTTTAAAGATTCAAGCACAAGTTAGATGAATGAAATGTCAGTTTGGCACCTGTTAGCTTGGTATCTTCTTTAGCATTAGTGATGCTTTCATTTACTTATTTAAATTTGCTTG
The DNA here is from genome assembly GCF_027595985.1 of Sorex araneus. Lineage (NCBI taxonomy): Eukaryota > Metazoa > Chordata > Mammalia > Eulipotyphla > Soricidae > Sorex > Sorex araneus. The sequence goes on from NC_073303.1 coordinate 105,701,694, forward strand.
GGCCCTTAAATTTTTGTTCTAAAATATTTTCTTCATTGTTAGCTATCATTGCTATCAAAGCCATTTTAAACAATAAAATAATGAACTCCAGATAGCCACATCCCCTAGCATTTTGTCCTTTATTTTCTTCTTTCTCTCTTTCTCTCTCTCCCCCCTCCCTCCCTCCCTCTCTCTCTCTCTTTCTCTCCGTCCCTCCCTTTCTCTTTCTCTTCCTCCTCCCCCCCCCTCTCTTGCTCACTCGCTCTCCTTTTGGGCATTGTGGTTTGCAATATTGATACTAAAAGGTTATCAAGAATATCCCTTTACCTACAGTTAACCCTCAGATCTTGTCTAGCGTCATCATTCCCAGCTATTATTGTCATATTGGTCTCTTATCTATCTTACCCACCCTTGGCTCCACACACACTTGTGCTTAGTTCCAACCATTGAGCAGTCCTCCCAACCCCTGTTTTTCATAGCCATGGATATTAGTCTTCTACTATATATATATATTTATTTCCCACAAATGAATGCAGTCATTCTATATCTGACCTCTTCCTTCTGTCTCATTTCACTCAGCATGATACTCCCATGTCTATAGGATAACATGGGTTTGTCCTTTCCGCCTTGCCACAGGAAGCTTAGGTTTATTGGGTTACTCCCATTACAGTGCTCCCATTCCTTTATGCTTATTTTTAACTTCTTTCTTTGTGCTCTGTTGGCTTGTAAATATTGTTTTTCTCTTCTCTTAAGTCCCTAGCATAGTAAATTCAGAGCAATGTCCTTTTGTATGGAAACAGAAAGACAGTAAATGCTATGCTTATGTAACATGGGAGTTAATTGACTCTCAATGATATTTACCTCCTGGGCATCTGTTCTCTCGACTTAAGCCTCAGTTGCCCATATTTCCTAGCCCCCCAAAATCTGGGTCCCAATGAGGGACTGCATGGACCCAGGACAAGTGGTGAACTATGTGCTACCCTGGCACCAAAATGGACCTGGCCAAAGTGCCATAATGCTTAACTATAAGTTAAGAGCTTGGTCATGGACAAATGCTGTCATGATTCAAAAAATAATTTGAATCATTAGATTTGGACTCTGCTGGGGTTAGGAATGATTGATCTGGCCTGAGCACTGTAGTCTGAGTCTGTGTGGTGAGATGTCCCCAGGAAAGCCTAAAAATGTCTATTACTGTATCCATACAGAATGGTAAATATTAGGAAGGAGAACTAAAGATGTTAATTAAGTTGTTGGTCTAAGGAGAGAAGAAATACATCTTAAGGACTGTTTTGCCCTTGTGGCTGCAGGTGGTCAGGAAGACTGGAAAAAAACATTTTGATTGCATTTCTCATGGGGAGGCGTGGTTGGTGAGGTGTGGTGAGAGAGGAGAAAAAGAACTGGGAATAGAGAAAGGGGGAAGATTGAAAGAGAGAAGGGAGAAGAAAGAAGGAGACAGAGAGAGAGAAGAGGACAGAAGGTTGTGGGAGACACAGGGTTAGAAGAGCAGCAGTAAGACAGAAGGAGTTAGAGAGAAGGCTGAGAGTAAGAGTGGCTAACGAGATTGGAGAGGAGTCATGGAGAGCATTGTAGAGCGAGTTAGAGAGAGGGTTGAAGAGAGCTGGGGGAGATGAGAGATTGAACAAACTGTAACTAATCAGCAACCAGTTAGGCCCTTGTTCTGCCTTCATCCGTCGAAGGCAACAGCCATCCGGGATGGAGAAGCGGCTAGAGAGCACTGAATGCAGGCGGCAAGAGAGAGCTGCCTGGAGAGCACTCCGACATTCGGGAACATGTAATTCCCCAAGCAAAGGGGTTTTCACAGTTGGAGAGTGGGGATTTCACAGCTGGCATCCCTGGGGGGGGGCGAACTAGTAACTAAAAGAAAAGAAATTTTACATATCCTGAATATGTAATCACAAAATCTTAAACTTCTATGAATTACTAACTAGAATATTTTAGTTTTATAATTGACCTTGAGTTTGGATCCCAGCACTTACATAGTTGTATGTATGTGTAATGGTCCTGCTCAAATGATTCAGCTATAACTATAGTCATCTTGGTTCACTAGCTCTTGGAGAATAAAATTACTGATCCTGAAATATGCATGTCTGAATATTTCATGATTTTAATGAAGATGTCATTTACTTATATCCTATGTTACTCACTCATTGTTTCCTTGGAATCTATGTATTATGCTATAAAAAGAGGCCACATGTTGCAATTGTAAATCCCTTGTTCTAATTTTGGAATTCATAGTAAAGAATAAGGCAACAATGCAATCCCCTTCAATTCTATTTTAGGGAGTAGGTGAATATGAAGAGAAAGGTGAGACATTTTGCCCATGAATAGAAGAAATTCTGAATTCTTAATTCAAAAGCTTTTCTACATTTATATACTGATATAAATAGCAGTGAGTGAATGAATGTACTATTTAGAGTAGGATACATTTACTTCTTGAAGGGATGGTCATAATTACTAAGTCTCATGAAAAAGTATTTAAAGGTTCTAAATACAGAGACACAGAATTTATAAAAAAGTATTGGTTTTCAGCTCAAATAGATCAGGCCTGAAAAACATTCTTATTAATGAAATTGAGGCAGTTTGAGGACAGCCCATAGACAGGTGTAGAATTTTAAATCTCGAAAGAAACCAGAAGCCACCATTAATCTCGAATCTGCACAAGGCTGAATAGATGGAGGTAGATCACAGGGGGTTGGGTCAGCCTGGTGCTTGCCCAAACACAGCTCCTGTAGCCACTTACCCCCCACAATCCAAAATTGCTGCAGTGCCCCTGGCCAGACTCCACCATCTTGGAATTTGGGTATGCGACTGTTGTGACTGAAATCTCCAGCTTTTCTCAGAGCTGAGATGGGTTGCCTATGCCCACTTCCCAATATACATAGAAGCACTGGCAGTCACCCCCACGAACCAACTGCAGCACCACCCTGTAAGCTTTTTTACTTCAGATACCCATAAATAAATCTTGAAAGAGACCAAAAGTTGCAGTTAATCTCAGACCCACGCAAATCTGAACAGATCAGGGTAGATCAGAGGTGGGTGGGTTAGCCTGGAGCCTGCCCAAATAGCCCCTAGCTGTTGGTTACTCTGACAATCCAAAATCACTGCCATGCCCCCCGACCAGACTATACTGTCTTGGGATGGACCTCACTGAGATATTAATCTGCTAAAAATTTGAATATGTGGGTTTTGTTGTCGAAATATCCAGGCTTTCTTGGAATCAAGATGAGCTACCTTTCCCCACTTCCCTGTACTTCCAGAAACCTGGCAGTCATGTCCACACCCTAAAGCTGCCACCCAATGAAAAAAAAGCTACTCCAGCTGGATATTCCTGAAAAAAAATACTGGACACCCTGAATAAGCATGATGACCTCTTAGTACCTGTGTTGCAAACCATAATGCACAAAAGGATAAAGGAAAGAAAGATGCCTACCATAGAGGCAGGCGGAGTAGGAGTTGGTAGGAGTTGATGAAAAAAAAACCTAAATTTGAGATACACTTTAAAATAATTCTTCTTTTCTTGCTGTTTAAACTGTTATTCTTCCCTGGATTTTTCTTTGAATAAACCTCATGACAAAATAAGAAAAAGCGTATTTCAGTGTGCTAATAATAGCATATTCCAATAATCAATAATCAATAATCTTTATTTAATAAATAAAGATAGTGTAAAATTTAAAAGTTCACAATTTATTTTGATTTTTGACTTGCATAATTAATATTGAATATAGAGAAATTTTGCATCCTCAGTCTCCAAGGCATTTACTTTTTTAGTCTTTCTCAAGGAAGAAACATTTATAAGGATTATTTTAAAAAGCAACAATCAAGGTTTCAATGCTATAAGCAGTCTGCTAACACAAAATAATTTTCTGCATCTATTTTATGAGTCTATCTGTAGGTCCTTAACAATACTATAACAATAAGTGCAAGCAAATTAAATCCATCTCAACTTTGACATATAGTCATGTACATGAGGCTATTATTTTTCTCTTAGGGGGAATAGAAACACACTGTTGTTAACTTAATGAATCCTTAGGCTACATTGCTGCCAGATAACATTGCTGAGAGACTTTAAGGCATCAAACATTCCTGACTCAATATAATATGTACCATCTCGCAGAACCAGAAAATGGGGTTCATGAGGAGAGGGTGCGAGAGTGATAGGGATAGAGGAGACAAGCACACACATACAGAGAGAGGTGAGCAAAGGCTACTGTATTGTAACTCCACAGTGCTTAAGTATGCTTAGGTTTCAATCTACTTGCATCATGGCCTTAAGGTAAAACTAGAAGTAACTAATGGCACCTGGGGCAACTAGGGGAGATAACAATAGATATCCAGAAGGTTGATCTATTGGTTCCTGTTGGCTAACCATCCTGCTCTTGTAAAAATGTCCCAGTCCTCCAGTTCTTGTAAAATGGTTTTCTCAACCTGTTTATGTGAATATTTGACCACAAGCTATATGCTGAAGGTGTGTTCACCACAATAATAGTTATTCTCCTGATATGCAAGTCATTATATAAAGGTTTAAAGGGGTCCTAAAGAGAGGAATAAGTGTCTATACTACCTGCCCAGATGTGAGAAGTCTTCAACATTGCAGGAGGGCTCAACAGACCATGAGTGAGAGCCCTTGAGAAGTCTCTCTGCTTTAGTTGGCCACAACGGCCCAGAGGGTAAAGAAATTGTGTAGCTGACAGAACCAAGTGCCAATGGGCTGGAAAGAGAAATGAGGCTTGATGAGCTAGCTGCGGTTCTCTTTTCATTATTGAGCCATGATTTCTATTGATCACGGTCACTGTCACTGTCATCCCTTTGCTCATCAATTTGCTCGAACGGGCACCAGTAATGTCTCCATTGTGAGACTTGTTGTTACTGTTTTTGGCATATCGAATACTCTATGGGTAGCTTGCCAGGCTCTGCCGTGTGGGGGGCGAGATACTCTCCGTAGCTTGCCAGGCTCTCCAAGAAGGGGCGAAGGAATCGAAACCAGGTCAGCCACATGTAAGGCAAATGCCCTACTGCTGTGCTATTGCTCCAGCCCGTATATCACCAGACCAAACAAAAGCTTTGTATGTAGTACATAGATGACTTTTATCCCTTCTTAGCCAAGGATCTAAAACAATTTCTTTCTGCAGATATCTTTATTTATTTGCTATTAAAAATATTTTTGCTTTTTGGGTCACACCAGGAGATGCACAGGACTCCTGCACTCAGAAATTACTCCTGGTGGAGCTTGGGGGACCATATGGGATGCTGGGAATTGAACCCAGGTTGGCTGAGTACAGATATCTTTAGTATTGAAACATTGAATTGCCTTTTCATATAGTATGGTAGAGAAAGGTATGTGGCAGCGGTTATTTAATGGGATCCTTGGAATAATCTCTTCTTGGAAGTTTAAAACACTATTGCCCATGGAGATATTTTATCCATTTGTTATTAATGGATAAAAGGTTTTTATTTGCCACATGCTTGTATGCAAGGGATGCTCTAGCTAGACTCTTTAGTGCTCATGCGACCAGAAAGTGCTGGAAACCTCATTTGGGGGTGAGTCATCTCCTTAGTCCCTATTGATTAAGTTTTTAATTTATTCACTCAATAAGTGAAGGGGGATGTCATCTTTTCCATTCCTAAGTAACAGATAGGATAACATACCACTTCTCCTGCACTTGGGATATATTGTTTTCAATTTGTTGCTAGGTGTTAAGAGTTGTGTATTTGAGTCAGGAAAAGCCTAAATGATTGAAAGTGAAGACTTTGAGGCTGAGTCAATAACTCAAAGATCCGTAGTGCATGCCTGGCATGCACAGGACCCCAAGTTTGGTCTCTGTTACTGCATAACCTCCCTAATACAATTTGGTATAGTTCTGATGATCCCCAGAAATGCTGGAGAGATCTTAATGTGCAGAGTCTGAACTCAGGAATATCTAGTCTTCAAATCTAGCTCTTTCACGAGAGTAATGTGAGATCAGTTTCTGCATCTACAAAATAGAGCTTACGATAGAACTCGCAGTATGATTACCATGTGGTTTATATAGGACATAACCCACTTTATGAAAGTAATTTTTCCTCTCACCAGAGGGAGTTATTATGGCGAGAGTAGAGAGAGGGAGAACCCCTTTCATGATCTAAAATTTCTGCAAGTTATACAATTCTGAAGATTTCTCTTTTTTTCCCTTAAGCAAGTTGGCATGGAGGTTTATTTTTTAAAAATACTTAACTCTTTGCTATCAGAGGTTGTAAACTTGAATTCTCAAGGGGGATGGCAGAGTGTACCACTGCTTACTGATGAGGTGTGCTGAACTGGCTTATGTGCACTATAGTATAGGAGCCATCTCCATTCAACTTCAGTAGATAGTTACCAAATAGAAATAATTAGAGAGATTTATTTGCACGCTTAACTGAAATTGTTGGAGGAGGGATTTCCAAGTGCTATTCATCCAGATTAGCCAGTTCCAGTTATACTGGGGATGGGGAGTGTCAGGGCCACCCTGGAAGTGTCCAGAAGCCACAATAACTAATTATGCTTCACCAGGAGCCATGGGCTGCTGGGGAGGTAACCCAGGGTCTAAATCATGCAAGGCATTTGCTCTTTTCTTTAAACTATCTTCTCAGCCTTTCAAGCTGAATTTTTTATGTCAATTTAAAAGCATTATAAACATGAGTTTAAGAAGATGAAAGCTTTGTGCCTTAGAAACAACATGTATGTAGTCTAAATAGGCAATGAGTTACCCATTTGTACTTTCCACTTTATCTAAAATATAGTAAAAAAATTAGATTATTACCTATTAATAATCATTCGATGAATGATGGTTGTATTGTCAACTTTCCTAAAGAAGACTTCTTTTTTCTTAACGTTTGATTAAATTTCAGAGAAAATACAAAAATAATCCCATAATTTCTTTATAACAAATACTTCAAAGTAAACTATTCAGAGAACAAAAATCAAGACCAAAAGTGATGTTTTTCAATTCCTGAAATAGGGAGTAAAATATTTTATTTATTTATTTATTAAAATTTATTTTTTTTATTTTCAAGTGAGTCACTGTGAGGACAGTTACAGGGCTTTTAGGATCGAGTCTCAGTCATACTATGCTCAAACACCCATCCCTTCACCAGTGCACATGTTCCACCACCAATAACCCCAGCATACTGCCCTTCCACTCCCCCTCTGTCTGTGTGGCAGATAATTTTCACTTTACTCTTTCCTTACTTTGATTACGTTCAATTTTCGACAGGAAACTCAGTATCATTATTTTGAGTTTTTCCGAAACAGTAAGACCTGTCAGAATGGCGTCATTAGATTGTATGTTTTCTATTATTGGTAACAAAGAGCATATGATGTTGCACGGTCTCGAAAGCGGCCGCCCAGTTTTGGAATTCTGGTATTAAGTCCAGAGGTATTTCTGCCAGCAGCTGCTGCATTCCGAGATTGGTTTCTGTGGCGCTGGGATCATGGCTGTTCAGGAGTGGAGTTGCTGTACATGGGCGACTGCTCTGGGTCTCATTTGGGCAGGAGGCAGGGCCAGTTCTGCCTCCCCCATCGCAAGATTCCCCATGCATCCCGTCCTATCACTGCACACTCCTACCTCTGTCCAGTTGGTTCTGAACGGTGGTGGTTGCCATGCTGTCTAGGGGGAAAAAGGCCAAGGGACAGAAACCTTTCCCCTCCTGGGGCTGCACGGGGCGGTAGCCTAGTTTAGAGTGCAGGAGTGTATGTGCCAGCAGCTGTTGCGTTTCTGAGATTGTTTTCTGTGCCTCTGGGATAATGGATGCTCTGGGGTGGCGTAGCTATTCCTGAGCATATTTTTTGTATATCAGGAAAGGTTTGGAGATGTCCCAGTCCTGCATACTGGATCCGTGTTAATAGAAGCTCAGTGTCACCGGGGCTTCATCTGGAGAAGGAGTCCTGGCTGTACCTTCTCCGTCTGGCACCCCGGTGTTGCAGGCCGGGTCTGGGGTCCAGAGTGATCTCCAGCCTGTGGTGCTGCCAGAGCGCCCCCCGAAAATATTTAATTTTAAATAAAACTATTGGATGTTATATTTGGCTGACCCTATCTATTCTTTGGTGCCTAACTTATCTGTGTTTTAGTGTATTAACCCCACCCTGTCAATCAAATCATTCTCTGTGGAAAAATGAGCTAGTTTGGGGGTGGGGCTTGGGGTATGCCTAAGAACAGAGGAGGCATTTACAGCTTTCTCTTATATATTCAATGTTCAATGGAGAAACAGTTCTTGCTTTCAAAAATTTATTGCATGTTTGGCGAATTCACAAGTTTGCATCTTTGATCCTAGTCGTGGCAAGGGCTTTTCTAAACGCCATAATGAATCATTGTTCCTCCTCCTTTTACTGTACCACTGTCACTTTTTTTTTCTGAAAATAAAGACTTCAACTTTAAGGAGACAACAAAAGTCATTTGAAAGAATGCATAAGGACAAGGCAAGACTGCGGATTGCAAATGGTGCCAAAAATAGTTAATAGCAGGGAAGGGAAAAATGAGTGAAAAACAATATCCCGGAGAGTTGATTGCCCAGATGCTAGCAAATTCCAAATGTTTTTAATTTCAGATTTTGCAAATACAAAAGTGTTTCTGACAGTGACCTGCCTTCTCTAGAAATGCCCTTAAGTAGACCGAAATTGACAGTGCTCTGTGGAGTGGAATCTGTAGAACCAAGTACCTGATCACTTGGCTCTCAGTTTTCTAGTGAAACACAGCAAGATTGTGGGCTAAGACACTGCATTTAGAAGTAATGTCCATAGAAATTTGTACTGAATACAAATGGGTTTAGATATTTGTCTCATCCCTTCTGTACAATGTTAACCAGTTTGTTTGATCTCAGTTGCCTTTCTAGGAAATCAGAGTCCTCCCAGCATTTCTCTAAGTAACTGGGTTACTGGCACAAAAGACATGCTCAATAGCTGCTTGCAATTTATAAGATAAATTATTCCCATATGAACAGGAGATATGCCAACCATGGTAGATACCCCTTGCCAAATACCAAGCTTGATCAACAAATACTTGTGTGTGTGTAAAAGTCACTAATTCTGTTATTTATTAATTTAGACAACATATTAATCTCTAGCTGAATATGAGAAAATGAACTTATGCATATTAGGGTTAAAATTTACAATGCGGGTGCTCGGCTCCGGCCGAGTTTCGGCCTGGGTGCCCATGCCTCTGCACAGCCGGTGGATGTGGAACAAGCGGGAACCAGAGACAGCTTTAGGATTTGGGGTTCCAGCAAGTGCTTGCACCCATGTATGGAGACTGTGAACTAAGCTTTTGCTACATGCTGTTCCAGGAAGGGAAATGATTCATTTTCCAACTTAAATCTCTGCGGACTTAATTACTATAATACAGAAATTGTAAACTGCGCGGCCGCTACTGCGGCCGCGCAACATTTTATCTCTTCATTCTCATCAGTGGAAAACTTATTATTAAATATTTCCTTGTTAATAGAGCTGTATTCTTGGGGGATAAATTCCAACAAAAATAGTGAGTCTGTTTTGAAACTCTAACAACAATAGTGAGTTGTGTGTTGAAATCTGGAATGTAATCAAGGTAAAGAGAAAAGGAAGTGAAATTATCATTCACGCACGGGGGGGGGTTGGGGGGTGAGGTGTGGGATGTATACTGTTTTTTTTTTGTTTTTGTTTTGTTTTTGTTTTTATTGGTGGTGGAATATGGGCACTGGTGAAGGGATGGGTGTTTGAGCATTGTATAACTGAGATATAAGCCTGAGAACTTTGTAACTTTCCACTTGGTGATTCAATAAAATAAATTTAAAAAAATTTACAATGCTTTTATGTTTGTACTAGTACAATGAAGGACTGGAGTGATAGCACAGCAGGTAGGGAATATGCCTTACATGTGGCCGACCTGAATTTGATTCTTCTGTCCCTCTTGAAGAGCCCGGCAAGCTACCGAGAGTATCCTACCCACACGGCAGAGTCTGGCAAGCTACCTGTGGCATATTCAATATGCTAAAAACAGTAACAACAAGTCTCACAATGGAGACATTACTGGTGCCCACTTAAGCAAATAAATGAACAACGAGACTATAGTCTGCAGTGCTACAGTGCTACTAGCACAATGGATGTTCATCTATTAATTATTGAAATGTTTGTGGGACTACTCAATGCCAGTAATGGCCTGGTGCCTTTACTGATGTAAGAAGGAAGTAGTCCCTTATCTTCAAATAACAATGTTGCTCTTATTGGTAGAGGCTGAATAAATACTGGTTTGGTGAGGGTGAAGGACTGGTACAGGAGGTAAGGTACTTGTTTCCGGTTAACCCTGGTTGAGTTCTGGAACTTCACATGATCCCCTGAGCACTGCCAGGGGTTACACTGAGCACAGAACCAAAAATAACCCTTGAGCAAAACTGATTTGGACCCAATCTCAAACTTTCCTTAGTATATTATTTTATTCAGAAAATACAGATTTAAATAAGAGTTGGAGGGATTTACACAATAATTTCAAGCCAAAACCTTTTGCAATATGTACCAACTGGTAAACCTGCAATTATAATGACTTTTTTCCTGCTCTAACCCCCAAGGGGCTGAATCATTAGCTTCAAGTTTTGCTTTAATTAGAACTGAAAGAGTCGAAACCCACCATGGACATCAGTCTGATGATTTGTCTTTCCTGTAATCCTCAAACCACTTTAGAAAGCTGTTTTATCTCTTAAAATTCTCAGAAGCTCAAGATATGTCCATACTTGTCTAACTTTCATTTTTATGAATGTATCTTCAGAAATACTTGTCTCTGACAAGTGACTTCTTGATTTATTTAGACAGAGGTTTTAGTTTTACAGAAGAATTTCAGATTAAAGACTGATTTTTCTTTCTAGCCAGAGGCCATTTTTAGACTGTTAAATCTTTGATGCCAAGAGAGTTTCATTATAAAGCTAATGGACCAATGCCTAGTGTGTTTACTCTCCCATTGCTAAATTTAATCCAAAGAACATGCCTGACTGCAAACAACCTTGCCAGACACCGACAAAGGGAGACTATTCATTAAATAGGTTTGCTTTCCAACAGGCTTTAGTCCAGCTTTCACTCAACTGTCTTCCCAGGGAAGACTGCTTCGATTCTCCATAGGCTGGGTAGAGGTTACTTCCTGTAATTTTTTATTAGAACAATTTTTTATTATACAAGTAAACTATGACCCACAAGCCAATTCTAATCCACTGCTTTTATTTTTTTGGTATGGGGCATGAACTAAGAATAGTTTGTAAATTTTCAGATAGTTCAAAAAATTGGAAAGGGTAATAGTAATTCATAGAGTCTGAGAATGATGTGCAATTCAGATTTCAGCACCTAAGGAGTTTCATTGAAACCTACCACATCCACTCATTTACGGTTTTCATGCAACAATGGCAGCATAGTTGTAAAAGATAACACACGACCTGGGAAGCAGATATACTTTACTCTTTGACGCACCTCAGACGATGTTTTTAACTTCCTGTTCTAGAAAATTCTCAGTTGTGGGTTAGGAAAACCTGTATTGTTTGTCCCTCTGCTTCTCCTTAGAAGTGAACATTCTCTGTGATTGGCCTAAGTGGACTTGTAGGAGGTCAAAGTTAAATGCAGATGAACTGGTGTCAGAGAGGCATAAACTTACATCTTGCCTCTTCTAATGTGTGATCCTAGCCAAAGTGTTAAAACTCTGATGCTTGGTTTCCTCTACTGGTGAAAAAAAAATAAAAGGCCAGCTTTTTATTTTAAACATTTGGTTTTTTGTGGCTGGAGTGATAGTATAGCAGATAGGGCTTTTACCTTGCGTGCGGCTGACCCGGGTTTGAATCCTCCATCCCTCTTGGAGAGCTGGCCAGCTACTGAGAGTATCCCACTTGATCCCACTCGCACAGCAGAGCCTGACAAGCTCCCTGGGGCATATTCAATATGCCAAAAACAGTAATAACAAGTCTCACAATGGAGACGTTACTGGTGCCCACTCGAGGAAATCCACGAACAACAGGATGACAGTGCTACAGTGCTTTGTTGTGGCTTACTTTACTTACTTACTTTACACACACACACACACACACACACACACACACACACAAACACACCATAAGATTTATACCCATGTCTTACCTGGCATAGTTGCCACAAAATAAATGTCAAGGAGATGTACCTTTCTTCTCTTTTTTCCTGAAAGTCTTCCGAGAAAGAAGCTTCATGTCATTTCCTGGTAATGATTTTTTTGCTCACTTTTACAAGCGGAATCTATGCTTAGTGCTCCATGAAAGAAATGGCTATATTCATTTTCAAAGGAAAACTGGAACATTGTTTAATATCAACCAACAGAATTCTGTGGGCCAGAGAATTTCTACTAAATATCTCACATTCTGTGTTCATTCTTATAAAGTTCTTTTGTCTTCCACATGCGGGCAATCCCTACCATATCTGTTTTAATCATTGTGACTTTTCTATCAGTCTGACATTTTTACCAGTTGTCCACTCAAACCCTTTCTGCATTGTTTCAGTAAACAATATAACTTAGTTCAGTTAATAAACACAAAAGAAGTTAATTTTTCTTGAGCTGAGAATTTCAGTCATCACCAGAAGAGAATTAAAATATTATTCGCCACAAATCCTAGGATTTACTAGATTTGTGTCGCTTCATGTATACACTTTCATTTTATTTTTTGCTTGTTTGTTTTATGGGCTCTCAAGCAGTGCTCAGGGTGATGAGGATAATGTTAAACAATACTCCACCAAATGGGCCTGATGGTCCAATGCTGGAACCCAGTGATGAGTCTCCTAAACTCTTACTGTCTCCACGGCCTTTTTGTATATGCATTTTTTTAGTGGATTTGCATATAACCTAACGTGTCATTCCAATACTGACTAGTAGAGCCAGGATCCCTGCAGGTTTGAAAAAATTCCATTTTCTAATAATAACCAATCAATTGGAGCAAACAGAATATTTGTTAGTAGGTTTGACTCCAAATTGTTTGAATATAATTACACTTTATCGGGAGACTCTACATGGCACAGATTCTACTTGCTACTCTAAAATAGAATAGTTCAATGTTGTGGAGAAAATACTTTATTCACCTACTTTTTAATTTCAGGTTTTTTGTTTTTGCTTTTGGTTTGTTTGTTGAATTTGGGGTCCATTCCTGGCAGAACTAAGGTCCATACCTGGCAGGACTAAGGTCCATACCTGGCAGAACTAAGTAACTAAGGGTTACTCCTGACTGCTTGAGGATCACCCCTAAGGTGTTCACTGTGAAGCAGAAGGGATCAAATCTAGGCCTTCATGACAGCTGAACTTTAGCATTTTGAAACATCTCCCTGGATTTTATCTATCTAATTATTTATTCATGGTTTAGGGGCTACACCTAGAAGTGTTCAGGGATTATTCATGATTCAGTGTTTATAGATCACTCAGTGGCACTCAAGGGGACTGTATGTGGTGCTAACGATCTATCTGGGGTTGGCTGCATGCAAGGCAAGCTCCTTAAGCATTGTACTATCTGTCTGTCCACTTAGTTTTGTAGTCTAATCTGGTTTTGAGATTAGATCAGGCATGTGGAAATAGAGTGATCTTTGGGCTACTGCATTTACACAATGAGCTGACTGAGATTCAATTTATATAAGGCCTGGAATGAAGTTGTCACTTTTATATTCGTTGTATTATTAAATTATCATGCAGTTGAAAATATTGTTCCATTTTCTATTTTTCTGTTTATTTAAAGTACAGACTTAGACTCTCCTTTCTTTAAATAAATTAAGTTTGTAATTTACTTCCCACTTTTTCTCATCCATTCATTGGAATGTAGAATCAGGTCAGTTGACATTCACCCTAACTATTCTAATATATAGAGAGTATATTACTGTATCACTGTCATCCCGTTGTTCATTAATTTGCTCCAGTGGGCACCAGTAACATCTCCATTGTGACACTAGTTGTTACTGTTTTTGGCATATCGAGTATGCCACGGGTAGCTTGCCAGGCTCTGCCATGAAGGCAGGATACTCTCAGTAGCTTGCTGGGCTCTCCAAGAAGGACAGAGGCTTTTGGGGCAGCCTTTAATTACCTTTACAGGTGAATATGAGCACTGGTGAAGGGATGGGTATTCGAGCATTGTATAACTGAGATTTAAACCTGAAAACTTTGTAACTTTGTAACTTTCCACAATAAAAAATTAAAAATAAATAAAAAAAAATAAAATAAAATAAAATAAAAAAAAAAAATAATTTCCTTTACAGGTGAGTATATTATAAAGTAAATAATATCTTTGTTATATGTAATATAAAGATATTAGAATGACTTATTTTTGGTCATATCCTTCTAAATTAATTTTTGTTGAGCATTTTATTTACCCTTCCACATTATAAAATTTAATATGATCATTAAAATATAAATGCTTATCTTTGTAATATTTTTCTCTATTACATCTCAGATCTCCCATTTTTGCCAAAAGTACAATTCATAATGACTTTTTTTCAATGATTGTTGTGGGAAATATACTCAATATCAATCACATGGAGGCATTGATCACTTTATATGTTTTCGATATCCACAAATTTCAGTTTTTATGCTTAGATAAATAACCAGTCTCTCATCAAAGAGTTCATATTTGTCTTGTATTGATTGTGTATTATTTCATAAAATATAATTATTGATGCCAGCTTCTCATTCCAAAATGGACCATGTAAATAAAAAATGCTACTTGTGATATTAACAGTTGTTTTAGAGAGAACTAATTTTAGTCTTTTTCTCTGTTTAGTGATTTCTTTTTTTTTAAATTTTTATTTTATTGAATCACTGTGAAAAAAGTTACAAAGCTTTTAGGTTTAAGTCTCAATCATATAATGATCAAACCCCTATCCCTTCACCAGTGCACATGTTCCACCACCAAGAACCCTGATATACCCCCCTCCCATGTACCCCCCACCTGAGTGGCTAATGATCTTCACTTTACTCTCTATATACTTTGAGTACATTCAATGTTTCAACAGAGGACTCACTATTATTATTTAGAATTTTCTGCCAATAATCAAACCTGCTGAAAAAGGCATCATTTGATAATTTGTTTTCCATTGCTGAGAGTGAAGAATATATGAGCTGCCGCAGCCGCGCAGTTTTAAATTTCTGATATTTTAGTAATTAAGTCCAGAGAGATTTCTGCCAGAAGTCACAGAAAGACAAGGCCTAGAGAGAAAAACCTTTCCCCTCCCCGGGCGGCCTGGAGTTGTAGCTCAGTTCACATTTTAGATGCATTTCTTTAAGAAGCTGCTGGGTGCCAAAATTAATTAGTAGCCCTCCAGGATCATAATCTTTAAGGAGCAGAGGAGCCGTTTCGTGTGTGTGGCCGCTCCCTGATTTCTTTGACCAAAGGGAGAACAGTTTAATTTATGAGACTTGAGAAGGTGTCTGTCTCTGTTAGGTTCTATCTCTTGCTTTATTAGCTTACTTGTGTAAGTGGCCTGCCCTTCTCCCTTCCCCAGGTAAACCTGCATTCATGGGCAGATCTGTGTTGTGCCTTCTAGAGATGGGAATAGAGATGCCTTCTCTTTGCTCATCACTGAAACTTGATTAATGTAAGGAAATTGAATATGAAGGAAGCAGTGATTTGGGGAGTGATGGCTACACAAACCTAAGCTCCCAAGCAAGTGGGTTATTCCAAGTTCAGATCTGATAGTTGTAGGAATGAAAGGAGTCTAGCAGAAGGGCCATGTTGAACCCTTTATCATGTGCAGAGATACTAGTTACTGTCACTGTCATCCCGTTGCTCATCGATTTGCTTGAGTGTGCACCAGTAACATCTCCATTGTGAGACTTGTTGTTACTGGTTTTGGCATATCGAATACACTACAGGGAGCTTGCCAGGCTCTGCCGTGCAGGCGAGATATTCTTGGTAGCCTGCTGGGCTCTCCGAGAGGGGCAGAGGAATTGAACTCGCGTTGGCTGCTTGCAAGGCAAACGCCCTACCCGCTGTGCTATCACTCCAGCCCAGCCAAACTAACTTCTTTTTTTTGATGGAGGGGCTCCACATAGTGGTTCTTGGGAGCTTCTTCTGACTCTTTCCTTGTCATTTCTGGCTGCTCCGGGCACCATGTGGCACCAGGGAATGGTCTGGGGTTGGCCTCACACAAGGCAGTGCCTTACCTCTTATAATATCTCTCTGGCCCAGTGTTTCCTTTGTCTACAGTTGGTAGTGGAGGGAAGTATGGATATAGTAATCACTGCTGTCCTCTGATTGTGCCTCTTCTATTTCTATTCTGAGAATATGTTTATGACTTCTATTTGCCTATGGACGTTTCAAGTTCTACACTTTCAAATAATCTTTTCTGTTCAATTCTAGTCAATCGCTAAATGCAAATTTTATGAGATCAGGAACTGAATGGTATATGTCCACTTGTGTATCCCCACTACCTAGAAAGACTCTACCACAGAATAGGGGCTCAATAAAGGCTTGTTGATGAATGCATAAAAATATTATGTAACCGTTTGTTTACACAGTTTCTATTATTCTCCAGTTTGGACTCCAACTGCCTTTCTGGGCTCTTATCACCCTCCTATTTTTCTGTCAAGATGAAATCAAAGACCTGAAAGTCAATGAGTCTTTAATACTATTCAAATAAACTTTTATTTCCTTTAAAAAGAAATCATAGAACAAATTACTTAAATAAAATGTTAGATATGTATTCTTGGGGGCTGGAGCGATAGCATGGCGGTAGGGCATTCTCCTTTCATGTTGCAAACTCGTGTTCGATTCCTTCGCCCCTCTCGGAGAGCCCAGCAAGTTACCGAGAGTATCGAGTCTGCATGGCAGAGCCTGGCAAGCTACCTGTGGCGTATTGGATATGCCAAAAACAGTAACAATAAGTCTCTCAATGAGAGACATTAACTGGTGCCCGCTCGAAAAAATCGATGAGCAACAGGATGACAGTGACAGTGGCAGTGATGTATTTTTGGATGGAGAGTTGATTTTAGAGCTATCTGATAACTATGAGACTGTAATTATATGGTGTAATAGTATTTTTCTATGCTGAGCAAAGTTTATCCCAATGCACCATTCAGTACGAAATGATCCACTAAGGACTGCCAAATATCTTTGAGGATGGAGGCAACATTTGAAAATTCCCACTACTGATATGCCCTTCTGCTTTTTTGTACTCTTGTGGATGATAAAGTGAGATTTTCAAGTCAAATTATTTGACCCATACTTAATCTTAAATTGAAGCTAAAAATAAATAGAACAGCACAATTAAAAATTCCCCAGGATTGTGACTTCCATGATGAACTTAAATTGAAATTCTCATTGTGAGGATATTTATGCTTAACATGGTTCCAATTTCATGATTATAAGAGTAATACTGAACACACTTATAATTAAAGAGCTATATGTATTTTGCTATTATGTGAGAGAATAGGGACCACATACCTACGAATAATGGAAATCAATTTTAAAATAGCATTTTCATTTGTCGACACTTAACCTTTTATATTTAATATTTCACTAAAAGTTTATCTGGATTAACTTGGTTAGTTTCATTTTGCTGAAATACAAAATAGTCTATTCAGCTTGATAATATATTTAATGTTGGCTTTGTGAATGAAACTGGCATATATGATAAAAATCTTGTAATCATGTTAAAACCAAAGTCAGCTTTTTAAGAGCAGAGGTTATCTAGATACTTTTTTCCTGTACATTTTACCTCCTCCCACGTTGTAATGATAAATGAATTTTCTGCTCTTTAAATTTCCTAACTAACCTTTGGGAAAAGTCAACTAAAATCGCTGTTCTTAGTTCTATCGCCAATAGCTGCAATTACAAGAACTTACTCACTTTTTTTTTTTTTTGGCTTTTTGGGTCACACCCAGCGGTGCTCACGGGTTACTCCTGGATTTGCACTCAGGAATTACTCCTGGCGGTGCTTGGGGGACCATATGGGATGCCGGGGATCAAACCCGGGTCGGCCGCGTGCAAGGCAAACGCCCTACCCCCTGTGCTATCGCTCCGGCCCCAAGAACTTATTCACTTTTAATTTAGAAATAGTTCTACTATAGTTTCAATAACACAGCTATAATAATATTAAAGTTCATAAATTAGTTAATGAAATTAATGAATTGCTACACAAAATGACTAAACACCCACCAGCACTGAAGTGCCCATAATGAATGATCCTCCACCACCGTCTTTTTTGTCACTCTAGTCCAACTTCTTTCCCCTCACCCCATTTTACTATAATTCTAACTGCCTATTTGCTTCTTTTCATAAATTATTGGTTTGGGTAACACTGTAGCACTATCGTCCCATTGTTCATCGATTTTCTCGAGCGGGATACTCTTGTAGCTTGCCGGCTTCTCCAAGAGGGACAGAGGAATCGAACCCGGGTCGGCTGCATGCAAGGCAAAAGCCCTACCCGCTGTGCTATTGGTTTGGGTAATTGCTATTGGTTTGGGGAATTGTAAAATATATTAATTTTTGTAAAAACTGAGATATTTATAGTCCAATCTTCATCACCCTTTTGCATTTGTTGTGTTGGCTGGTATCATTTCAACTACTGACAATGTATATTGAGATGATAATTGCTTCTCCACTCAAATAGCTCATTGTTTCCACAATCTTATCATATATACATATTTAATTGAATCAGCGAGATACACAGTACAAAATTGTTCATGGTTAAGTTTCAGTCATATAATGTTCCAATACCCATCTCTTTAGCAGTGTAGATTTCACACCACCACCACCACCAACATCTCCAATCTTCCTCCCACCCCTCCTTGCCTGCCTCTATGGGAGGCACTTTCTCTCTCTCTCTCTCTCTCTCTCTCTCTCTCTTCCCCCCTCCCCCTTTGTGTCCTTTAGGATGTTTTTGTTTTCAATACAGGTATTAAAAGGTTATAATGTATATACCTTTACCTCGTTTCAACACTCAGTTCTTGTCCAGAGTGATCATTTCTAACTATTATTGTCGTATTGGTCTCCTCTATCCTAACTGCCCTTCTCCCGTCCCCTCCCCCCACACACTTGTGGCAAGAAATAGTAAATGATTTAATTTGAATCTTTCATTGCTTTTACAAAATAGTCTTCTTGGGTATCCTGACTTGTAATCCTCATATATTGACAAAATAGATTATTTTCTCTTTTCCTACACAAAGAATGTCTCTTCTTGAATATACTTTATACCTGAGAAATGTCCTTTTTAAAACCAAACATTATTTTGATAGCTATATTTACTATTTGAGCAGACATTGGATGATGGTAACTTATTTGATGAGCAAATTTATATATCTGAATTTTGTTGTTGTTGTTTGGGCCACACCCAGGAGGATCTGGGGACCATATGTGATACTGAGGATTGAACTCGAGTTGGTTATTATATTGAATATCTGGCTCTGATATATTTTAATTTTTTTAGATTGATTAAAATAATCTATCTGATACTTTATGCTCTTTGTTGGAGCAAAAAGAAAAATAAAATAAATATACTTTATGCATATCTATACACATGTACATACACAAAAACCAAAATGTCATTAAAAGTCATTATAATACCCCAGCCAGCGGTCCTCTGGTTCAATGATATAAATTTGGTGCAGCATTCTAAATATTATAAGCTAGCTATTACTTTTCTAAAATTGATTTCCCTTTTTTTTTAATGATGTGTCTCCTATTGCAATACACACTGTAGAATGACCCTTTCCTTATCCATCTGTCAGGCATACAGGCAAAGATATTCTTCCCATGCGTCTATTGTGTCTTTGTTAGAAGGGTAGAATGTATGAGTCACCTGGCAGTGAGCCAAAAGGTGATGGTAGAAACTTCCAAATCCTCCTAATTTGTGAGGAGCATTTCCTATGAATTATTTATATCAGTAATGTTACTGTATTGATCCAAGCTTTTTTGACCTGTGGGGCCTTGAATTTATCTTTCTCTGCCTGATAGAAAAGCAAGAAGTCTGAGTTTTATTTTCTCTACATTGAGTCCGGTAAGCTACCGAGAGTACCCCACCCACAAGGCAGAACCTGGCAAGCTACCCGTGGTGTATTTGATATGCCAAAAACAGTAACAACAAGTTTCATAATGGAGACATTACTGCTGCCCGCTTGAGCAAATCGATGAACAACAGGACGACAGTGCTATAGTGCTACAGTGCTACATTTAGTAGGGTGAGAGAATAACAGGGGGCAGGCATGAACTTATCTAGGATGTGTGGAGATTTATGATTTTTCACATAATTATATAGGTGGAATGGTGTTTATGCACCAATGTTATCCTTCTATCATTTCAAAAACAAAGTTAAACTCTTAATGATATAGGATTAGTATTTGGTTCAGAATGAGAACCCACGTTTTTTCTTAACTTAGTCCTTCTCCCTCTTCTTTTACTTTCTCTTTGGTTTTGGGGTTATACACAGTTGTGCTCAGGGCTTACTTTTTTTGTGCTCAGGGATAGCTTCTTGGTGGTGCTCAAGGAAACATATGTGCTGACAGGTTGCCTGGGTGCAGGGAAATCACCTTAACTCCTGTACTGTTTCGCCAGCTCCATAGTTCAGTGCTCTCTTAATAGTATCAGAAGTCACTACTAGAAGGTAGCATGGTGCACTTTAGTTCTATTTTCCCTATATCTTATGGAAATCACTATAAATAAGTTTTCTTTTCTCTACCTCTGGAAATTTTCCAGATATGGTCAGTAATGCAACTCACAGGGCTAGAACAGCCAAGAACTCCAGATCTTATTAGAATTAGCATAAATACTACTAGCAACATGTTACCAATAGGGAAGATCAGATAAACTTATCTACAGTAGCTTAGTCTAAATGTGTCCAATACAGGGTCACTGGGGAAATAATTCTTAATGGGAAACCATGCCGTTAGTTGGCTTAGCAGTCAGAGAATAATGTATTTCTGGCCACCCACTTCATGTGGGAGTCCTACAATTGGCGCAGACCTTTGGTCTCTGATTTGCAAGTATCAGCATAGTTAATGTGGCTTCATTCCATCTTGGATTCTTGGACATTATTAAGGAGCATGAGAATCTGGCTTATTTGGCAATAGCACAGTCATTTTGTTGAACCATCATTATGATGGGTAGTATAATGGATTGAAGCCATTGTGAATCATACCACGTAGGATATTTTGCACAAAAGAAGCCTTTTAAGGGGGAAACTTGGCTGAAAATATTGTGCGTTATCCCACAAATTTTATGTGTAGGACTGAGAATCTTCATGCTGGTGCTTAGCCCTTAGAATGTTTATAGGGCTTTCCTTCCATCTGTGTATCTGTCTGATGCCAAACTCCATGTACTTCTGGGAATTCTGAATGGGGAGCAGATGGGAATTTCAAAACCAGTGCTTCCCTTCCCTGCACACTCAGCCCCCTATCTGTCTGGAAACTACGCAACCACTTCAAAGCCAAGCCACACCTATCAGTATATTCAGTTTGGTGTAAGACTCATTTATTTTGTCAAATAGAGGTCATAAGGATTTTTCCTTAAGTGGATGTTGCTCATTAATGATCATAATATTATATTTCTTCAAAATCTTTTAAACTTGTGACTACTGCAATGTCCTTTATTAGATTGCTTAAAAGATAGAGTTTGCACACAGTAAAATGCTCAAGCCTTGGGAACAAAGATCAGAGGAATTTTTATAAAAGTACACATGTGACCAGCACATCTACAAAGTAAAGAACACTGTTACTGCACTAGAAAGGCTCCTCCCTGGTTAAAGTTCTTTTCATTTTACTGACACATTTTCCTTTTCATTGCCAAAACTTGATTTTAGGCTTTTCCATGTAAGAATAAAGAAATACCAGAATAGTCCTCATTTTAAGGTACAGCCATTTTTTAAAAATTCAACCAAATAAGTTGAATTTTCTCGGGGTAAAAGAAAATTTTACTTCTCTGTTAGACTTCAATATTTTCTTGCAGTGTTTACCTTTTTGGAGATATATCTAGTTTACAACTTAAAAATACACTACAATAAACTGGGTGTTTTTGTCCATACATATGTAAGTCAAATAATACTCTTTTGAGACATAAAACTTGGGTGTTATTTTGATGTATGATTTGTAAATTTAAAAGCAATTTTCTGTTAGTCTGTTTAACATAGCATATGGTGTCATGTTTTGGGAGTTATGACATTCTATGGCTGGATCATGATTTGTTTCTCCATGTGTTGAAACTCTGAAAATACAGTTAGAGGTAAAACAGAATTTCTTAAACAAACAACAGTTATCTAGAAGTCTTTAAACAAATGATAGGTTTTTCCACGATATTGAAGATAAATGGCTGGAGTGATAGCACCGCGGTTGGGCTTTCGCCTTTCACTCGGCCAACCCGCGTTTGATTCCTCCGCCCCTCTCGGAGAGCCCGGCAAGCTACTGAGAGTATGGAGCCTGCACAGCAGAGCCTGGCAAGCTAC
Source organism: Sorex araneus (assembly GCF_027595985.1). Lineage (NCBI taxonomy): Eukaryota > Metazoa > Chordata > Mammalia > Eulipotyphla > Soricidae > Sorex > Sorex araneus. Next base: position 105,724,084 of record NC_073303.1, read on the forward strand.
CCATGTGTATTGAATATGCCCAAAACAGTAACAATAAGTCTCTCAATGAGAGACGTTACTGGTGCCTGCTTGAACAAATCAATTAGCAATGGGATGACAATGACAGTGATTGAAGATAAAAGTATCTTCAAGGATGACATGCAACTGGCCAACCAAGTGGAAACAGAGATAAACAAATGGGACTACATTAAACTAAAAAGCTTCTGCACCGCAAAAGATATAGTGACCAGAATACAAAGACAATCTACAGAATGGGAAAGGATATTCACCCAATACCCATCAGATAAAGGGTTGATATCAAGGGTATATAAGACACTGGTTGAACTCTACAAGAAGAAAACATCCAACCCCACCAGAAAATGAGCCAGAGAAATGAACAGAAACTTTCCCAAAGAAGAGATACCAATGGCCAAAAGGCACATGAAAAAGTGCTCTACATCACTAATTATCAGGGAGATGCAGATCAAAACAACCATGAGATACCACCTCACACCACAGAGACTGGCACACATCCAAAAGAACAAAAGCAAACAATATTGGAGAGGATGTGGGGAGAAAGGGACCCTTCTACATTGCTGGTGGGAATGCCAACTGGTTCAGCCCTTTTGGAAAACAATATGGACAATTCTCAAAAAATTAGAAATTGAGCTCCCATTTGCCCAGCAATACCACTGCTGGGAATATATCCCAGAGAAGCACAAAAATATAGTCAAAATGACATCTGCACTTATATGTTCATTGCAGCACTGTTTACAATAGCTAGAACCTGGAAAAAACCCGAGTTCCCTAGAACAGATGACTGGTTAAAGAAACTTTGGTACATCTATACAATGGAATACTATGCAGCTGTTAGAAAAAATGAAGTCACGAACTTTGCATAGAAGTGGATCAACATGGAAAGTATCATGCTAAGTGAAATGAGTCAGAGAAAGACAGACATAGAAAGATTGCACTCATCTGTGGAATATAAGACAACAGAGTGGGAGACTAACACCCAAGAATAGTAGAAATAATGGGGCTGGGGCGATAGCACAGTGGGTAGGGCATTTGTCTTGCACGCAGTTGACCCGGGTTCGATTCCAGCATCCCATATGGTCCCCTGAGCATCGCCAGGAGTAATTCTTGAGCACAGAGCCAGGAGTAACCCCTGTGCATCGCCAGGTGTGACCCTAAAAGCAAAAAAAAAAAAAAGAATAGTAGAAATAAGTACCAGGACTTTGACTCCATGGCTTGGAAGCTGGCCTCACATTCTGGGGAAAAGGTAGCTCAGATAGAGAAGGGAACACCAAGTAAAATGTGGTTGGGGGCCACGCGGGGGAAGGGTGATACATGCTGACCTGATTGCTTCTCATTCAAAAATAGACTTTCCTTGACACTGACGTTGGAAAGAACAGATGGACAACAGCTAGGTTACAGATGTCACCTCTTCACGTCTTCCCTTTGTCAAAACTAGGGAGAGTGTTTGCTATGCATGAAACTGACCTGAGTTCAATCTCCAGCACCCATGTGGTTCCCTATACCACTAGGTTCCCTGTATCACTAGGACTGGTCCCTGAGTGCAGAGTCAGTAGTTAGCTCTGAGCACCCTGGGTGTGCTCCCTTCCGCACCCCTGGCCCCCCAAAACCACTGAGGAGTTCCTTTGATCTTTATTCACCCCTTAAGAATGTTACATCTGTCTGGCAGTGAATAATTTGTGATGAAGGATTAGAACATTTGCAAGGTGATCCATATTTTTTAAATGGCTTTGGGTAAATAGCTCAATATTCTGTGCCTATTTCCTCTCAAGCCAAAAGAAGATAATATCATTTATTCTATAGAATTAAGTAAAATGGCATTCATCCAGTATTTGCTTGTATAAAACAAATGTAAAAAATCCATTAGATGACTATTTTTCCTATTAATGCATGACAAATGTGGAATCATATCTTTAAGTTCCAAAAATACACCTATAATGGGTTTAGATCATGGATAAGTTTTATGATCCCAAGTCAAATGCTTTTTCAATTTAATTGTGCATTTACTTAAAATAGCACTAAGATCTATTTGAAATGTGTTACATGATTTTCTCGTGGGTATTCTGGATTAGTAAATGATACCAGAACCTAGATTAATGACTGGTAAAGTTCTCTGCCCAACTTAAGATTTTTTTTTGCTACTGAGGTAGGGTGGGAGCTATAGCACAGCAGGTAGTCACAGCATTCGCCTTGCATGTGGCCAAACCCAGGTTCAATTCCTCCGCCCCTCTCGGAGAGCCTGGCAAGCTACCGAGAGTATCTCGCCCACAGGGCAGAGTCTGGCAAGCTACCCATGGCGCATTCAATATGCCAAAAACAGTAACAAGAAGTCTCAGATGGAGATGTTACTGGTGCTGGCTCTACTGAGGTACACAAGAATCTTTGGCTATGAACTGGTTCAGTGGCATCTTTCTTAAAGCTGGTGTTAAGTTGATCTGAGTGCGTATATTCATTTCATAATACCAGGTCTCTTACTAACACTTCTTCCAATTTTTCTAAAGATTGAGCCATTATGTGCCAGGTTTCTATTTTCTGTCAGTGGCACCTCAGATTCTACATTGCTACTTCATAATATAAGTTAGGCAAAATTTTAGATCAAGATTTAATAAATTTCCCCTCCACTTTGTTGTTTTCTTCAGGGATTTTATCAAGGATTCATTCCTCCAGTAAACACAAACTCTTTAAGGCTGTGTCTTATTTATTGATCACAGTATTATCACAGTTCAGCCTTTTATCTGTCGAGATACTTTTCCTATTGGAAGTCATGTCACTAAATCTTAGAGCATTTCCAGGCTCAATTTTTGAGGAATGAGGTATAAAGCCTCATTTGTGAGTGTAGTATTTGATTCTGAAGTGTAGTATTTGATGAGGTCAGCTTCAGTTAGAGACTCACAGCTTCCTTCCTCCAAAGCTGCCAAATGTTCTGGGGGTCAGATTTCTTGAGTGAATGATATTCCTAATGCTCCCATTTCCTTCACTACTTATTTTACTGAAGTATCTTCGAATTCAAAAGCTGAAACTGATTTCTATTCCCTAATGCCCCTTTGCATTGAATCCATCTGTCCACTTTCTTCTTGATATTTCACAGTGATAAATACAATAGTCACTGTTCTTTTATGGCCATCAAGTCTAAGACAGAGGTCCCTGAACAAAACCTTGTTGCTAATTCACCTCTTTTCCAGATCAGATTCACTTCGTTCTAGATCATGTTTTCCAGTTAGTAAAACTGCGAACTATATGCTAAGTACATTATTTTATATTTTAAAAGAAACAATCAGCAATTGAACTGAGAGGCTCTCTGTACACAGTGAATTATCTCCTCTTCGCTTCAAAGACTTCTATGAAATGGATGAATGGGCAACTTGTATTACACCTTCCCCCAAATAAAATTTTATAGGACAATTAGCTGAATATTTTTTATAATTGTCAACTTTAAACAATCTTGTGTTACCTATCATATGGTTGCCTGCATTAATTTTGTGATGTAATGATTTTGTTTGTTTTGTTTCTGGTGATATGAAAATTTCCTGTCTTTGATATATGACTTCACTAAAGCCTTGACTACTGTAATGTTAAGAAAATCAATAGCCACATTGGTGGCCATGATTCAGAGACTCACAAATAAATCTTGGAAGAGAAAGAGAGCAAGCCTCTGGACGTTGCACCAGTCTGTCTCACCTGGGACACCTTGAAGGGCGGTGGGTGAGTCCTCCACCTGCCCCAACAGAGTCCTGGCAGCCAAAAAGCTCCAAAATCCAATCGCTGCCATGCTCACGGCCATAGGCTGGGGATGAGCCTCATCTATGAGAATGAATCTCAGGTGTGTGGTCTGTGTGATTTAATAAATCTACAGGCTTTCATGTAGTCAGAGATGGGAAACCTCCCCCATTCCCTGTTCTTCCAGGAGCCTGGCAGTCATGCCTACAAACTACCTCTGATGCTATATAAGTTTACTAACAGCTGTGATCCAGAGACTCACAAATAAATCCCAGAAGAGAGAGTAACACACTGCAGAAATTCTGTTCCCCAATGCCACCATTCAGTTAAAAATTTAACTCTAGCTGTGTCACCTTGTCACCTTAGTTAAAATTTAGAATTGCTGGAGCAACATCTCATACTCTGCCCCACTGACATGTCAAAAGTAGCACACCACATTTGAATGGGTATAATGTAGAAGGCAACCTATTCTGGTCTCTCTGTTTCTATATATATATATATACATATGTTACATATATGTATATTCTTAGACACATATATATACATATACACATATATGCATATATATGTCTGTGTGTTATTAGCACACAAAGGACAACCTGTAACAACATGTTAGTAATCTCTTATATAAGGGATTAATTACTCCATAGTGAGATACAACATTCTTCACACACTTTCTTCTAAGGAAACTTTTTTGGATAATTTTTAGCAGATTATTCATAATAAGCAATACAAATGACTTATTTAGTACGTGCTTTTGGGGCAGGTTTAGGTGGTGGTGGGAAAGATGGGATGGTGTAATGGTGTTAGGATTGGTATTGGAATATTGAATGTAACAAATTATTGTTAACAACTTTTAAATTTTTTTTAAAAATTAAAAAGAAAAAGGAAATCAATAGCCAGCTCTGTGGAAAAACTCAGTGCTTCCTATAGATAATGTTGATTTGTCGTTTCTCCCTGGCCACAAGGACCTTAAGTTTATTGGGTTACACCATTCACAGTGCTCTTGAGACACTCCCATTTCTCTGTGTTTATCTTTAACCTCTTCTCTGTGCTCTCTTCACCAATGAGTTAATCACCACTTCCCCCTAAGCAGTACCTGTGATTTGTAAGGTCAAATTCTTCAGAAATTTATAATTTTGTATTTGTAAGTGAAATATTACTTCTCTTCTTCTTTTATGTCCTTTAGAATAGTTTACTTCAAAGCAATGTCCATTTTGTATAGTCACAGGAAGACAGTTAATGCTATGCTTTTGTAACTTGGGAGTTAATTGACTATAAATATATTCACTCCTGGGCATCTGTTTTCTTGACTAAGCCTCAGTTGCCCTTAATTCCTAGGACCCCCAAAGTAGGGTCCTAATGAGGGACTGGATGGAAGTAGGGCAAGCTGTGAGCTACTCTGGCATTGAAATGGGCCAGGCCCAGGCCAAGAGCCATAATACTTAACTGTAAGTTAAGAGCATGGTCATAGACAAATTCTGTCACCATCCAAAGACAACTGGATTAGGACCCTGCTCGGTTGAGGAAAGACTAATCTGGCCTTAGCACTGTAGTCTGGGATCTCTACCAATATGTACCCAGGAGAACCACCCTACAAGCTTAATGTATCTCTTCCTGTGTTCATACAAAATGACTAATATTATTAAGAAGTAGAATTAAGATAAATGTTTAAATAGTTGTTGGACTAAAGAAAAAAGAAACACACCCCTAGGTGGTATTTTGCCCTTGAGCAGATCTCCTAGCTGCAGGAGATCTTTGTCTTAGAAGAGTTCCCCCAGAAGGAAGGGCCTTTATATATGTTGATTGTGCTGCCTCACCGGGTTATAGTTACTACCTGGAATTCTTGGAGGTTGAGCACTAGACCATGACTGAGAGAGGACCTCGTAGAGACCAGCATGGGGACAGGAAGAGACGGGAATGAGGGGAAGTGTGAGACTGGAATGAGGTGCTTAGCGAGACTGGAACAGGCGTGTGGAAAGAATGGAATGAACGGCAACTGATTACCAACCTGCCTGCTGGCCCTGTTTCCTCCTCATGTGTCTGTTGGCCCCGGCTGCAGGCCTGGGTGAGGGAAGCAGCTCATGGCCACCGAATGCACGTGGAGGCGCTCACTTATTTATTTTGTGATAACACAGTTTCCCATAACTTCCAAGAATAGCCCACAATGTCATTTTAATGTCCTAATGACACTTAGTAGTTTTCAAAGGCAGTAGTTTTTTTTTAAAGCAGAAGTTTGCCAATACTGTTATAAAAGTCACATTCAAATGGTAGGTTTTTCTGGTAGAGAAAAAAATGGGTAAAATATGTATTAAAATAACAGTGTCAGTGGTTTTTGGGGGATCGCAATTAAAGGCATAGTTATAAGTTTTAAGTTTTTAAACCATTGATGAGTTTATTCTGCTTTGCTTTCTCCTTTGTATTTTTCTGATTGACATAGAAAGGCATGTTCCTTACATTTATAATTCTACATTTTTATTTCATTTTTGTTTTTATTCATTAAACTTTATACCACGTGGTGCTCTTATTTATTGCCTTTTAAGAAAAGTTCCTTACAACTAGATGATCACGTATTTTATTGTTCAACCTTGGATTTTAGAGAATGAAAGAGGACATTATTAATTATTATTTCCAGACACTGGGTATTAACTGAAAGTATGTGGGAGAAATATCACTGCATTTATACTACTTAATCACATTATTTATAATTCTGATGCTGGATTTATAGCTGCTAAACAAAGAGTAAATCATTTAGTAAGTTTTTAATTGTCTTATTACAATATATAAACCTTTTGTACATATGTGTGTATTTGTGTGTTTGTGTAATGGTTTTGCTATATTCATGCATGATTTTCATGAGAAGCAAATGGATGTATTTATATCATTTAAAAAACTCTCTAGGCATTTGGCCTACACTGTGTCATAGCATATATAATGGTCTATAGATCTAAAAGGGAAGAGTTTTCGATCAAGGTCCATAGAAAGGTCCTGAGATGGAAAATTACCTGCAGCAATTTTATTTGGAATATTCTTAGCAATGCCAATTTGTGTGAACAAATAAGTATCAGGTAAAGAAATTGAAGTGTGTTGGGGCTGGAGCAATAGCACAGTGGGTAGGGCATTTGCCTTGCACGCGGCCGACCCGGGTTCGATTCCCAGCATCCCATATGGTCCCCCGAGCACCGCCAGGAATAATTCCTGAGTGGATGAGCCAGGAATAACCCCTGTGCATCGCTGGGTGTGACCCAAAAGAGGAAAAAAAAATTGGTACAGTTGCAAAAATGACTTAGCCTATCCTGTGTGCATCTGAGAAACTTACTTTATCCTTTTAAATTGACATGAATTAAGAGGTAGGTGATGGACCTTAAATTTCTCATGAGTAAGTTATTGTATATATGCTACTCCTGGACTTGAAGAAAAATTTCTGTAAGCTCTACAATTTCTCAGGATGGACTCAACTCTCGGGTATCTATAGTCAGTATTGCTGGACATTGGAGGAATGAGGGACTGTATGTAATCTGAAGGGAGAATCTGGAAAGTATACCTCATTCCACTAGCGAAATTCAATTTTGATTGAAACACTGAAGCACATGAGCCTCCTTGTAATTGGGAAAATTAAGGTACCATTTTCTGCAGATATAGAAGTCTTTTAGACATTGAAAACACCAGAAAACATAAGATATTTTTCATTGTATTCAAGTGTTTGAACTTGCAAGACTCAGAGAGTCTATACTGTCTCCTAGGCACCATTAGTGATGTTGGCAACACTCATAGTCTAGGACTGTCCAGCAAATGAGAACATTGAGGAGGTTTAGCTACTGGAGTTGGGACTCCGAGGTTATCTAGAAGGCAATAGAACTATTTTCAGAGATAGCATGCAGAAATGCTGAAGGTATATAGGCAAACTGATTTTTCCATGTTGATCCCCTTACATGAATTCTGATGTCTAAAGCAAGAATAAAGATCATAACTCGGTATTTCTACATTTCCCAATTCAATATTAGGAATAATAAGGCTACAATGGTGGGGGCTAAGAAAAAGACTCTCACTCCTTTATCCACTAGTCTCTTAACAGTGTTTCCCACTAACTAGCTCTAATCACAGACTAGCTGGCAAGGAAGTCTCTAAGTGCATCCTGCAGTGGTCAATCCTGAATAAATTAATTCTAATGATGTTCTAATGGAACAGATAATTAAAAGCAGGTTTCTAAAAATGTCCAGTTTACTAGGGAAGAGAGTTGATAAGCTCAGGGTACACACACTATCAACTTTAGGGTGACTGACTTCCATAGTAAGAATCTACTCTGAGAAGGGAATTGAAGAGCTAAATAGGAAGTGAGATGGAGAGCAAGTCAATAAGAAATGAATGAGGGTGAATATTTGTGACTCAGTGAGTGCACAAGAATGCAATTTTGCATAAGCTCAACATTTACAAGATAATGAGAGCATTACACAGTTTTGACTCACAGTTGGATATTCCTGAAAAGGTTGTACTTTTTGAGATGGATTCAAGACCAGCATGTAGTTGAGAGATTGGAGATAAAAGATGGTACTAGTCACTGTTGGAAATATGGGAAGATAGACTTTGTATCTTAGTCTGGTTAATATCTATCAAGTCGACTTGAGATATTATCTGATCCATAAAGTCTTTCCTCTTTGAGTTTCTTATTCAGTTTCCAAACTCACTAATTTCCAGGGCCTTCAGATAATTTGTTCCTCCTTTCCCTGTGTCAGTACCTCAGTAAATTCCATAAACATCAACAGCCCATAATCGACAGGATATCAAAGACATTTTCCTTTATGACTGTTATTGCTAATAGAAACTCCTAAGAGCTATCTTTTGTGTGTTTATTTTTAATCCTTAGAATTATAAAAACAATGTATAGCCATCTATAGTCCTTGAAAATATCAGTGTAAAATCACAAAAGTTTATTATTCCTTTATATTTCTTTTAAAAAGATACTTTGTGTTACTTGCATTTTTGAAAGAGAAGAGATTACTTACTAAACCTCTATTGTTTAAAGATCTATCTATCTATCTATCTATCTATCTATCTATCTATCTATCTATCTATCTATCTATCTATCATCCATATAATTCCCTAAGTGAGAAATTGAAAGAATTATTATATAAATGTGACTTTGGACTCTAAGATCTTGAAGTGTTTCAGTCTAAGATTTTGACGGGTGACTTTTCTATGAGTTGATTAGGTCAGCAATATGCTATTTAGAGGAAAATTCAAGCAATTACTCTAATGTTTCTTCCTTAAATGATGCCAAACATCTGGAAAGTCAAAGAATTGGATAAATTAATTTTTTCTACAGAACTGTAAGAAGATTGTTTTCTTAACATAATTTTTAGGTTAGAGTTGAAATGAATCTAAATGTGTTGAATTTCAACCACTGGAATAATTGGATAATGTTGCTACAGAGAAAAAATAAACCTACTTAAAATATACAGCAATGAAAATCAAAATTTCTTCTGATATTATGTATTATGTCTGATATTATGTAGACCAAATTCCAGTAATGGCTAAATATATTTTTCAATACTTTTCTGAGCAGTTAGACATCAAGTAGATCTTGCCTAGTGTTAGAGGGATATATTATCTGATAGACTCTCATTGGCTCTTTTGTAGTTGGCAGTTTTATACGTTTTCTTCAATTTATTACATGTGAATTGCCAGCGAATTCAGTTTTGTTTCCCCACATGAGATATTAGAATTATTTTTGGTCTAAAAACATGAGACATTAACTTTAAAAAATCTTATACATTAATTCATTTTTAGAGTTCCAAAAGTGTTTCATTACATGAATTTTTTTTCTTGCCAAATTTTATTGAGATACTGATTTTTGGTACTGTCAGTGATAGTTTCATGCACACATACTGTTCCAATACTACACCCTCCAGAGGGTTTGCGTCCCTCTACCAACTTCCCAAGGTTTCCTCTTATCCACCACCCATGGAACACTTTCTTCCACAGACCAGATGTCAAGCTCTGTTGCCTCTTGCAATTTGTTTTTCCCTTACTCTATTTCTTTATATCCCACATATGAGTGAGATCATTTTGTATTTGTCCCTCTCTTATTGCATTCAGCAGGACACCTTTTAGCTCCATTCACATAGCAGTAAATTGATCCATTCACATAGCAGTAAATTGCATAATTTTATCTTTCATAGTATTTCATTGTTTATATACACCAAAGTTTTAACTGGTTCAAGAATTGACTACATGAATTTTAAGTTTTAGTCTTAAGAAAAGGGCAATAAGAAGCTGGAGAGATAGGGTGAATATATATATATTGCTTTTGGGGTCACACCCAGTGATGCTCAGGAGTTACTCCTGCACTCAGGAATCACTCCTGGTGTTGCTCAGGAGACCATATGGGATACTGGGAATTGAACCCTGGTCAGTTGAGTGCAAGGCAAATGCCCTACCCTCTGTGCTATCGCTCCAGCCCCCTTAGGGTGAATATCTTGAAGGTTACCAATTCTGGTTCTATACCTGGCACTACATGGTTCCCTAAAATGTCAGTAGATGTGGTCCTGGAGGCCTTCGGAGCAACCCCAGGATGACTTGGTAATTCCTGGCACCACAGAACCCAAGGAGCACTGAGTTGCGTGAGCCTGACACTGAATCTCTGGTCAGTTGACCAGGAATCACTTGAGCAGGGCGTGGGCCTCATGATCATGACTTGGGAACCCTTTTGTCCCACAAAAGGAGGGCAAGAAATAAATTCCCAGAGATGTTTTCCATATCATGAATAAATATTTTAAAGGTGTTTTTATTCAACCTTATATTTAGTCTATCTCATCATTCCCAAATATTTTCAAATGAAAGCATTTAACCTGTGGAGCAATAACTAATTTATAAATATGGTAGTAGAATATATTATTATTATTATTATTATTATTACATCTAGAAGTGCTCTGGGCTTACTCCTGCTTTGTTCTCAGGGATCACTTCTAGCAGGGCTCAGGGAACCATATGTGATGATAGGGAGTCAAATCCAGTGGCTGGCATGCAAAGCAAGCACTTTACTATCACTTTGACCTGAAAATCTTTATTATTTAGTGAATTGGGTAGGATTGAAATCAACTTCATCCCTTGTGGTAGTCACAAAAGTAGGTCAGAACATCCCTCATGGTTGCCAGATCTAGATGAAGGTCACCCATCAAAGCAAGATGCAAGTTTTCTCCATAGGAAAATAAAAAATCAGGGTATGGATGTAAATCTTTAAAAACATGTAAAATTCTCTAGTACAAAGGCACTGTGTGTCTATTAGTAGAACATTTTTAAAATGCAAGAACATTTTTTGATACTTTTTGTTTGTTTTTTGAAAGCAATATATTTAAATTAACAAATTAATACCTATAAATATTACTTTTGAGTCAATTATGAACAAAATATGGTATTTGACAAAAATGGCTATAAATCTAAATTTATTTTTAGGCAATATCTTTTGAAATAAGTAGAACTGAAATATGTTTGACTCTATTACATATCAGTGGCCTGATCTGGGGACCTATTCTTATTTGTAAAACAGGAATAGGAATATCCATAGGTTATTGTGAAAATTAGCAAAACTCTTGATTTAAACTTAGTACCTAGAATTTAGCAAATACAGTTGATAAATGTTCATTATTTTAAGATATTCATAACTTGTTTATTATCTGAATTCCTCTTTCATTTGTGATTTGAGACTTCTTAGTACAATTGATTGTAATACAGAAAATGAGAATGACTAATAAATATTCATTTTTTCTTTATTGTGTTTTACTCTCAGCAATCTGATGAATATTGTTCTTATCTACATTAGTGGGCTGGAGCGATAGCATAGCGGGTAGGGCATTTGACTTGCACGCAGCCAACCCAGGTTTGATTCCTCTGCCCCTCATGGAGAGCCTGGCAAGCTACCGAGAGTACCTCGCCCCCAAGCTCGCAGGCTACCGAGAGTATCTTGCCTGCACGGCAGAGCCTGGCAAGTGACCCATGGCATATTCAATATGCCAAAAACAGTAATGACAAGTCTCACAATGGAGACGTTACTGGTGCCTGCCCGAGCAAATTGATGAGCAACGGAGTAACAGTGACAAGTCTACATTAGTAGCTCAAAATATTCATTGTGAACAATTTACTAGTAGCTCAAAATACTCATTTTGAACAATTTACATGTTTATCCTCCAGTTCACAGTTTTACACATGTAGATACTCAATAAATTTCCATACAGTTCAAATGAAAAACCTGAATACATGTATATACATCTTTTGAAGCATACTTATGCACACAGTTTAAAAAATTTTTTTAAAAAATTAAAAAAAATTTATTGATTCACTGTGAGATATAGTTATAAGCTTTCATGTCTGAGTTATAATCACACAATGATCAAACACCCATCCCTCCACCAGTGCACATTCCCCACCACCAATATCCCCAGTATACCCCCACCTTTCCCACCCTCCCACTGCCTCCATGGCAGACAATATTCTCCATATTCTCTCTCTACTTTTGGGCATTAGGTTTGCAATGCAGATACTGAGAAGTTATCATATTTGGTCCTTTATCTACTTTCAGCACACATCTCCCATCCTGACAGATTCCTCCAACCATCATTTTCTTAGTGATCCCTTCTCTATTCCAGCTGTCCTCTCCCCACCTGCTCATGAGGCAGGCTTCCAACTGTGGAGCAATCTTTATGACCCTTCTATCTACTGTCCTTGGGTGTTGGTCTCATGTTATATCATTTTATACTCCACAGATGAGTGCAGTATACATTTTTAATGTGTATGTACATACAGTTTTAAAAAAAAGATTATGTTACATGAGTTTTGAAAAGTATGAGAGTTAGAAAAGGGTGCCATATTGATGAGCTTGGTAGTTCTGTAAGAAAATCTATAAAATGTTTAAATGTTTTTATATGTGAGCTTTAAGACATGTTCAACCTTTTCTTAATTCGAAGGGCATATATGATCTTTTTATATTTTTCATATGTACCAACATACTGTCAGCATTGGCTCTAGTTTTTGTACTTAATAATGAAGATGAAGAACTCTTGGGTGTTACAACACACAAACAAGTTAGTAATATAAAAATTTCAGTAATGTACAGATGGTAAATAGTTGTTGTCTCATACAAAATATTCAAACATAAGAATCTGAGAGATAACCCAATGGACTAGAATGTTAGATGCCTGGGTTCCATCTCCTGCTCTAAACTCAGAGTCAGAGCAATCTACGGGAGAGAATTATTCAAGTGACTTATGTGAAGTGGGCAGGGGAGAGGAGGAGCTTCAAAGGGGAGTCTACCACTTTTCTCTCTACTTGGTTACCTACAAAGTGCCTGGGAGGTTTAGTACTGACAAAAGCGGCACCTACACAGTGCAAATCTTGCATTATCACCAACTCCACCTAGCAGTTATTACATTTCACTTGGTCCCACTTGATCTAACGGCACAGCAACTTATCTCCACCACTTTTGGATTTCTTGGGAGCCATGGACTCAGACTGGAGTGAGTAAATGCTCTTTGCCAGAAAAGGAAAATCAGCCCTAACCTCTGTAGAGATTCTTTTCCTTCTCTGGTCTGTAGCCTACTCTCACAGGAAAGAATTTCAGGAAGGAGACAAGTAGTGAAGTAAGATAAGTTTATTTAAGGGAAATATGAGGGGAGACAAAGAGTGTTACATGCTCAAGAGAAAGCATAGGTATTTTTCAGAGTGGAAAGAGACAACTATGAACCTCAAGCAGAGCTCTGGGAAACTCGGCAAGATGGAGAAAGCATGCCATAAAGTTAAAAAAAACTATCTCAGGGCAGAGATACTGGTGACCCCAAGACTGGGGAAATGCATGCTTTAGCCTTTCTTTAGGGAATGTATGTACATTCCCTAAACTGCCCCCAAAATCTATTGTCAGGGTAGTCAACAGGGCAGCTTGGAACTGTTGATGGTCTTCTTTGATATTTTTAGCATGGCCTTTGTTCCAGCCCTGGGGTTTTTCCTCACAGGAGTTCAGCAGATGCTCTATCTCTGGGATTCTTCTTCTCAACAGTGTTCAGTACCCCTCGGATGAATAGTCTACGTAAAATATCTTTGTGCTTTTGTGCTGGGTTGGGTTCCCAGGAGTGTCTTTTCCCAATCCACATTTACCAGGACCCCTTATCTATCGTCTGCTATGTAAGCAACAAGACTTCAGTACTGATAAAGCCTAAAGTAGAGACCTTAAGTTCTCAACTGTTTACATTAGTAATAAAAATAGATAATACAGTGGAGACAGAAAAAAAAATAACCTGTTTTGGAAGATATAAAATCCTACGAGGACATAATGGAGTCTTGCTTATGAAGGGACACGATGGCTCCAGACTGTTAGATTTCTTGTCCCATCTTGACAAGAGTGAAAATTTTTCCCTCCTTCTTTTTTAAGGATATTAATATCTGCTTTAATAGTACTAATATCTGTGTAGAAACATTACAATATCCTGGGCGTTTAGTAAGTGTTTATTTGGGAGTTTCTGTATTTAATTTTCACAAAGATCTTAGAAAGCAGATTTATTATTTCTATTTTATAGGTTACTTTAATGGAGCATAAAGGGGATAATTAAGTTGCCTGAGGTTAGAGCCAATAGTAGCCAATTTGAAAGTCAGCCCAGTTCTGACCTAAGTGATGATTGTGGGTCTAATCACTTCACTCTACATTGGTAAAAGGAATAAGTGTTTAGGGCCAGAGAGATAGTTCAGCCAACTAGAATGGCCTAGAATGCTTGCTTTGCATGCAGGAGGCCTATATCCAATCCTCTATAGCACATATGATCCCCTGAGTACTGCCAGAAGGTCCTTCCAAGCTACAAGCTGGAATTAGTCCCTAGTACTGTAGGGTATGACTCCAAAACAAACAAAATAAAACATGCAATGTTGGAGCTATGGAGGTAGCTTAGAGGATTTGAACACATGCCTCAATCCCCAGACATGGCATGAATAGCCGAGTACCCTGATGGATCTTAGTTTAGTACCCTGGTCTCAAGAAAATCCCAGATTGAGACTGAATATTAAACTGTCTGACCTGGTTTACTGTATATGGCTGGGAGTGATCCCAGGGGCCCAAGATACCCCTGCTCCCAGCCTCCGCCCCCCATAAAAAAAAAGAGCAACAATCAAGATCCACAGGCAGTCCAAATTTCAAATTGGAATTTTTAAGGCTTAATACTCTTTGTCCACAATAGTTTGGAAGTAGTCCTACAGTTCGTCTGACAATAGCTATCTGTTGACTTCTGTATTTATTTGTATAAAAATTGTCCAAATATATAGCTTAACAGTTTACTCATTAAATATATAATGCTTAACAGGTTACTCATTACTTTTTTTAACCTAATTAATAATTATTAAAAGTGTTATATCAAATCAGTCTCACGATAGAAGAATCTTGATTCAATGTGTACTTTTTCTCTCTCTCTCTTCATTGTCTTCAGAATCTATCTAGTTAATGTGGTCCATAAAGGCACATGTCTATGTGTAGATGGATAGTTGACATATAAACATTGTTCTCAGGACAATAATGCTGTTACATCAGTACTAAGGTCTACTGAATGTGGGACACAGCTTTATTCTGAGATGGTGTGCAATGATCATGAACCTCAGATGGAAATGATTTGGAAGTGTGTTTTTTCACGTTAGTCTTGGTCCCCATTTCTCTGAAGCAGATACTACGAATATCAACCAATACGAAAATAAAAAAGCACTTTGGGACAGGGTCTTCTGTACCTCTGGAGATAACACTGACAAAAGACATACTGGAAATATGTGACAGGCTGATGGATTTTAATAATATCCACCACCAGTTTTACTGTGATTTAATCCAAACTTCTTTTTGGCTTAAGTTTCTTAGCAAATTCAAGAAAAATCAGGACTATGGAATGGCATGGTCTTATAAATCAAACCAATGGCTAGATTGGATTTCCTTGGTGTGGTAAAAATGTATCAGATCTACATATATTTTCATGTAATATAAATCTTCACTACACTTTGAACTACAAAAACACCAATAGTGAGGACTGCATTCATAATATACAGCATAATTCCTTACCTTGTTTTTTGTCATTTCTTTTTCACTTAGCTAACATCCCCAACATCCTCTAATCTGGCTTCAAACTTCCCCCAGAGACTCATTTCATCTAATTCATACATTCCATTTCTTTTTCTCCTTTCACTTATTTTTTGCTGGACCATATCCTAAGTAGTTACTCTCTGCTCAATCCAACCTGAAACACTAACCACATTTTTATCACTAAGTTTACAAAATAGATAACACCTAGTTTTCAAGATAGACACAATGTCACATATTTAATGATGAAGAAATTGTGCTACAGGGAAATTGCAAGAACCAGAATTTATGTATTTTCTTTATTCCTGCCACAAGTGCTTATTAGATTACCCCTCTATCGATACATATACAGTTTATTTCATGGATAAATATAAATTATTAAAAGACTTTCAGGAAGGGGATGACAAACAATACAGAATCAGATTTATGTTTTGTCTCCTAGGTGGAGCATAGATGTGGCAAGAAAGGGTAGTGGAATTTAAAACTAAGGGAATCACTGAGAAATTACCATGATAACTCCTGGAAGGAATGACTGTGGTTTGTAGCATGGGTAGGGCCTACCGAGACAAATGAGAAATTTCAAGAAACATAAATGAAGCGACATCAAAACTTCATGAAGTTAGTGGGACAGGTAAGAAGAGGAAGTTATTGCTAACAGGTAAGTACAAGAGAGGAATCAAACTTGTTAAGAAATTTCTGCTTTATCTTACATACATAGAATCCTTACCTAGGGATCAATACATGACCTTCACCCTCATAACTTGTCCTCTCTGTTCCATCCATACTTCTCAAGATGATCTAAAATGACTGAACTAATACATTGAAAAAAGCACTGAGTTTGTATAGCCCAAATTTGCTTTTCAATAATGATTTTTTTGTGTTTCTTTGGTTTTAAGGAAATACCTAAGAAATATTTTGAGAAGTATAAATTATTCAATAAAAAGTTACTTTCAGAAATAGAAAGCAGAAGCAAAGGACAGAGCATGAATTGAAGATTCCTGATTAGTTTCTTCTAGATAGCATGGTAGCAACTTATACACTGGGGAAAGGAAGATATTTTCCAGTACCTGAACACTCACTCACTTCTGTTCCCCTAACCACATTGTTTTGGTTTTTTTTTTTTTTTTTTTTTTTTTGCTTTTTTGGGGCACACCCAGCAACTCAGGGGTCACTCCTGGCTCTGCACTCAGGAATTACCCCTGGCCTTGCTCAGAGGACCACATGGGATGCTGGGAATAGAACCCGGGTCGGCCTCGTGCAAGACAAACGCCCTACCTGCTGTGCTATCACTCCAGCCCCCCACATTGTTTTGAAGAAGAGGAAGCAAAGGTCCTTCTTCCTGTCTGACTTTCATCTGCAGACATCTCATGTTCCTTAACAAAAATCTTCTAGCCCAAATCTTTTGAAGTCCACCCCAAAGAGGTCAAAGGGCAGGCTAGAAGTCTTATCTATGTGCATTTATTGTTGAGGTGACAAAACAAAGAGAATTTTATTCTGACCCTGATACTTAAAATAGTTCTCTTGTTCCAGCCAAGTCTCTCTCCCTAACTAACCCCCATGCCAACCTTTTTTGTTCCTGAATGGTTATTGTGTTGATTAAAGGAGAGAGGTTTAAAAATGCACCTAATCTGTTGACTGACAATTCAATCATTAGGAAACTCTGTAGCCTGAATCTTCTCTGCCAGGTTTGTGCTATTGTCCAATTCTCAAATGTAGGGAGCCAGAGCACGTGGAGCAAAGATGGCGCCGACTCCAGCTGCCCTAGGTAATAAATAACCTCCAGAGCGCGGGCCCGGCATCGCCCCCCATGGGGTGATTGGAAGGCAGCCAACTGGCGAGCAACACGTCAGAAGTGAGGGGTCTTCTCTATAAAAAGGGTATCGCTCTGAGGGTCGGGGCCTTCCTCCCCCATTTGTGTAAGTGTGGAGATCTCCAATAAACTGCTGCAGAAGGACCCTCAACCGATGTCGTCTCTCTTTGCTGGCGAAGGGAAACTGCGACAACGCGATTTACAACTGGTGCCGAAACCCGGGACGCCGGGTAAGTTTCATTCGCACCTTGGGGAAGGCCCCTTCGTTCCGAAGGGAGGGTTCAGAACTGCAGGACGGGATGGCTCGGAGAGGCAGACTATAAGTCTGTCAGAAACCGAGGGGTGACTCGGAGAGGCAGACTATAGTCTGTCAGAAACCGAGGGGTGGCTCGGAGAGGCAGACTATAGTCTGTCAGAAACCGAGGGGTGGCTCGGAGAGGCAGACTATAGTCTGTCAGAAACCGAGCGGTCGGAAAGATTAAGCGCGCATGAAAGGGTACCCGGGATTAAGAAAAAAAAAAAAAATTGCCCGATGATGGAGGCAAGGGCGAGGGAAGGGGGAGGGGAGAGTTCTCACCCCGCGCACTCGCAACCAAGGAAAAAGGACCGCCCGGAGGGGGCGAGAATGAGACGGGAGAGGAGGAGGCCACACCTCCCCCCACAGTTTGCGTACTTGCAACCAAGGAAAAAGGACCGCCCGGAGAATGAGGCGGGAGAGGAGGAGGCCACACCTCCCCCCACAGTTTACACAACTTGCTCTAGGCCGGGTGGGCCGAGGAAAATCTATCCCTGGGGGGATATGGCTGCAGCCAGCCTGAAACCCAAACAGAGCTCTTCAGAAGACTCCCTTTCGAGTTCTGAAGAAGAGCAAATTCTAGACCAGGAAGCGGCACGCTACAAAGCGGCACACCGCTACGAAGCGGCACGCTATCGCCCCCCTGACCTCTGTAATCGAAACCGAAGCAGCAGAGCGCACTTACCGCGCCCCGTACCCTCGGCTCCCCCACCCCCGCCATACGCACGGGGGACGGAAGGAGCCCATGCATCCCAAACATCGTTACTTTCTGCTGACCTGTATAAGCAGATGAGACTAGCCTTTCCTGTCTTTGAGGGAGATGGGAATGGAAGAGTTCATGCTCAGGTAGAATTCAATCAGATTAAAGAGTTGGCAAAAGCGGTCAGAAAATATGGGGCAAATGCCAATTATACCATTTCCCTACTTGAAAGACTGGCCCGGGATAGGATGACCCCCCCCCCCTTTTGCCTCTAGATTGCTAGCTTCTTATTAGAAAGAGCCGGATGTACATTGTAGCAACCCCATTGTCAGGGGGACAAGACCAAAGGTAATGTGGACTCCCGTAGGGCAGGTTTAAGAATTTCTGTGTGAATGTACTGCGTTGGGTGCGCACCGGAATGAAAGAGGACTGGTCCGAATGAGTGCAGGAGTGTGATTTGTGCGAGTGCCTTTAGTGTGTGTGTATATTTGTCTCATTATATTTCTCTTAGTTATGCTTATTATTATCAGCAGAGAAGTCAGGAAAATGCAAGATCATGTGGTTGAGTGTTTAATAATATCAGGAATGAAAAAGAGTGTCGCTAAGGTGGTCTATCCACCTCAGAAGTAGTCTTGATCTTAAAATTGTAACATCTGACAACTTAGGTTTCAACAACTTTGTCATGGATTGTTTTGCCGGCTTGTATCAACAAAAGCGCTTTCTTGACCCGTTTTTAACAAGCAGGAAACTGGCTGGTCAGACAGAGAAACGGGGAGCAATGTTCCCAATCGGCCGACAGGGCTCAATTTGCCCTGGGGACTGCTCTTTCCTTTCTCTGTCTATCAGTTTTTCTCCCTGCCGTTTTTGAAGGGTCAGATCGATCGATCAACTGCAAATGTGTGCATGTGTAGTGGTGTTTTTTAGTCAGTTCATTGTCTGTCTGTCTGTCTGACTGTCTGTCTGTCTGTCTGTCTGTCTGTGGAACACTCGAGTGTTAGAGCTAGTTTGAAGTCATTAATTCTTAGAACTGAGCAAACAAAATCAAGGGAGTCAGAGTGATATGTAGTCCAGCAATTTAAAAGATTTAGGTATCTTTGGAACTTGTTAGATCAGGTTTAAAGAAAGATTTCTAATCAGAATGTGGCGACCACGAAGGGATTGAAATTCTCAATCTAGATTTCTTATTGGAAGAACATTAATGTTTATTAACAGTTGTAACTCTTCTGAAATTCGTAGTCTGTACTATCTAGGAAGAGCTGAGGAAGTAGCTCCTAAAACTAGCCTAAAACTAAAGTGAAATAACAATTCAGAGGATGCAAGGCTTTATCTTACAAGCCTCAGCTAATTTTAATGAAGAAGTTAGCTGTTTTTAAAGCAACAGAGGTATAGAAACCACCAAAATAGACAAAGTTTTCTTATGTTTCCATAAACATTGATGGTCTGAGTGTTTTTTTTTTTCTGTGCTAAAATCAAAGGTTGGTTTAAAAATAAATAAATAAATAAATAAATAAATAAAAGGGGGGGATGGAGGCTCTCTCTCTGTATTTGAAAGGATGTCTGTATGGTGGACTTGTTTAAAGTTAGAAAGCTCATGGTTTGAACTAACTAAGGTACGAGAACTATTGAACTTAAGTCAAAGAAGGTTTTACTGTGTTTCACAAAAATTGATGGTCCAGAGGTCTTATGCTAGAATACCAATGTATATGTTTGTATCTGCACTGGATTAGAATTATTTGACCTAGAGAATCTTGTGAGTTGAAATAACTGATATATGAAAACAGGCTCAAAGAGTAATGCTTAGGTTTAAAATATTATTTTCTAGAGTTGCAATATTGGTTGAAAAACTTATCGTACCTGTGTTTTATTAGATCTCTGAGATTTCCAGTAACAAAACTTTTTAGAGCTACTTAGCTCAGGGTAATGAAGGGTTAATCTTAGATGTCAGTTTGAGAGATTTTTTTTTTTTTTAAGATTTTCCCTGGGTCTACCCATCCCCCTGCTTTTCCAGCTCAGCAGGCTCTGCCTCAGTCGGACTGGATATGCAGACCCTCCCTCAACAATGAATTCTAATTACAGGTTTGCCCAGCAAATAAGACTTGCTAATCGGGTTTCTTAACTCTTCCAGGTATCTGGTTCTTGCAACTTTGTGAATGAGAAAGGGTCTGGGAAAACAATTGATTCTTATGTTCGCATTAAAATCTGACAAACACACAAAAAAGAAATAGTGTGAAACCCCTTGTAGGAGGAAAAGTCTATGCTTATATTTTAACAGATAACACCTACTATGTACTCTGGGTCCTGCTATGGCTTGGCTTCATCTGGAGTAAACTTCATTTTCCTGATAAAGACCCCAAACCACCTCAAACAGACCTCAGCTGGAAGTCACAAGGAAATCTGAGGAAGAAAGAACAGGCCGAATTGGCCTGAGGACTTAGTCTGGGTTTTACGGTACCAACCTTATCCTGAACCTAGAGAACTTTGTATGCAAGTGTGAGATCCTTAATGTTTTACGGTAATCTATGAGTGTTTTAATCTTTATATTTGTGTTTTCCTAGAAATCAGAATTCTAAGATGTCTCCTGGTTAATTTCTAATGTGGAGTGAACCTTTGCCCAATGAATATGTTGTAAGAACTTTAGTTGTGAGCATCTTTAAAGTTGTTGAATATCTATAGAACTGACCTAATGCTTTTGAAATAACACTGAAAGTAGTTTTGTCATGTTAAATGAAATGATTGGTAACTATTGTCTAAATTGGGAGATTATGTTGTACTAAGTTCAGTAAAATAAAAGTTTAAACTTATGGGATGACTATAAGGAATATAGATGTATGTCTTAAGTCAGAAAGATAATGGATGCAGATATCATCAGTTGAAAAAAGGCAAGGAATCCTGTTAAAGTGAAGTTGATTTTGAAATGAGTTGAAGGAAAGTTACAGGACAGAATAAATATAGAGGAATGTGTAGAAGGTTTGAAGTTGTGTTTGAAGGAAAGAAATTGATCACTGTTTTAAGAAACTCTTTAAATCTCATGCGGAATTGTTCTAGTACTCCCAGTACAGTGCTTTTATTAATGGGAAGTCAAGGTTCTCAACATAGGATTGAATGGGTTAAATACGATGTTAAATTGTACACTTTTCCTCTACAGATTTTAGCTCCTTTGACTAGGACCTACAACAAATGGGTGTGTTGCATCTTACTGTGAGTAAAGTGAAATGTTTGCTTTTCTCTTCTTTTGTACCTTCAGTATGTTTTTGATGTTTCATGGCACTATGTTGGTTTGCATAAATCCAGATAAAAGTCTTTCCTCTCTGTAATAGGGTCCACCCCTCATGCAGACAGGAAAATCAGTTATGGGACCCCAAAACCCTCTTCCAGGGAAACAGCAAGGGATTGGTCTAAATGACAGGAGCATGTATTTAACAGGTACTGTTTCAAGTACCCTACAAACCTCAGGGAGACCCTAGAGGCAGGCCGGCTCAAGGAAAGAATGGAAATCATCACTGCTATGGAGAATGAGGAATCCGGAAATCTATGTGACTGACATGGCCTGGCCTACTCTCAGCATCAAGAAAAACCCTGGAAACTAGGATCTCTCCCAGCCCTGAAGAAGGGAGGGGAGGGACTCCTTTCTGCCAGGATGCCTCTATGGCAAATGAGGCTCAAGGTCACCTCCAGTTCAACCTGAAGACCTGAAGCCATCCAGTTCATCGTGGGACATTTATGGCCAGGCCTGGGTAACTCTGACGTGCCACATAAGATTAATGCCGTTATTGGTATGCCTCCTGTCTTTAGCCAACCCCCAGGACTTCTCAGTAAATAATGGGGTACCCCAAATGGAGAGTTCTCCAATCTTGCTGTGTTTATGCAAAATAACAAGTCAGATTTGTTAAGCCATCAGGCAAATTTTAAAATGAAGGTGAAGAGAAAACCATGTTTCTGTAACTTGCTTTTTAAAGAATCAGATTCAAATTCTACAGAGTAATCTAGTAAATGTATTCTAATCTGGATCTAAAAGGTATCCCTTTTGGGTAATTCAGGTATAATGTGTTTTGCTGACTGTAAAGTAAGCAGCCTAGTCTTTGGGACTCAATGTTGAAGATGCTGTCACTAGTCTGACCAGGGTATTGGAAGCCAGAGCTTTAGTGGGGGGAACCTCAGCTCAAAGTGCAGAATTAATGCTTTCCCCCAACCTGTCAATTGGCTACAGTGCCAAGTGTGGACATTTAAACTGGTTCTAAGTATTCACTTTTAGTTCTATGAACACAGTCATTTGGAGAGAACTAGAATTTTAACAGCTCTTAATTCTCGTTCCATCATGGGATTAATACCCCATCCAGAGAATACTCATCTAAGATACTCTGCAAAAGAGGACAATAGGCATTGGAACAATGTTTTCAAAAGGAAATTGATAGATAAAGGGTTACACTAAGCTTCCAACACTAGTGAAAGCCATCTTTCATGGGAAGGAACTCAGAACTGTGCTTTCTGTTTCATTAATGAATTGTGGGCCTCCTTTCCAAACACTTGTAACTTCAAGGAACTTGCTGAGGAAAGGATTGGCAGATTGACATGCAAATGATCAAACGCTCATATTCAAGATACAAATATCTACTGGTTCCAATTGATAGCTTTAGTGGATGGATAGCTTTTCCAGTCTGAGAAGTAGCTTGGTGTTTCTATGCCACTAGAAAAATCTGGACATGAGAAGTCATTTTCTATCAACCATGGGTGAAGCAGTTATTCCTTTTTCATTGTATTTATAATAGAAATGGGTATGGCATTACGTTGCTTTGATTTCTGTTGCTTTAACTCTTATGTTTTCTAAGACAGCAAACTATTTTGTCCTTACTAGGTCAGAAAGGACCTTCCACATCTCCAGGGTCTAATCATTTCAAAGTGCCATCCCTCAGTCTAATTGATCTGATCTTTTCTTTCAGATAACTTCAGGATCCCAACCAGTTCATTGCCTGGGGCCCACTAAAACTAAGGTAGCATGAGGTTTCACCCCTTACATAGGCAGAGTCTGCGCCCATCTGTCAGCATGAAGCAGCTTCAGAAGATGGATCACCGACCATTTTCCCCTTAAAGATTTAAGGTGGTGAAATCTCTAGGGGGGAATATGATGTAGACAGGTAGATAGGAAAAGGCCCTTGGCAATGAAAATTGAGATTTAACAGAGTCTCTGGGAAGGAGGCTCTTAAGATGTGCAGATTCAAGAAAACAAAAGACCCGGAATCTCTTTTGGTCCTTGGGCATTCCAACGCCTAACTCAGTTTATTAAAGATCAGGTGAATGCCGTGACCTCACGCAAGGTGGAAGTGTACTATCACCGACTGGTACAAGCCTATCCAGAAGAAGAGTTTGCATGAATTTTGTACAATAGCCTATCCTGCATAATACTGTGCCTTGTTTTTGATTGCGTATAATACCGTGCCTTGTTTTTTGATTGCGTATAAGACCGTGCCTTGTTTTTGACTGAATCTTGGCAGAGTGTAAGCTGGCGTAGGTGATGATGCCTAGTCTTTTTAGATCGTTTAGTCCCAATGGTTGCTCAGCCTAGGTGGTCTGTCCCCCCGCCGGAGGCATCGCTGCTTTAAATCAAGCTGCTCAGTGCTTTTTTTATGCTGAGTGTAGCCCCTGCACACTCGGGATCTGTGGATCCATTGCACGAGTTTGGGTGCACCGGCAATGGTCTCAGGGAAGGGTGTCAGACTAGATGGTACTGCACTGGGTCTCTCTCCTCCCTGACCCAGGGCGACGAGCCGCTTGCATAGGGCCGCCGTCGAAATTTTGCCCTGCCTGGAAAAGCGGACGGCGGGACAGGAGGAGCCTCATCGGATCCTGAAGAGGGACCCGTTGAGGCCACCTCAGTCCCTGATAGTTTTACAGGCAGTGGTGTCCGTCGCCCCCTTTCTCGCAGAGACCGGCTCCTTAGTAAAGAGATAAGGGGGAGTTGTAGGGAGCCAGAGCACGTGGAGCAAAGATGGCGCCGACTCCGGCTGCCCTAGGTAATAAATAACCTCCAGAGCGCGGGCCCGGCATCGCCCCCCATGGGGTGATTGGAAGGCAGCCAACTGGCGAGCAACACGTCAGAAGTGAGGGGTCTTCTCTATAAAAAGGGTATCGCTCTGAGGGTCGGGGCCTTCCTCCCCCATTTGTGTAAGTGTGGAGATCTCCAATAAACTGCTGCAGAAGGACCCTCAACCGGTGTCGTCTCTCTTTGCTGGCGAAGGGAAACTGCGACAACACGATTTACACTCAAAGTTGCCTGTAATGTACCCTGCTCTTGTTCAGTGGGTGAGGTAAGCCTGCAGGTGGGGAGAGGAAACTGTTTTGGAGATGAAATTTGGTGGGTATTTTTAAAGACCACTTTCTTGCTTAACAGATATTTGACTGATACTTACCTTTCCTTCTAAGTTTTGGTGAAAAATCATTGCATTTTAAAAGTAATAATTTATTTATCACCAAGGTAGACAGTACATTATAGTGTTAATGTTTGTGCTTTGGGCTTACAATGTTAATGTGCCACCATCACCACCAAATTAGGAGTTAATGGGAAATGGGAATGCATCTTAAAATCTAAAACCTGGAATTTCCTATTAGAAGTTGGGTTGGGATTCTCTCTTAATGTAGTCATTTTGACTTCATGGTCCTTATTCCTGGTAAATATGAGCTTGCATTTACACTGTGATAATAGTTATATGTACTTTCAATTAACACATTACACAAAAACTTGTAGAGTATTTGCAGTGCAATATGTGTTTGATGCAGTATTGAGTTAGCAATAAAGAGGTGAGCTAATTCAAAGTAAATTCTGCAAGTAGAGCTTATATTTTAATAAAAACTTATACTTTATAAAACTTATACTTTATTAAACACTAATAAAATTATATATAATACATCTATATATCATTGTATATTTAAATACCTACAAGGGAAGCAAGATTGATGAGTAAAATAATTGTAAATGTTTACTTGGCATAGACATGAAATAAAAGTCTTGGTGTTATATGAAAGTATTTACTTCTGGGACCTGGAACAGGAGAGATAGCTCATTGGCCTAATGTCTATCTCTCTGTTTCTCTCTTTTTCTCTTCCTTCCTTCCTTCCTTCCTTCCTTCCTTCCTTCCTTCCTTCCTTCCTTCCTTCCTTCCTTCCTTCCTTCCTTCCTTCCTTCCTTCCTTCCTTCCTTCCTTCCTCTCTCTCTTTCTTTCTCTCTTCTTTCTTTCTCTTCTTTCCTTCTTTCTTTCTTTCTTTCTTTCTTTCTTTCTTTCTTTCTTTCTTTCTTTCTTTCTTTCTTTCTTTCTTTCTTTCTTTCTTTCTTTCTTTCTTTCCTTCCTTCCTTCCTTCCTTCCTTCCTTCCTTCCTTCCTTCCTTCCTTCCTTCCTTCCTTCTCCTTCCTTCCTTCCTTCCTTCCTTCCTTCTTTCTTTCCTTCTTTCTTTCTTTCTTTCCTTCTTTCTTTCCTTCTTTCTTTCTTTCTTTCTTTCTTTCTTTCTTTCTTTCTTTCTTTCTTTCTTTCTTTCTTTCTTTCTTTCTTTCTTTCTTTCTTTCTTTCTTTCTTTCTTCTTCCTTCCTTCCTTCCTTCTTTCCTTCTTTCTTTCCTTCTTTCTTTCTTTCTTTCTTTCTTTCTTTCTTTCTTTCTTTCTTTCTTTCTTTCTTTCTTTCTTTCTTTCTTTCTTTCTTTCTTTCTTTCTTTCTTTCTTTCTTTCTTTCTTTCTTTCTTTCTTTCTTTCCTTCTTGCTTTCTATCTTTTCTTTTTCAGATCCAGTTGACCACATGCAAGACAAGCACTTTACTACCCTTCTGGCTGGCCCCTGACTATTTATTATTTCTCCTAAACCTCTACATGCTGGAGGCCTTGCTTTGATCTTTGTCACCATATATTCCCATAAGTATTTCTGGGAATGAATCCTGAGCATAGATCCTGGAATAGCCCCCAAGCACCACTTGTGTGGCCCAAAATGCAAAAGTAAAGAAATGGTTTCACTTCTCATAAAATTATGAATATGAAGACATTGTTTTACAAATAAGTAAACTGAGGCTCACAGATAATATAAATTGCCCTGCCAAACGTTGAGAAATCACAGATCTACTTTTAGTTATAAACTTAGTTATAAATTTAAGGGTCTATAGTCTTAAAATATTTTTTACTAATTAAAACGTATATACTTTTCTAAACCTTTAATTTATCTCTCTTGTTTTATTCACCCTGAAAGAAATGAACTGCCTTTTGATATTTGTAAAACATTACTGGCCATTTTTCCTCTTTGATTTTACATGTCAACAGCTATATCTGTCTTCCAGATTACTCATAATTAACATACTGACTATATGTTAAGCATTGATCTTATGCAGTGGTGAACCAAAACTGCATGATCCATTATCTATGGTGTCTAAAGTCAGAGTATATAAGCTATCAATTGTCACAATAATATTGCATAACAAACTACACCAAAATTCAGTCATTTTTTTTGAAGATGATTTATTTCACTTGATCCTCTAGCAGTTGGTTTTAAATAGACTCCTTTTTCTTCCATCAATCACCAAAATTCCTTCTGAACTAATGAAAATAACTATGGTAAGAAATGTGACTATGTGCTGGATTTCAAAAGCTTTTGCTTGAGTTTGTTACCATCTTACTACTCGAAAAAGGTTACACAGTAAATCCTGAAGTTAGCAAGAAAGGAAATTACAAAGCTATACGAATAATGAATACAAAGAGGCTGCTAAGTGAGATAACTAAATGTGATAAAAATTACCACAAGGATTTACTTTCTTTTTTTTTGTAATGAGTATGACTTATAGCTATTTCTTTTTCCCTCTCTCTTTTTTCTTTTCATTTTAAGTGAATGAATTAATGAACTTTTACAACAGTACCAATATTATTCTTTTAGGCTAGCAGTACTGCTACACCATGCTCTGTCCTATCAGAGTGCCAGAATATTCTTTTTCCTCCAGGATGCTCAGAATACCACATATTTCACCATCGTGGTCACCTCTTATATTGGTTAGGTTTATTAGCAGAAGGATAAAGAGATGATTTTGCAGCAGTTAAGCAGACAGATAAGTGAGGCCCTGGCAATAAGAATTAAAGTAGTTACCCCAAACAGTCCTCAAACATGAAGACCTTGGAGATGCATAAAAACCATTTTAGAAGGAAATTAACCCATTGATGTGCATGAACTAAGCCTGAAAGGGATGGACCCTCTTAGAGGAGATACTCCAATATGAAAAGGAAAAAAAGAATGTAATGAGAACATGAAAGAAGACCATGACATGTTTAAGATTGCCCCTCTAGACCCCACTGGGCAGATACCAAGATCCTTCACTCCACCCCAAATATGACACTCATAAATAATTTAAATTTTCCATTTGGATTCTACTTGTGCACTATTTTCCAATTTAGACGGTCCTGCTGATTAAGGGCTTATTTTTCAGAGATTGATTTGTATAGCATGTTCTCTATTGAGGCAATAATTCAGCAACACCAGGAACCGTGTCTATTTTAATCATTTCTGAATCTCCCAGAACACTGGAGAGTTCCTGAGAAATAGTAGGCATTCCTTCTTAATTGTCTAATAACCTAAGAAATCTTTTAATTGCTGGAAATTTATAAAGTGATCTATTTTGCATACCAACATAATTTGTTGTAGCTTCTCATTTTTTTATAATTAAAGTTTAAGATCCCTATTGGAACAAGTTTTTCTCTTGTTCCTGTGTTAACCTAATGTTATGTTTTTATTTTCTTTTCCAGTAGCTAGTGTTACATTCAAGTGATGTCTACGGAAAATAATTTTAAATCTTAGTAAAGTTGTAAAGATATAACTAACTCACATAATCATACTTTTTCCTTTAATATTAATACCTGAAATAACAAATACATTTGTCAAACTATAGTCTTATTTACTTTACTTTAATTTTTAAAAATATATTCTATTGATTGAAATTCTGTGATTTGCAATACTGTTAATGAAGGTTGTCCATGCATATACTTCTTGTACACACCATTCCCAGTGCATCCACCTCCTAACCTCAAGGAGTAAGTCCTAATTTAATGTTGATAGCATGTTCTTGGAAGCTCCTTGAAATATGTTGTTAATTTCAACATGGGTGGTTATTTTTACTCATCATTGTTGAAGATATTTGGATGTATGATATTACTTAAGATCCTGCTGTACAAATTAACTAAATACCTAAATACAGAACTTCTTTGAATTTTACTTATCTTTCCACTCATGTTTTCTATTTTAAGATACAATTCAAAATGAAACATTGAACTAAATAACTAATTTATATATGTACAATAGTATGGAGATTGCATTCATGTACTATCACTGGTATAACTTGTCATCCTGTTGTTCATCAGTTTGCTTGAGCAGGCACCAGTAACGTCTCCATTCGTCCCTGTTGCATGCCTGTGTAGCCCAATGGTATCTACTTGCTCCAGGAACACGAAGAGCCTCAAAGCATTTGTTCAGGGTCTTGACAAATAAGTCTAACCATTTAGTAAGTGGGTGGCCACCCGTTCTTTTGACATCCCATGAAATCCAGTTGGTAACAGCTCTAGTCCAGCAGTCATCACCAAATTGCATTATGTATCTGGCCCATCTGATTTTCAATGCCTTGGCAAACGAGACAGTGTCCCTGATTCTTGATCATTGACGAAGATTGGAACTCCAGATTCATTCTCTCAATTGAATGAAATGTGATATTCCAAGCATGGCTCTTTCAATTTCTCTCTGGGAGACCCGAATAGCATTCTTATCTTTTTTTCGTAGGGCCCAGGTCTCTGAGGCATATTAGTGCAGGAAAACGGTGGAGTCGAAAAGATGTGCCCAGAGCCAGAGGTTCTTCATCCTGTTAACAGCTTCTTTGACGCTTTTGAAGGTGTTCCATGCCGCTTTCTTCCTCCTGTAAAGCTCAGGTGCCAGGTCGTTCGTCATGTTGAGTTCTCTACCTAGGTAACACATAACTGCTACATTCAGAGATGTTCATTCCATTGAGACCAAATGCAACGTCATGAACTAGTTCATTTCTCATGAACATTGTTTTGGTGAGATTCAGCTGTAGTCCAATCTTTCCACACTTGCAGTTGAAGTCAGCCAACATTTGTGCCACTTGACTAATGTTTGATGTTATTAGAACGACATCATTAGCGAAGCGGAGGTGGTGACTGTAGTTGCCGACTGTCTATCTTCACTCCCACTCCTTCCCATTCCAGTTGTCACATATTGTTCTCGAGGGTGGCACTGAAGATTTTTGGTGAAATTATGTCACCCTGCCGGACCTTCTTTTTATATTGATGATCACTTCCTTGTAGAATGGTGAGGTCCTATTGGTGAATGCATATGACAGCTCATGGAGGATCCTGATGTACTGAGTTTGAATGACCTGTTTGGCTAGGGCTTTGATGACTGCTTCAGTCGCAAACAGAATCAAAGGCCTTCTTTAAATCAATGAACCTTAGACAGAGCAGCATCTTGAACGCTCGTGAAACTTCAATGAGTTTGGTCACCATGTGGATATGGTCAATCCTGCTGAATCCTTTTCAGAACCTGGCTTGCTCAAATGGTTGTCCTTCATCTAGTGTTCTGCCAATCCTATTCAGGATGACTTGAGTGAATAACTTGTAGATGGCGGACAACAGGCAGATTGGGCGATAGTTGCTGATGTTGTGGATGTCTCCCTTCTTGTACAACAGGATGGAAAACCTAATAGTTTTCCATTAGGATGGAACCTTGCATTCAGACAGGTAGCATGTGAAGAGCCAAGCCAGTGTATTGATGAGTATTGGTGACAGATTCTTCTTCTTTTTTTTTTTTCTTTTTGGGACACACTTGGAGATGTACAGGGGTTACTCCTGGCTCATGTACTCAGGAATTATTCCTGATAGTGTGGGAGACCATATGAGATGCTGGGAATTGAAACTGGGTCGGCTGCATGCAAGGCAAATGCCTTACCCACTGTGCTTTTGCTCCAGTCCCATGGCGGCAGATTCTTAAGGTGTTTGGGTCTGACCTTATCTGGAAGAGATGCTATATGCTTCTTTACCGATAAAATGGCATGTCAGATTTCGGAAGGGAGAGCACTGGGAATGACATATCCATCCTGTGGAATTTGTTATGTGGGCAGGTGGACATGGCTATCAAAGGGATCCAAGTAGAAGTTGTGGATAACCTTTTCCATTGCCCTTCTGGAAGATGTGATAGATCCA
This sequence comes from Sorex araneus, assembly GCF_027595985.1. Taxonomy (NCBI): domain Eukaryota; kingdom Metazoa; phylum Chordata; class Mammalia; order Eulipotyphla; family Soricidae; genus Sorex; species Sorex araneus. Next base: position 105,754,927 of record NC_073303.1, read on the forward strand.
TCACGACATGGGAGGGCAGTCATCTTGGTCTTATAGTTGGCAAAGGACAGATGGGTGTTGCGAATACTTTTCTTGGCTTCTGCCCCATCAGCCAACACTGCTGCTCTTCTCTCTTTGAGGTCTTCCTATATCACTTTTCTGCACAGATTTGTGAGTTTAGACGTTAGCTTTTGATTGCCTGAGGCTCGCACCAGACCATGCGAATGAGCTCGAGAGTTTCTGAAGACAGGTGTCTTTTTGTGGCTTTCTTTCTTTCTCTCGGTGTTCATCACACATCATGGAGGTGCTGAACCAATTAATTGTATTCTTCTTCGATGTTGTCAACAACGGCATCTTCCCATATTGTCACAGTAGTGCCAAAGACCTCCCAATTGGTGGTCGTTCTGGAAGTTCTCTTCTTAAACTTTGCAGCTCTTTCTCCCCACTCCGTGAAGTAGAATTTTGCACAAAGGAGATGGTGGCCCGATTCCATTTGGAATTTTGGGATAACAGCAATATTGGTCAGGCAAAATCTTTGATTGAATATGATGTGGTCAGTTTCGTTGTGGAGCTGTCCACCGGGAGACTCCCATGTCCAACGTTTAGATTTGGCCTTCTGGTACTGCGAGTTACCATGGATGGTCTTGGTCAACATGGTGAACTCAGACAGTTTCTCAGCCTGATTGTTCCATTCTAGGCCATGGGTTCCAATGTAGAGTTCTTTGAACGACCTCTCAGTCCTATCTTAGCATTAAAATCACTGACAATGACCTTGTAGAAGGTGTGGTCTTTATAGAACTTCTCCAGCTCCATGTAAACTTCTCAATTTTGTTTTCATTGTAGTTAGATGTTCGTGCATAGATGATGAAGATAGAAACTCTCATCAATGAGCCACATCTATTCAAGCATAATTGTCTGATTCAGGTTGTTAGCATGCAAATGAATCAATGCTCATGGCCAAGTTCATGTTGATGAGGACACCAACACCACAGATGCCTATAGTGTTGCATGTTCCAAGAAACAGTTCTCCAGTGTCAAAAATAGTATGATGTGATCGATGACTTCTTGTCTCTGTCAATCCAGTGATTTTGTACTTGATCTGTGCTTGCACCATCAGGTGCTTGGTGGATGCTTTCGATGCCAGTGTGTGTGCATTACAAGTGCAGAGAGTTATTTTAGTCCTCCTTCAGTTTGGCAGTCTAGTTCGGCCCTGGGATGTTAGCAGCCTCTCCTTGCTTGTCCTTCTCAATGCTGCTATATTGGGGACTCTTCTAGCGGCAGGGGAATGAGGCCCATTTTTGTTACTGTTTTTGGCATATAGATATTCGATGACACTATGTAATATACAAAATAGGATATATTTACTATACATTTTAAAATAGAAATGTCTCCTTTTAACTATTCATTAGGATGTATAGCAAAGCTTTTTAGACAGTGGCTAAATACTGAATGTGATGTAGGCAGGTAGTTAGGAAAGGGACTCCACAGCAATGGAATTTCTAGAAAATAGTAAAACCATCTAGCCCTAAGGCAATCAGGACCCACCGTGTGAACATAAGGAACTAAGACCTGATAAGAACTTCACCTCCTGTCAACAGACCCAGAGAAGGATGAAACCCTCAGACTGAAGCTCCAGCAGGAACAAAGGCCAGAAGAAAGAATTTCAAAGAAGACCATCAACCACACCCAACTCAATCCCCTTGTCAACCACTCTAGCAATGGACTCTTACCTAGGTAGAAATCCTATGTGGGGGCAGTTTGGAGAAACCCTATAAAATCCAGGGTGTGTATATGCTGCCCACGCCCATATATTGCTTGTGACCATGTGGTTGAGCACATTTCGAACCTGAGCACATGTGTCACTTGCATATCCTCTCTTAAGACGTGTACTGGGACTCTGCCTCGGAGAAACCTCATTCTCTCTTGAACACGTGACTCTCTCTCCCTTTGCTTTCCCTCCTTCCCCTTCCTAAAATCCTCCAAATAAAATCTGTTTTTTACTTTGCTGCTTGTCTCTACCTCAAAATCCTTCCTTTGAGATAGGACAGGAATCTGGAAGGCCTGGGTAAGGCTTGGGACTGGCTTTATTTTCTTGCAAAAAGCAGTTCCTTTGCCCAGCCCAAGTCCATGACTCCTAGAGAAATCTGGTGGCGGGGATTAACTCTCATTCGGAGAAGACCAAGCAGATGTCAGGTGTGACTTGATGGTCACCTGGTGGAGCTGGAAGGACTCTGGCCCATGTTGCACAGGGGCTCATTGAACACTTGATCAGTCCTAGCCTTCCCAGTCAATCCCGGGGTGGCAGAGGCAGATTGGGACAAACTGACCATCTCTTTTCTCTCCACCTCACATAAGCCACCTGTGGTGGTCCACTGACTTCAGATCCATCAGTTTTCCACATTCAGCTCATTCAATTTGAGATGAATAGAGGACATGATGGTAGCCATACTGTGTCAAGGGTATAATTTTCATTGATGTACATATTTCATTTATTCACAAAAATCACGAAATCACAAAAATCCCATTAATCACCGATTTCTTTTTTTTTTAATTTAATAGTTTATTTTTAATTAGTGAGTCAACGTGAGGGTACAGTTACAGATTTATACATTTTTGTGCTCATGTTTCTCCCTTACAAAGTTTGATAACCCATCCCTTCACCAGTGCCCATTCTCTACCAAAAGTAAACCCAACATCCCTCTCCCCGCTCCCCAGTCCTGTCTCCCCTCACCCCACACTGCCACTATGGCAGGGTATTCCCTTTTGTTCTCTCTTTCTGATTAGGTGTTGTGGTTTGCAATAAAGGTGTTGAGTGGCCATTGTGTTCAGTCTCTAGTCTATATTGGGCCCGCATCATCTTTCCCCCACATGACCTCCAATCACATTTTACTTGGTGTTCCCTTCTCTGAGTTGCCCAGAATGAGAGACCAGCCTCCAAGCCATGGAGACAACCTCCTGGTACTTATTTCTACTATTCTTGGGTGTTAGTCTTATAGTCTGTTATTCTATAGTCCACAGATGAGTGCAATCTTCCTATTTCTGTCTCTCTTTCTGACTCATTTCACTCAGCATAATACTTTCCATTCTAATCCACTTATATGCAAACGTCATGACCTCATTCTTTCTAACAGCTGCATAGTATTCCATTGTATAGATGTGCAAAAATGGGGCGAAGACTGAACAGAAACTTTACCAAGGAAGAGATACGAATGGCCAAAAGGCACATGAAAAAGTGCTCTACATCACTAATCAACAGAGAGATGCAGATCAAAACAACCATGAGATACCACCTCACACCACAGAGGCTAGCACACATCCAAAAGAACAAAAGCAACCGCTGTTGGAGAGGATGTGGGGAGAAAGGGACCCTTCTACACTGCTGGTGGGAATGTCGGCTAGTTCAGCCCTTTTGGAAAACAATATGGATGATTCTCAAAAAACTAGAGGTTGAGCTCCCATTTGACCCAGCAATACCACTGCTGGGAATATATCCCAGAAAAGCCAAACAGTATAGTCGAAATGACATCTGCACTTATATGTTCATCGCAGCACTGTTTACAATAGCCAGAATCTGGAAAAAACCCGAATGCCCTAGAACAGATGACTGGTTAATCACCGATTTCTTGAGCGGGCTCAGTAACCTCTCATTTCGCCCTTTCCCTGAGATCTTAGAAGGCTATCTCGACTCAGTCCTCCCAACAATGTCACTCTGGGGGCTCTTTCAGGGTCAGTGTAATGAGATCTAGCTTGTTACTGGATTTAGCATAAAAATATGCCATGGGAAGCTTGCAAGGCTATCCCATGTGGGCAGGAAACTCTCAGAAGATTGCCAGTTTCTCCCAGAGGGAGAAGCAGGCTACATGATATGCATGGCCAAGAAGCGGCCGCGCGCTTCTGAGAGCTTGCTTTTAAGTCTCTCTCTGAATGTTGGCCGTTGATGGTATTACACACACCTGGGTTACCTTCATGCATGAGGCCTATCCAAACATGTGGAGAGGGGCCTCCAGCATGGCTGTAGCTAGGTTCCAGTGGTCTTCGGCTACCGGGAGCTCTGCTTTGGGTGGGGAGGGAAGCTGGAGCCCATCCCCTCCAAGGGGCCCTGGGGAAGACAGCCAGGCGTGCGGGCAAGAGACTCTCTGTTATTCAAATGACAAGTTTCCTGGGGGGCATATAAGCAGTGGTTAAGCTATAAGTTTACTTATTAAGAGTACTGCATCTCCTCAGTGTTCCTATATTATTATTAGAATTGTCAGATCAGGTCATCACTCAGGTTCCTACAGATTTGTATAGTTCCTTGTCTGTTGCTTCTCAGAATTCATTCGGTGATTTGAAGACCACATATTATAGGTTTCTGATAACCTATTTGCACATTAGGCAGCTTGCCATAAAATTTTAGGATATCCAGTTAGGTTTTATCTATCATAACTTTAATTGAATCTGGGACACATTTTTTATTGTTTGTGTCTCTTGAAAAAATCAGAATGTTTAGTAAAACAGGCAAAACAACATTGGCTGAAAATAAATAACATCTGTCCCTTGAAAGGGGGTATAATTATCATTACCACCATCATAATTTTGTCTAATATATTATAATAAATCATATTATTTTCCTGGTCTGTTCATATAACAACATATATAGTGAGCCTAAGTCTTATTTTTCTGATCTTCATAAAACCCCAAACAACAATTTCAGTCATTCTTAAAAAAGAGCATGGTTAGCCATTGAAGATTTAAGAATATATTTCTTAAAGTGGAAGATAAAGAGATATAATTTCTTATTAATGACTGCTCAAATGTATTCTACTGGGAGGACTTCACTTGTATCCATAATGCTCAGTGTATATCTTTATTGACTTACGCTCTACATTTGTAGTGCCCATATGACCACACCATGGAGTTATATTCTGAACTTTCACTATATCTGTTAAAATATCTCCATTTAATAACTTTATTATCAGTTATAACTAACTAGTTAATGTGCTTTTTTCCTGGATGAACAATGATAAAGACACCATTTTTCTAGGCTTTAAAAAAATAATCACTATAGTTCAGGAAACTTCAGAAAGATTGAATTGATTTCTTGGGCAAATTACATAAAGTAAGAATTCCAAAAATACTTGCTCCTGGAGGTTTTATTTCTTCCAGATCATCTGGAAATTAAACAAAGTGAAACTCACAATTTTATCCAGGTTTCAACAGAGCCTGATTGCCGTGTTTAGTCATAAACCAGAACAATGAAGTACACAAAACTCTTTTATGACCTATTTATTCACTAGTTCAAAACATCTGTTCGATATTATGTGTCCAAATTTTGAGAAAGCAACAAAAGCCAAGCAAAATTGAAAAAGCTAATTCACCTTAAGAAAATAACCTTGCCAAATTATTAAAAACTAGTATTTGGTTATGGATAAATTATGTTTCTTGTCCATAACAAGCACATACTCTCTGTTATTCCTTGTCCTTCCTCAAGAGCATGTAGGTTGGCATTTTCAGTATGCTCAGAAATATGAGTATTTTAGATATTGCTAGCTAGCAGAGACTCCCACCTTTCAAAATTGATATTGATAAAGAGAGTAATCTGACAAGCATAAACAAGAAAATCACTGACAGGAGTCAAGGGGTAGAAAGCAAAAGCTACTATGTTTTAACTTGGTAAAGGTACTTATTATTCTCTAGAAATTTTCTCTGTTCTCTTGTTGGGAGCAAGACTCCCTTGATATCATCGCTAATTATCATTTCCAATATAGACTATAACACAGAGAAGTCCAGGAATGACTACCCTCTCTCTGTCTAACTTTCTGTCTAACAGAGGAGTAAGTGTTATTTCTTTGAGATTCCAAATCAGAAAGGAGAGAATCTTATATATATACATATATATATCTCCTGGACTCATGGATGGGACATTACCACATTTTTTGGAGTAGAACTTTTCCTAATTTTTTATAATAACTTTTCATGTTATGAAATGGTTATTGCTATTCATAATAATTATTTGATATTCTATTTTGTGGAATTTAAAACTTACTTTCCACTTGCTTTCTTTTTTTGGTTTTTAATTTTTGTGTAGTAATTCCAAGTTACACATTGAATTTTGAATTACTTTCAAGAAAAGAAATGGCTCTCCTAAAATGAATTTTGACTATGAGCGTTGTACAGCTTTCTCTTTTCTTCTTCCACCTTGTACTAATATGTCTTTATTGATGTTTTTCTTTGCACCAAGTCAGTTCATTTACTTGTCTCTAGATCATGCTGTCTTGTATAGGTTATTCTATATTCCACAAATGAGTCTAACATTTCAAAAAAATTTTCCAGTCCAACCTTAGAAAAAAGTTGTCTAATCTATATGATCTTTAATTTAAACTTTGACAATATTGAAACCCAATAAACCATTGCTTAGTCTCCATTAATACTAACCATGAGATTTCACTTCTTTATTTAGACAGGTTCATGCCCTTCACCAGCAGAAGAGAGAGACTTCACCAATATAACCCTTAAAGATTTAAAGGGTTATATCCCTGGTGTGTGTGTGTGTGTGTGTGTGTGTGTGTGTGTATTACAATGTTATAAGCAGATAGATAATGGTAACTAGAGGGTTTTTTGTTTTTGTTTCTTCTAGGTATTTTTTTAATCAAAGGGTTTTATACATTGATAGGTTTATGATTCAACCTTTATAATGTCAGACCCTTTGCTTGCATGTCTAATTCTCTCCACCATTGTCTCAGAGTCTCCTCCAAAGTGCCACACTCCCCACCCCCAACCTGCCTTTGTAAACCCAGTTCTGCAAACCAGTTTTCAGGTTCAATTGCCTTTGACCATTTGCTATTCTCATTCTATGTTTCTTTATATCTCACATATGAGGGAGATCATTCTCTATCTGTCCCTCTCCCTTGGCTGACTTCACTTAGTTCGATGGCTTTGGAATAACAGTAAAACTAAGAAGAAATTGCCTAGCCCTGAAGTAGCCCAGTGGCATTAAGATCACAACCCTCTAAGATGTAATGAGCTCATTGAGTCATTACAATGAGGTCTTTGGAGATGGAGAGAATGAGAGAATGAGCCCTCACTCAGATGTTAGAAACTGATGCCCCACCCAGAGAAAATTGAACCCTCTCATAAAAGGAGAAACTTCAAGAGTACTTAAAGGTCAAGAGAAGATTATGAAAAGACTATTAAGAGTCCATGGCTTTTTCCAACACTTAGTCCGTGGCTATTTGACAACACTCAGATAGACTTTTCTATTGTTGAGAACTGCAGGCCAATGCACTTTGGAAGAAGCCTTGATATAAAACCAACTTTGTAAAGACTTGAAGGGATCAATCTCCACCCTGGATAATGGTCTGCATCTCCACCTCAGATGTCTATTCTTGCCTTCCCCACCCTTGCCACACCCAGGCCTCCTTGTTCTGTCTAGAACAACCTCTCCTCTCTCTCTCTCTCTCTCTCTCTCTCTCTCTCTCTCTCTCTCTCTCTCTCTCTCTCTCTCTCTCTCTCTTCACACACACACACACACCCCTCACATTTCTCAAAGGAAATTTTTTTAAAAATTGAACTAGCATAGTGGTTGGGCTTTCGCCTTTCACGCGGCCGACCCGAGTTCGATTCCTCCGCCCCTCTCGGAGAGCCCAGCAAGCTACCGAGAGTATCGAGCCCGAGCGGCACAGCCTGGCAAGCTACCTGTGCATATTGGATATGCCAAAAACAGTAACAATAAGTCTCTCAATGAGAGAGTTACTGGTGTCCGCTCGAACAAATCAATGAGCAAGAGGATGACAGTGACAGTGACCTCACTTATAAAAAAAAATAGTGCGTCTGCAGAACCAGAGTTGCTCAAACCAAAGTCGTCAAACCTTATTTTCCTTTAAACATTTTGTTTAGGTTTGTGGTTGGGGGACAGAGTGATAATAAGGGAACTAAGACAGCACCAAACACCTCTAAATTACCCATTAGGATTTTTATATTATGAGTTAAAACACGTCATTCACAACTTTGGAACTCTTTAATCACTTCTTTAGGAAAAAAATTGCTTTCTGTATTCCATTAATTATATTTTGAATGATCAGAAACAGAGTTGATTCATTTGATAGAAAGCAGAATCATGCACTAAAATTAATTTATATTCTTGTTTTATAATAGAGACACATTTTGACTCATTCATTTTTGTATCTATGATCTTTGATCTATGTCTTTGAGATTTATAAGAATTCAGATACTATATTTATATTCCTATATTTGAGTTTTCCATGTTACATTATTTTATAAATACATTAGCAAAAGTAAAACACTGGAAATGAGGAAAAAATTTCTACACCTGGTTCTGCATTATGATGATGAGTTAATGTTGAGCAAATCTGTTGGCATATGCTATGCAATTGAGCCCCAAAGTTTACATTTTTAGCCGTCTTTTATATTTTGCTAGGTTTAGTAGTGAGAGATCATTAACCTAGTCAAACAAAGGTTTTTCATGTTTTTAGTTAAAGATTGAAATGCATCAGTAGAATTCCAACTTTTATTTTTAACAGTTTTATTTCCTTGGACAAGTGTTCTGTAAATATTGTAGCTTTTCCAGATGGAGATGCTGGAATCTGTGCTAAAACCAGATGCTAAGATAAAAGTTTATCATTTAAATATGAGGAAAAGCATAGAAAAATAAGAAAATCTTGAAATATATAGAAAAAGAAGCATGAAAGTATCTCGATAAAAACTCTTAAAAGCATAGATAGAGAAGAAAATCTTGATTGTATTTTTTGGCTAGTCTTATGTAACAGTATATGGACATTGTAATATATTCTTTTTATGATTGAAATTAGCTTTAAGCATATGAATAAAAATAAATGAATGAAATAAATAGCTTCATTTCAGTCATTTAGGTCATTAAGTGCAGAAATAAAGCATTAACTTTGTTAGAATTCACTTGTCCTTTTAAAAATAGGATACAAAATTACATTTTTTCCCCAGTTGTATTTCTTAGCAGATTCAACAGAAGGTACATGAAGGTAGGTTTCTATTTTTCTTTTTTAATCAAGCAAACAAACAAACAAAAAGAGCACAGTGTTGAATTGAATCCACAAAGGGCAAAGAAAAGCATGACCTAGAGAACAAATGAAGATTGTAGATGTTCTTTATCTTTGGAGGTTCTTCCAGAAGAATCTTGGTTCTGAAGGTTTGTAACCAATGTAACCATTAGTCTGCAGCTTATTGCCCAGACTCAACGATGTTTTTTTGCATCTGTGTTTTGATGGTGACAACTCCTGTTCAAATGATCAGGTAGAATAAAATCAGTGTCATCTATTGTTTACTCTTTGATCTCCATCTCAGACCACCCCATAAATTCTTATGCACTATTGTGTGTGCATATATATATACATATATATATATATATCAAAACTTCTTGATTAATTCATCTGTAGTTTGGAATTTGAGTTAAGCACCATCAGGAATGAACCCTAAACACAATAATTCCTCAGCACCTCCAGGTGTGACCCTGACCCTGCTTCCACTACCCGATTTCCAGAAGCATCTTTATTGTGATTCCTGTTAATATTGTAAACAAATATTCCTTTCAACTCTTAGTTCTCTTCAGAACTTATTTTTATTATTATAGTGACACAGAGAAGAGAATGGTAACTTAATCTTTCAAATATGTTGTTTTTTTCTGTATGCAAGAATCTTTTATAGTTTTTCATTCATGTGAGGAATTCTGCTACATGAAGGCAGGAATAGAGGCTATACTGTCACCATCACATGAGTGACTCTGATCTCAATACTTGAAATGCTAGAAACTGGATACTGAGTGTCCCAGGGGTGTTGGGGTGCTTTATAGTCACTTGGTACATTTTTACTGTTAAATTATTCCACTCTAGATATGGACAGGAGCCAGTGTTGCTTGTTTGTTGCTCCATCTCTGGAATCCTGGGTGTCTGCTGTGCTTTTGCCTCTCGCTTCTCTGTTTACTGTACTCTGAAATTCCTGATATCTCTCTTCGTGGGTACAGTTCAAAACAATATCATTGCACTTTGTAAGTTTGCCTTCATTCAAACTCATATACTGCATATTTGAAAGCTTTGGTTTTTGGTGGGGTGGGATGTGTGGGAACCACACTCTGTGGCCCTCAGGGTTCACTCCCGGTGGGGCTCAAGGGATCATATGAGGTGCAGTGCATAGAACCAGGGTCAATCAAGTGTAAGGCAAGCGCTGACCTGCTGTACTATTGCTCTGACTTCAAAGACATTTTATTATTTTATTTTATTTTTGGCTTTTGGATTATACCTGGTGGTACTCAGGGTTTACTCTTGGTTTTGCACTCAGAGATCACTCCTATGAAGGCTCAGGAGTAATATGGGGTGCTGGTAATGAAACCCAGGTAGGCTGTGCTCAAGTCAAACGCCCTACCCACTGTAGTATAGCACTGCTGTTTTTAATGTCATCTTAAATGGTATTTTATATCCTAAACTGTTTTTAGCTTTAGAAGGTACTTAATCAAATTGGCATTCCAAACTCATTAAACTGTCATTGGATTTTCTGTGAGTGTTGGTGGGCATTACTTGGAGGATGAGCTTACATTTTCTGAGACTGGCACATACTTCAGTTAGGCATTTATGCATCCTACTTTATCATTTTTCCCTTACTTTGGTCTCTGGAGTTTGTTACAGTCGAAATTACTTTATTTCAATGATTGTGCTACTTGGAGGTATGCTTATCTCTACACAGAGATGCATACTTTTTTTTTCACAGACTTACAAACTTTTTTGATTCCATTTCAGTCATACAATGATCAAGTACCCATCCCTCCACCAGTGCCCATTCTCCACACCAATGTTCCCAGTATCCATCCTGACACCCCCATCCTCCCCACCGCCTCTGTGGGAGGCACATTCCATTTTACTCTCTCTCCCTTTTGGGTGTTATGGTTTGCAATACAGTAGTAAGTGGCCATTATGTTTGACCCATAGTCTACTTTCAGCATGCATCTCCCATCCCAAGCGAGGTCTCCAAGAATCATTTACTTAGTGGTCCCTTCTATATCTCAGCTGCCTTTTCACCCCAGCATGTGAGGTCGGCTTCCAAGCCGTGGAGAGATCTTCCTGGTCCTTATCTCTATTATCTGTGGGTTTTAATCTCCCATTCTGTTACTTTATATTCCACAAATGAGTGCAGTGCATTCTATAGCAATGCTCTCTCTCCCCCCCCCCTCTCTCTCTCTCTCTCTCTCTCTCCCTTTCTCTCTCTCTCATTTCACTTAGCATGATAGTCTTCATGTTGATCCTCTAGAAATGCATACTTTTTATTTATTCTTATACTAGGACTATTTCTAAATAATGATGAAAATAATCTTTTTTAATTTTAAGGAAAAACAATTCTGAGAAAATAAACATTTCAGTAACATTTAAAATTTAGGAGAATTGGTGCTACGGGAATAACAACGAAGGCAAAACATTTGCTTGGCATGTGCTTGATTCTGACTTGTTACAGAAATAGCATGCATGACTGTCGACACTCTCCTACCCCCCCCACACATACACACACACACACACACACAGTTTAAATCAAGCAAAAACCCAAAAGTACAATAAAACAATGGAAAGGCCAGAAAGATAGCTCAGCTGATTGAATGCATGGCGTTCACGTGGGAAGCCTGAGCAATATCCCTGACATCATATGGTCCCCCAACACTGCTGAGTTTGTCCACAAAATAAATAAATAAATAAATAAATAAATAAATAAATAAATATAAAAGCCAAAACAAAACAGAAAAGGTGAATCCGTGAAATAAATCTTTATTTATTTATTTGTTGGTTTGTTTGTTTGTTTTTTGGGTCACACCCAGCGATGCTCAGGGGTTACTCCTGGCTCTGCACTCAGGAATTACCCCTGGCGCTGCTTGGGGGACCGAGGCAAACGCTCTAGCCGCTGTGCTATTGCTCCAGTCCCCAAATTTTTATTTCTGTTCCCAACATACACACTGATTTATTAAAAGCCAACGTTTAACTTAAAATAAGAGTCAATAACAGTGTCGATTTCAGGTGGGCGGTGGGGGGGGTTGTTGCTCTTCTTTATTTTTCCTTAAAGTTTAGGAAGGCATAGCATGGTTTAAAGCAATTATATGAGGGCACCGGCAATTTTAATGAACTATTTTCAGAAATACAATATTAGTTATCATTTAAAGTTGATAAAAATAAAGACCTTCAGGGGCAAGGGGATAATTAGGATGCATGCTTAACTTGTGCTCACTGGGCATCCTCCCTGGCATGGAGTCTTCCCCCATAACACTGTCCCCAGCAGACCCGAAAGTGTCTCAATTCTGCTGGGTGCAGTTCAGGAGGCTCCACTAGTGACCTTCAGCCTGTCAGGTCTGAAGCAACATCATGTTCTAAGTCCCTTGTTTTGTGACCCGGTGTCCAAATTCCCTGCACCTTCTGATCACACCTTAAAAGGCCCCTCCCAAAATACAAACTAAAACAAATAAAACCCCTCCAAGCCTGCATTAAAAAGTTTCTATTTAGTTCATCTATAAATTTAGGAAGTTTTGTCTTTAAATAAAATATTTCAAATTAGAGTCACATAAAGATTTGTTAATAATTTATAAAATAAAATGGAGATTAAAGAGAAAAACATATTTAATGTTTGAATCTGGGAGTATTTATTTCTTAATCAGGAATCACAATGAGGAATTCTTTCTTTCTTCCTTTCTTTAGATGACTTGGAAGCAGGGTATGATTGTGAGATTGATGAATAAATAGAAGGTTAGTCAAACCTTGCAGTGATCTTTTTAAGAAAAAGGGATTATAAATGCTAGAAAGACCATCCTTTCTACAAAACAATGCTTTTCTCTGGATAGGAATCTGACAAGCCCCATTTAAAAAAAACCATCTGCATCTACATCTATATATCATCTATATCTATATCTATATCTATATGTCATCTGCATTTATATCTATATATCATCTACATTTATACCTATGTCTATATATTTATACCTATATAAATTAAATCTGTCTCCTGTAAAATGGTTGATTCTTAAATCTGTCCACTGGCTTTTTGTAAGAGGAAGAACAGAACAAGGACTTAAAAATAACTCTATAGAGTTGCCAATATTATCGGAAAAAAAAATGTTGCACAGAATTTGACTACTGTCATAAAGAAAAATAGCTACTGCTCTGTTAGACACATCCCTCACAACCACCAATGATTTAAAAATAAAATTATTTGTATACTGTCGGATAACATGGGGGTTGTCCTTTTAGCCTTGATGCAGAGAACTTAGTTTACCGTAAAGAAATGAGCTTTCTGTATAAACACAGGAAAACAGTTAATATTATGCTTTGTAACTTGGGAGCTGATTGACTCCAATAATTTTTACTCCTGGGCATCTGCTTTCTCGATTCAGTTGCCCTCAGTTCCTAGCACCCCAAAAGCAGGGTCCTGGTGAGAGACGGAATGGACCCAGGGCAAGCTGTCAGCTACCCTGGCATCAAAATGGGCCAGGCCAAAGCACCACAATACTCAACTGTAAGTTGAGAGCAAGGTCGTAGACAAATGCTGTCATGATCCAAAAATAATGAAGAGACTAGGACCCTGCTGGGGTTAGGAAGACTAACCTGACCTGAGGACTGTGGTCTAGAAAATATATTGAGGTGTCCTCAGAAAGAGCCAAACTTTAAGTTTGACACATCTCTTACTGTGCTCATACAGAATGACATTGCTAGAAATATTTGAAGTAGATTTACTACAACTATTTAAGTGGATTACTAGCTGAGGAAGGAAGAAAGGGACACACCCTGACACACCCTTGTTTGGACCTCACCCTTGATCTGATCTCCTAGTAATCTGGAGTAATCTCCTTAGATGAGATTTTTGTTAATCTCCTGGAGGAGTGGTTTTACCACCTCTTTGTTGATTTGTTAATGTTCATCCCACCTTTGTGTCACTGCCCTATGTGATTGCTATATAAACTAAGACTTTTGTGGAAGAGACAGAGACAGCAGAAACAGAAGAGGAGACAGCAGAGACAGAAGAAGAGGCAGCAGGACACAGACAGAAGAAGACACAACAAGGAGAAGACACAGAAGCGAGGGAGAAGACACAGAAGCAAGAGAGAAGACACAGAAGCAGAGACAGAGAGGTCGGAAGAGACCAGAGGAGAGATGACAGAGACAGAGAGACAGACAGAAGAGAGCACAGCGGTACACACAGAAGCAGAGCACAAGGAGGAACCATCCCAATCCGGTCCATACACAGCAGCTTGAGAGCACCGAGCGTGAGACAATCGCCCTGAGAGCCTGTGAACAACAGAACACACCTTTCCGTGTGTGTGTCTTTGTAATTTTTTACAATATACATAGTCATAAAGAAAGATGGAGAGATAATAGCCAACAATGACAGATAAACTATATATAGTAAAAGGTATTTTGGAGACAAGAGAGTGGCTAGAAAACACAGTGAAAGATATCTTGGAAACAAGTATTTTTGTGTTAACAGACTATAAATTTTAAGGAGGCAAGAGGTAGTTAGCAGGTAAAGAGAATTTTCCTTTTTTTTTGTATAAGTTGATAATACCATAGAAAATTGTCACCACATAAAAAAAAGAAAACGTTTGTATTTTAGCAGCATCAATATGACATCATTCCAGAGAATTTATAGAATAAATATTATAAGGGTGATATCATGGGACATGGTTAATCTGTATTGAAAGCAAGTTGGATCTAAACAGGGCAATGAATCAGGAATAGAAAAGTATATATGCTTTTAAAAATTATACTGGAAATAAATTCTAAAACCTTGGGAACTCACTGGAAATAAATGATGAAGAAGAATGCAGGATAAAAGTCAGCAAAACTGATATTAAGGACTGTGAGATAAGCCCTTGGACTGGAGAGATACCACAGTGGGTAAGGCATTTGCCTTGCACACGGCTGACCCGGGTTTGATTATCTGTTCCTCTCAGAGAGCCTGGCAAGCTTCCTAGAGTATCCTGTCCACACGGCAGAGCCTGGCAAGCAACCTGTGGCATATTTGATATGCCAAAAACAGTAACAACAAGTTTCATAATAGAGACGTTACTGGCGCTCACTTGAGCAAATCCATGAACAACGGGACGACAGTGCTACAGTCCTTGGGTAGATTGTATTTTTTAAGTATTGGAAAAAATTGTGGCAGAAATTCTGGCTATGGATATCAATTTAATAGATAGTTGGTATCTATAAAATATTAAGGATAACAAAGAAATTATAAGTGATCCTCATACCTTGGCAAAATATATAGTTTTGTGTCCTTAGCACATCATATTTAACATCACGTGTAAATCCTGGGTATATTGTCTCCCTTAAATTCTAATTGCCGTTTCCATAAATTTCCATTAATTAATTTCATTGTCACTTATAATGTAGCAAATTCTCATTGTTATACTCATTAACTTTCTTAATAAAACTTTAACTTTATTTGAGAAAAAATCTCTACATTTTCCTTTACTATTTGACATTGTTCTTATAACTTGCATTTTTATGTTAGTCTTTCTATAGTATTATAACCACAGTGATTTTTATTAGTCAACTATAATTACATTTTTGTCTTTTAGTCTTTATATTAGTGTTAAGATGATTTATATAGATCTGTTACATATTAGGATAATGTAGATTTAACTACATATTATCCTTTACCACTGAGTTTTATACTTTTGTATATTTACATATCATTCATCAATGACCTTTCATTCCACCTTAAAGAACTTCATTTAGCACAATTTAGCACATTCATGTGTCCAGTCAGGATATAATAGCAAGTATACAAACTTTACTGCCTGAGTTAAAGCATTGTGTAATTCATTTTCATTTGCTTATTTTGCTTATAGAAGAATAAGCAAAATAAGAATAAGCAAAAATTCCTTTTATTATTAGAAATTTATTATATTCCATTTAAAAACATACTATAATTTAATATAATTGAATAAAGGTGGACTTTCACAAAATTACTGAAAGGTACATTGCTCTAGATACATTTTGGTACATTTATATTATTTATGGAGATAAGTATTCAGATCAGAATTTCTTGAATCACAGGGCAAACATGTGTTTGTCATCTTTTAAAATAATTTGTAACAATTATACTAACATTATTCTTGGATAAGTTACCAGTTTATGTACTTTGCCAAATCTTGGTGTCATTAATCTTTAAAAATAATCAGCTCTGTTGGTGAATTTTCAGTTTAGTTATATACTTAATTTTGTGAGCTATAGTTAGATATCTTTACAATACTAATTATTTGATTTCCCTTTTGGTTAATTGTCACTTCAAGTTTTTCACTCATTTTAATAAATATACTGAAAACATTTTCTATGATTATATGCTTTTTGTTTCTTTTTTTTTAATTTATTTTATTCTTTAACTAGTGAATCACCATGACGGTACAGATACAGAGTCACACATTTTCAAGCTTGTTTTTCCCTCATACAATGTTCGCAAACACATCCCTCCACCAGTGCCCATTCTTCACCGCCAATAAATCCAGTATCCCTCCCACCCCCCAAACCCATCTCCCCTCCACCCCACCCTGCCTCTGTGGCAGGGTATTCCCTTTTGATCTCTCTCTCTCTCCAATTGGGTGTTCTGATTTGCAATAGGGGCATTGAGTGGCTATCGTGTTCAGTCTCTAGACTACTTTCAGCACGCATCTCCCTTCCGAGCAGGATCTACAACCACATTTTACTTGGTGTTCCCTTTTGTATCTAAGCTGCCTTTTTCCCCAGCATGTGAGACCAGCTTCCAAGCCATGGAGCCAACCTACTAGTACTCATTTCTACTATTCTTGGTTATTGGTCTCCTACTCTGTTATTTTATATTCCACAGATGAGTGCAATTTTTCTATGTCTGTCTCTCTCTTTCTGACTCATTTCACTTAGCATGATACATTCCATGTTGATCCACTTATATGCAAATTCATGACTTCATTTTTTCTAACAGCTGCATAGTATTCCATTGTATAGATGTACCAAAGTTTCTTTAACCAGTCATCTGTTCTCGGGCACTTGGGTTTTTTCCAGATTCTGGCTATTATAAACAGTGCTGCAATGAACATATAAGTGCAGATGTCTTTTCGACTATACTTTTTTTGCTTTCCGGGGTACATTCCCAGTAGTGGTATTGCTGGGTCAAACGGGAGCTCAATTTTTTGAGAAGAGTCCATATTGTTTCCTGGAAGGGCTGAACCAGTCGGCATTCCCACCAGCATTGTAGAAGGTTCCCTTTCTCCCCACATCCTCTCCAACAGTGGTTGCTTTTGTTCTTTTGGATGTGTGCCAGTCTCTGTGGTGTGAGGTGGTATCTCATGGTTGTTTTCATCTGCAGCTCCCTGATGATTAGTGATGTAGAGCACATTTTCATATGCCTTTTGGCCATTCATATCTCTTCCTTGGGAAAGTTTCTGTTCATTTCTTCGCCCCATTTTCTGATGGGGTTGGATGTTTTCTTCTTGTAGAGTTCAACCAATACCTTATATACCATTGATATCAACCCCTTATCTGATGGGTATTGGGTGAATATCCTTTCCCATTCTGTAGATTGTCTTTACTTTTTGCTTCTTAATAGAAAGAAGTTCTTCATATGAGTAGAGTTAATTTGTAGCAATTTTCATACATTCTTGCATGAGTCTTCGTAGAAAGGTATACAAAAATATCAAGTGCTTGGATCAAATTTTCTTCATGTTTTAAACGGAACAATTTAAATAATAGGTTTTTGTGTATTTTTGGAAGGCCACAATCATGCTCAGAGGCTAATCCTGTCTCTATATACAGGAGGGACCCCTGGCTGTGCTTAGCAGCACTGTGGTGCCAGGGATTTGAACTAGGGTCAACTACATGCAAGGCTAGCCCCTCAACTGTTCTACTATTTCTCCTGACCATCTTTTAAGTATTTAGAGTCAGGAATCAGAAGGTTAGCCACTCTTTACATTTTGTATTTTGATCAAATAGGTGGGCTGGAGCTATAGCACAGCGGGTAGGGCGTTTGCCTTACATGTGGCTGACCCGGGTTCGATTCTTCCATCCCTCTCGGAGAGCCCGGCAAGCTACTGAGAGTATCCTGCCCACACGGCAGAGCCCAGCAAGCTACCTGTGGCATATTCGATATGCCAAAAACAGTAACAAGTCTCACAATGGAGACATTATTGGTACCCACTCGAGCTAATTGACGAACAACAGGATGACAGTGCACAGAGAAAAGGGCTATTTGTATGGACCATTAAGGTGGCTTAGCCTGTAGTTCTATGAATAGCAGAAGCTCAGACCAAAAGTACAGCAACTGCTGCATGTACATATATAGGCAAGATTTTCAAAGGATGACAAAATCTCTACCTTTCATACAAGTAGTCATTTATTTTTACCCTCTACCATATCAGTTTTACTTTTATTCATTAAAATCCTTTACAAGAACAGTTTTTGGATTCTTTTGCTTTATTCACTACAAAAAGAAGGAAGGTGTGTTTGATAATTTCTCTCAGTATTTCTCAATAATCAAGTGTTTCCTTTGCTTTGGTGCTGATAGATGTTACTTGGCTATACATAAGCATGGAAATGAGCATCACATTCAAATCTGGCAACATTTCTTGGCCAATTATCACAGAATTCAAGGGCCCACACTTGGAAGTTAGCCAGTTTTATGATAAAAATTAGAACTACAAGCTAAACAAATATTAGGAATTAGGGCTGTATAGATTAAAATTTACAGTTTTTGCATAACTGGACTTTGTACTCTTCCTGTTTCCATACCTTTGACCATGTGAATAAAAGTTGATTATTGGGGAGTGGGGGAAGGTCGTTCCCAAGTGGGTCTCAGAAGGGCCAGGGCTCTTCTTTGGGTTTCTGGTGGTTCAGTGTAAGGGCCTGAGGAAGCAGGTCTCATATCCTGTGATACCAGGGACCAACATGGTCACCCAGGGTCATCCCAGCAGTGATGCTTGGGGCATCCAGGTCTGTATTTGGCAATAATCTAAGGAGCATGTGGTACCAGGAGTCAAATGAGGATGACCAAATGCAAGATTTACTCCTTTAACCATGTACTATATCTCCAGATCTGATTTCACTTTTCTTGCTAAAAGGTTCAAGGTTAAGATTATTTTCCTGCTCTGCAATTTTGTGTAGCTATAATTCAAGGGAATACTATGTGACACATGATAAAATATTAATAAATCTTTATATGTTCTTAACTGCTCAAATTTCTCAGATATTAATGAGAACACAGCCTGCCTCTCTGTTAGTGCATGCTATCATATTTACCTAAGAGGCTTACTTCTTCCATGATTTATTTTAACAAGTTGAATAATTATCTTGAACTCAGAGATGTTCATTCCTATGAACTCAAGTTCTACTTTTCCACTTCTTAACTTTATTCTATTGGGCATATTTTTTTTCCAGGCATCTCATTTTTACTGTACTTGAAGTGATGGAGACAGAACTGAGGCAGGACTAATGGGAGTGTCAAGGTGAGGTAACTCTCTTTAGGAACTGAAGGCAGAAAGAGAGAGGAAGCCCTATAACCCATTTCCTAGGTTCCAAGTCTGACGCTGAAGGACAGATGGAAAATTAGGTCACTTCCAATAAGATGGCACCTTAAATATTTTTCTTATTTAGCAACAAATTAAAAACCTCCTCAGGCAGGCACTGTTTCAATCACCGAACTGTGGGTGATCTGGGTATTTGGAGACAAAGCATTAACTGTATCAGATTTTAAGTGGATTTTCTCAGTAGCTCAGAAATAAGATTTCCTTTCATATGCTTCTCCTGCTTTGGGGGTTCCTTCAACATGACACATAGGCTGGCTGGAACCTCTGTTCTTACTTAACCAACACGAGGAGATGGAAATTTCTTTGAGGAGAAACTAAAATGAAAATCAAGTCTGATAATGAAATAGCAAACTGAGCTGATGTCTTCTGTACCTCTCTTCTGTCAGGCATAAGAACAACCAATTAGAACGTGAGGTCTTCGGGCTAACTATCGTATTTGATGTAACACATCCTCTCTTACTACTGACCTCTTTTGTGAAGCTAGGACTCCATGATATTTCCTGATAATAGAGAATAAGTCTCATTTGACTTCCATCCCGTGACAGGGTGAATATAGATATAAACAAATCCCTTCACTTGCCAAACAACCTCCTTCAGGGCTGTTTAACTGATATCATTTGTTTGTTTGCTTGTTTCTGTTTTGGGGTTATACCTGTTTGTGCTCAGGGCTTACTCTTAGCTCTGTGCTAAGGAGAAATTGTCAGAGCTCAGAAGACCATGAGTGGTGTGAGAGATTGAACTGGAATCTGTCAAATACAAGGCAAATGCCTTAACCCTTGTACTAACACCGCTGTCCTAATTTCATTTTTCTCATGATATCTCCCTATTGGAAATAGCCTTAAAGAAAAGATGTGCACAATTTTCAATCATTTTATCTCAGAACTTACTTTACTTGAACTCCTTCAGATCTATCTTTACTGACCTGTTAAGTAGAGTGCTATTTATAAACATAAAATGAATGGCATCATGGTCATTTTTCAAACCATTAGAATACATCATTTTATGCCTGCATCTCGATAGCTGGGTAGTGGAGGTGGAATGCCTTCAGAGCATCAAAGAAGTGGTTAAATGGAAAAAGAACCTCCGGCTCCGGGCACATCTTTTCAACTCCACCTTCTTCCTGCACTAACATATGCTTCAGAGACCTGGGCCCTACGAAAACAGGATGAGAATGCTATTCAGGTATCTCAAAGAGGAATTGAAAGAGCTATGCTTGGAGTATCCTGTTTCACTCAAGTGAGAGAAGGAATCTGGAGTTCTGACCTTCATCGGTGGTCAAGAATCAGGGACGCTGTCTGGTTTGCCAAGGCATCAAAAATCAGATGGGCTGGACACGTAATTCGATTTAGAGATGAATCCTGGGCTACAGCTGTTACTGACTGGATTCCACACGACGTCAAAAGACGTGTAGCAGCCCACCTACGAGATGGTCAGACTTCTTTGTTAAAACAAAACCCTGAACAAATGGTTTGAGGCTCTTCGTGTTCCTGGAGTGAGCAGATACCATTGGGCTACACTAGCATGCTACAGGGATGTATGGAGATATTACTGGCGCCCACTCGAGTTAATCAAAGATCAACGGGATGACAAGTGATACAAGTGAATAATAGACTGCTTTTTATTTATTCTACTGTTTAATTAAATTCTACTCAGGGCTGGAAAGATAGCTCAGAAGAATAAAGCACATGCTTTGCATGATGGAGGTTCAATCCCCAGCACTACATACAGAGTCCCCTGACAATCTCCAGGAGTGATCCCTGAGCATACATCTAGGAAGAACCTCTGAACCACCTGGTATGGCCCCCAAAACAAGAGAAAACACAGTACATTGAATAAAATTTTAAATTTTTATCTTGTCTGTATGTTTGCTCTTCTTTGTACCGTGAGTAAAAAAAAAATCATCATATATTATAATTATAGAATTGTACTCCAGTTCTTATCCAAAATAAGACCAGAGAGGTAGTACATGGATGGAGTGCTTGCCTTGAGTACAGCTGACCCTGGTTCAATCCCTAACAACACATAAGGTTCCCCAAGCACTGTCAGTAGTGATCCCTAAGCAGAATCAGAAGTAAGCCCTGAGCACCACTGATTGCGGCCCCAAGCCCTATGTACCCCCCAAATTTGTACCCCTTAAACAGTGATTTCTCTTATATGTAGTATATAGAGACACTTACTAAGGTGATAACAAGTGGCCCTGGGCAACAGAACTTGAGAATTGACATGCAAAGCCAAGTTTGCCAATGAGACTGGGGAAGGGGGTGGGTGGAGAGAGAGGTTCACGCATCATTGATAGAGGGAAGTTGACACGCTGGTGGTGGGTGCGATGTCAGAACACTGTATGTATGAAATGAACATTAACAGCATTGTAGGTTGTTGTGCCTCAATAAAACTTAGAAAAATAAATCTATTCCCTTTGAACAAAACTTTCTTGGTTTCTTGTAGGTCTTCATTACTCTGCCCAGCTCTGTATTCCATAGTAAACATCTCTCTAATTTCTGAGTCCATGAATTTGACTTTTTAAGATGTACATTTCAGTGAAATCAGATAGTACTTTTCTTTTGGTGTCTAGCATACAACTAGCATTACAACTAGTTTAATACGAGTTAACATTTGTCAGGTTCACAGATAATGTCATCGAAAACAAAACCTATGGCATCACTATCATATGAATGTTAATATAAATTTTTTTTAGGATCTTATATGAATGAAATTATACACAGTGCAATTGAAAATATTTATCCAAAGGGAAATATTGCATATACCCACTCAAATTATACAATGACCTATACACCAATGACCAATGGTGGTAACTAAAGAACAATAAGGATTTAATTATTTCTCAGATATTTATTAGTTACAATCCAGTGATGTGTTATTGCACTTTATTTCTTTACCACAAGCATCTAAAGAATGCTTAGAATATTCATTATATTGTCTTTTGTTGCTAGTACAAATCCTAAAGTAAATTTTTATTCAATTTTAATATAGTTTTACCTTTCACGCTATTTCTTAAAAACTGCAATTTTTAATGCCTTTGATTCATCAACAAGTTTAAAACTATCTGTTATGCAGAATCTTGTTACAATTATTAGTTGTAGTTATTTTAGTGCACAGCATAAAGGAAATGCACATTTATCTAAATCTCCTAGGTAATTTTCCTACAAAAAACCTGCCAATATCATCTTGAGGAACAAATATGTTGACTAGAAATGAGCTTCCAGCAACAAAGAGGGAAAAAGCTATTGAGAACTGTCGATTGACATATTTTATTGTGAAAAAATAAAAGTATTTTGTTGATAAGTCTGTCGACGGAAGTAAAGCTTGAATGAGAAAAATATTACTCCCCATTTTTTTAAGTCCAATAACAGGCTGAAAGAAAAAAAAACACCTGGAAATCTGTAATAAACAAAGGAAGAGTTAACAAAGGCTAACTATATTACAGATTTGTATATTCTACCATGTTTAGAGTTCATCATATTACTTTTTTGAAATAAACATGCCAACCACGTTCAAAGTCTAACTATGGCTACTGTTTAAAAACTGAACAGACTCTGTGTAACACCAACAGCGTCAATGAAGGTTTTTCACTTCCCTCTGCTGGGCAGGTACAGAGGTAACTATTCACTGTAATTCAAGGTGGATGTGTGCTTTGTGAGTTTCCATAAGCCTCAGGTATGTTAATATGTTAATATGTCTGTTTTTTACTGAACCTTATCTATTCAGTATTCATATTTCTCCTACTCACTTCTTTCTCCTTTAAAAATTTCATTGTTAAACCAGAGTGCCCAAAAACAGATGCCTGGTTAAAGAAACTCTGGTATATCTATACAATGGAATACTACATAGCTGTCAGAAAACATGAAGTCATGAAATTTGCATATAAGTGGATCAACATGGAAAGTATCATGCTGAGTGAAACGAGTCAGAAAGAAAGAGACACATAGAAAGATTGCACTCATATGTGGAATATAAAGTAGCTGTGAGGTACAAGCTTACAATGTTGCAATTTCTGGCAGATATTTCTCTGGACTTAGTTACTAAAATACTAAAATACAGAAATCCAAACCCGTGTGGCTGCTAGTATGGCCTTTCGACCTCATATCTCTTCATTCTCAGCAATGGAAAACAAATTATCAAATGCTTTCTTTTCAGCAGGTCGACTTTAGGGGGGAGAAACTCCAAATCAATAATAGTGAGTTTTTTGTTGAAATATTGAATGTAATCAAAGTAAAGTGAAAGTAAGGTAAAATTTACCAGTTACACATGCGGGGTGGGAGGCTGGGGAGGTGTGGGGAGGGGGGAGGTATACTGTGATTCTTGGTGGTGGAATATGTGCACTGGTGAAGGGATGAGTGTTCGAGCATTGTTTAACTGAGACTTAAACCTGAAAGCTTTGTAACTTTCCACATGGTGATTCAATAAAAGAATAAATTTAAAAAAATAAAATAAAATAGATAAAAATTTCATTGTGGTTTTGATTTGGAGCCATATCTGCAACGATGTGGCTTAGTACTGGCTCTGTGCTTGGGGATCACTCAATTCCAATAGTGCTTGAGGAAATGATAAATAATACCAGGGGTCACACTAGGGTCAGCTGAACACAAAACAAATGCCTTGCCCACTATACTATCGTCCTTTGACTACTGTAGCTCTAGCCTTTTCCTTTAGCTCTTAACTTTATTTTATTATTATTATTATTTTTCTCTTTTGCAATTATTTATGGGTCTCTAAAGTCAGGCCCATAAAAGAGCTTACATCGTGGCTCTGGAGTTGGTTTGTGCTGGGTGACTGCCAGTGCTTCCAGGAGTATTGGGAAGTGGGGGTAGGTAGCCCATCCCCTCTCTGAGAAAGCCTGGAGATTTCAGTCACAAAACATACTTACCCGAATTTTCAGTAGATTATATCTTGGTGAGGTCCTTTTTGAGACAGTGGAGTCAGGTCAGAGGCATTGGCAGCGTTGTTGGATTGTCGAAGCAAGCTGTGCCCCAGTCTCTGCTTGGGTGGGTACCAGGCTGCCCTGCCCCTCCCTCTGATTTGCTCTGGTATGTTAAGCTTTACATGGGTCTGAGATTAATTGAGGCTTTTGATCTCTTTCCAGATTTATTCATGGGTCTCTGAAGCAAGGTTGAAAAATGAGCTTATATAGCTGAGTCAGACATAGGTGTGACTCCCACATACCTAAATTTTGACCATTTAATTTCTCAGGAAATTTGGTCCCAAGTTTTTGGGGTCAGCCAGAGGCACAGCAGCCATTTGGGGGTATTAGGAAATCTGAAGGCACTATCAGGCTGCTGATGCACTTATCCCACAGGTGCTGGTTGACCTGCTGTTGGCACTGTACCCCCAAGCTCTTAACTTTAAATTTGTTTTTCTGAGATGATTAACCCCTTCCTTTTCAACCACTTGCCACTTGTTTCACCTTCTTGAATCAGTTATCAAATAGTTAAAAAAAAAATAAAGTTTTAAAACCCATTAGCTTGGTAAAAGTCTAGTATTTACTTCTGGGTCCTTACATAAAACTAGAATTGGAAAGATCTCTAGGATCAGATTATGCTCAAATAAATCACTATCTGAGGTCATCCCCTATTTTCATTCCTAGCCTTTCTCATCTTTTCAGCAGCTCTATACATTCTGTGAACACGTTACAGTATTTTTATGCATTTTTTTCTTTAGGTAGTATTTATCTCTTTTCACCTCCCCACTTGTCCAGTAAGAAATCTGTTTACTTTAAAATATGGATGTATAATTTAACATTTAAAAATTAGGAACCGGGGCCGGAGCGATAGCACAGCGGGTAGGGTGTTTGCCTTGCACGCGGCCGACCCGGGTTCGATCCCCGGCATCCCATATGGTCCCCCAAGCACCGCCAGGAGTAATTCCTGAGTGAAAAGCCAGGAGTAACCCCTGTGCATCGCTGGGTGTGACCCAAAAAGCAAAAAAAAAAATAAAATAAAAAATAAAAAATAAAAAAAAATAAAAATTAGGAACCACATTCATCCCCTTTAAACTTAAATTAAGAACATAAATTTCTAAATTTCGGATTTTAATTTTTAAGGTTTTAATTCACCTTAGGAATTTTCATTGTATTTTGAAAGTATAGGTTAATACATAATTATTTAAAAAATTTCAAACTACTAGCATGTCGGGGACTGGAACCATAGCACAGTGTGTAGAGTGTTTGCCTTGCACCCAGCCAACCTGTGTTGGAGATCAAGTTTTCCATCTCTCTCAGAGAGCCGGGCAAGCTACCGAAAGTATCCTGCCCGAACAGCAGAGCCCAAAAAGCTACCCGTGGCATATTCGATATGCCAAAAACAGTAATGACAAATCTCACAATGAAGAGGTTACTGATGCCCGCTTGAGCAAATCGATGAACAATGGGATGACAGTGATACAGTGCTAGCATGTCAATTCTGGTGTCTTCTGGTTTTCATAGCTTTATGCTAGGACTCTAAGTACATACTCATTTTTGCTCCTATATCCACAATGCTTTTCTTTCTTGGACTACTTTGAAGATTTCCTTTTTGTCGGCAGCATCTAACATACTGACTGTGATGTCTCTTGAAATAGTTTGTCTGTGTTTTCTGTGTGTGTGTGTGTGTGTGTGTGTGTGTTCTTTTGGGATTTAAGAAACTACTTTGACTTCAGGGTTTATCATTTCAATAAATTGTAAATATTTTTTCAGTATTCTTTTCTGTTTTTTATCTCTAATCTTTTGTGTATATAATTACTTACTTGTTAAGACCCTTGATATTCTTCCACAGATAAGAAGCTCTTACATACTCTTACTGTTTTCTTTCTTTTAAAGCTCCAGCTATTAGCTTCTTTAGCTGTGATTTCAAGTCACTGGTACTTTTTTAATGATATGTCCAGTTTTTTATTCCACAAAGTCAGTTGTTTTAGTCCTATTTGGCTATTGTTTTATATCATCCAATTAGCTCTTCTAATTTTCATGTTATAGTTACTTCACTGAACATTTTCATAATAGCTACTTGTATATCATTTTATGCTAATTCCCTCAACACTTTTGTTTGATATTTTACCTCATATTAAATGTCAGATGTACCTTTTTATTTGCTAAAGCAATAAAATGTGATGTGATGTGGAACATCCTGAATTGTTCATTTTTGAGTGTTGGGATTTTAAGATTTGCCTTAGAATATTGAGTTTTTGTTTTTATGGGGTTTTAAGTTGTCAATAGAGATAATTCAGAGGCATGTTTTAAGTTTCTTTTTTCTTTCTTTCTTTTTAAAACATGTGTATGATGTGAAAGTCCAGAGTAACTTTTACTCAGAGATACTTAAATTCATCTAACCTGCTGTAGAGATTCTAAAAAACAAACCGTATAAAACAGAGGCAACATATGCTCTTATGAATATTGGGACTGGCAATGTTCTCTTGGATTTTAGAAGGGTTTTCTCAATTGAAGCCAACTCTTTCTACATTGTGATATCAAAACTTTCATATAAAAATAGAATATTACTTACTAAAAATAAAGGTAAAGCTTCTCAGAATGACTGAGGAGAACAGCCATTAACAATTAGTTTGCCCCGAAATATTTTGCCATAACCTCTTAAATCTTCTGACAATCCTATCTCAATAGCACTGCACTGAAGCACTGTCGTCCCATTGTTCATCGATTTGCTCGAGCAGGCACCAGTATCATCTCTATTGTGAGACTTGTTACTGTTTTTGGCATATCAAATATGCCACGGGTAGCTTGCCAGGCTCTCTTGCTGTGCAGGTGGGATGTTCTCAGTAGCTTGTCGGGCTCTCCTAGAGGAATGGAGGAATCGAACCCGGGTTGGCTGGATGCAAAGCAAATGCCCTACCCGCCGTGCTATGCTCTAGTCCTCTATCTCAATAGAGACTGAAATATGCCTTTTCTTTTAATGCTAATATTTTAATGCTAATATTTTAAAGTATTTCCATTTGATTTTCTCATTTGAGTTTATTTTAAAGCTTATTTTGATATATTGTGTTATTAAATTTAATATTAATTACAAGTTTAATTGACATTCTAAGACTAATTGACTTTACTATCATTTCACCCAAAGAAAGATCTTATGAGCACAATAATTACATTTGTAAAATAGCACATTTTTACATAAATCTTTCTTGTGTAATACTACATCTACGTTGGTCACTGTCACTGTCATCGATTTGTTCAAGCGGGCACCAGTAACATCTCTCATTGAGAGACTTATTGTTACTGTTTTTGGCATATCCAATACGCAAGGGTAGCTTGCCAGGCTCTGCCATGAGGGCTCAATACTTTCAGAGCCTGGGCTCTCCGAGAGGGGCGGAGGAATCGAACTCGGGGCTGCCACATGAAAGGTGAATGCCCAACTGCTGTGCTATCGATCCAGCTCATACATTTACGTTAGTATTGCTACATTATTATTTACTTAAGTAGTAGTTAGCTATATATAAGCACCCTATAACATATTGGCACACAAGTTTAGTGTGTATGTAGATAAGAGATTTGGCCTACTCTAAGATATTTTCAGGTAATTGAACTATTACTAATTGAAAAATTTACTCCATGATATCTAAAAGAGATCAGTAGTAGAAAAATATGTGAAAAGAGTCTGTGTTTCTCTAGCTTGCATCCATTTTATATAAATTTCAAGTTTATAAAATAATGTCTAACAACTCTGCGTGTTGTTAAAATAAAAACATTATTCTGAATATAGATTGTTGTATTCATCTTCAAGTTTGTGTGCCCCTTACAGCATTTATATTACTTATTCACTATGATATATATTAAAAAATGAGTTTTAAAATGCATATTTACAATCTATGGTTACCATAGCCATTATGTCATTTTAATAGTAGTCATTTGTTATTTTCTATTTTGTCATGTTCAAGTAAGATAAAAATATTTTTAATCTGCATCAACTATAAGAAATAAACTGCATTGAAAAATAGAAGAACAAATCAAGTGAGAACAAGTTAAGTTGTCAGATTAGAGCTAGGGAGCATTTTCAGGAGAGTGAGGTCTTCTGAACATGTCTCCCTTAAGTTTTATTCATGCCCTTGTGAGTATGCATATATGTATGTATACATTTTAAGTTGAGTACTATGTGCTATTCTAATCAGTTATCATCAGTAACTAAGGAGAGAAGGTTTTATATAACGTTTCAACAAGATAAATTGATTGCCAAGAATAACTATTGTTATTGGCTGCATTTATTTTGAGGTTTGTTGATTATGTCACCATCTTTTCATCCTTGTAATGTTTTCTAGAAATTTATTCCACTAAATTCTACCTTTTAAAAAAACAGCCCCAAGATAGAGATGCTTTTTTATTTCTCTTACCTCAATAGTTAGGTTATCTCCAGCATACTTTTTGCCATTAAATTGAGCAACTATTGGGGCTGGAGTAATAGGACAGTGGGTAATGCATTTGCCTTGCCCATGGCCCACCCAGATTCAATTCCCAACATCCCATATGGCCCCCTGAGCACCACCAGAGTGATTCCTAAGTGCATAGACAGGCGTAATCCCTGAGCCTCACTGGGTGTGACCCAAAAAGCAAAAATAAATTAATAAATAAATTGAGCAACTCTCTTCAATTCTTTCAGTGCATTCTCTACTTTGCCTTCTATAATCAGCCAGCATGCAGATTCTGAAAGCCACTTGTATGATAGGGTCACAAAGATGTTACGGAAAACCCACTTCCATTCTCACATTTTGAAAACTATCATACTAAGGGCACTATTTAATGTTGGGGAACAGTTCTTCCCCAACGTGCCCAGGCAACATTGCACACTGGGTCCGGGCAGACACAAAGCAAAGGATGATGAATGCACGGAGAAACCACTCCAAAAGACAGATGACGGCCACCTTC
Organism: Sorex araneus; assembly: GCF_027595985.1. Lineage (NCBI taxonomy): Eukaryota > Metazoa > Chordata > Mammalia > Eulipotyphla > Soricidae > Sorex > Sorex araneus. Next base: position 105,784,311 of record NC_073303.1, read on the forward strand.
TTTATTGCCAAATATACATGTATTTTGTAGGAAGTCTCTTAAGAGGATGGTCCAATCACATAAAGTTTAGCATTACTGACCTGTCACCTTTCCAACTCTGCTCTGCCCCAGCCAAATTCCAATTAGGGTTAGTTAGGAATGACTCCTGGGGGTGTGTGCGGGGTGGAGGGGGGTTGCGGGGAGGGGATAAGAATCAAGGCCAGATGCTTGGTGCTTATAAAATACTGCCAGACACTCCCTACTAGGTGCTATGCAAAGACAGATCTTATCTGCCCTGGCACCCTTTGCCATGCTCCACAATTTAAGTATTAAAACTGGATGTATATGCCATCTCCATCAACTCCACTTCATTCTATAATAAATACCTGCTAGTATCATTTATATGTAACTGTCTTCATAATTATGATATAATTATAATCATTAAATGATTATTATGATAAATAGAAACCTTGGAGGCCTAAAATTTCTTGGAAAGAGGAAATATAAATGATAAATAATGAATACTTTTTAAAGGGCATTTTAGACTTTGCATTGAGAATTTTCCACTTTATATATTTATTAGAAAAAACGGTAGAATTTAGTGGAATAAATTTGCAAGTTTAACAGATTAAAGAAACAGCTGTAGACTGAGAAATTAGTCTATATTAAAAGACCAGAAGCAATAAAAATGCTGTCAGGGATGTGTTGAAAAAGGAACTCCCATCCACTGCTGGTTGGGACTATTTCTCACTTCAGTCTCTTTGGAAAATAGTATGGAGATCTTTCAGCCATTATAAATAGAACTTCCATATGGCCCAGCAATTCCACTCCTGAGCATCCATCTCAAGAGTCCCAAAACTATATTTTGAAAAGATATTTGCACTTTTCTATTTATTAAAGCACTAGTCATAGTCGTCAAAATCTGAAAATAACCCAAGTGTTCAAGAAGAGAGGAGTGGATAAAGAAATTGTGATATTCATATATATATATATATATATATATATATATGACAGAATACTACCAAGCTGTGAGAAAGGATGAAATCTCACAATATACTGCCAGTTGGATGGAATTAGAGGGTGTCATGCTATGTGAAGTGAGTCAGAAATAAAAAAAAAAACAAATACTGAATGTTCTGCCTCATATGCAGATTATAAAGAAACAAATAAATAAACTATAAAACACTAAGTGGAAATAGGTCCTGAGGATCAGGTCAATAGAACTGGGAACTGAGGAGGCCAAGGGGCTGGGGCAACAGGTCCCAGGAAAATGGTGGCGGGATCTTCACACATTGGTGAAGACATGGGTGTAGTAGCACTGCAAGTACAAAACAACAACTTCAATATTATCTAAACTAGGTTATCTTAATGGGCCAGAGTGATAGCACAACAAGTAGGGCTTTTGCTTTACATGTGACCAACCCAGGTTCGATTCCTCCGTCCTTCTCGGAGAGCCCGACAAGCTACCGAGAGAGAGTATCCCGCCCACATGGCAAAGCCTGGCAAGCTACCCTTGGTGTATTCGATATGCCAAAAACAGTAACAAGTTTCACAATAGAGAAGATACTGGTGCCCGCTCGAGCAAATAGATGAGCAACAGGATGACAGTGACAGTGACGTTATCTTAAGAATTTTTTAAAATGCTGCAGACAGTTGAACACACATGGCATTGAGAAAATCAAACTGCATCTTATTTTCTTGCATCTGAACATGATCTGTGGCTAATTTATCTAATAAAATAACATATACACTAGGTTTAACTGCTTCTAACCCTAGACATTAATTTTATTTCATTTCTCTTGGAAATACTCTGGGAAGAAACCAATTGCCATCCAAGGAATATAGATAATCTAGACAGTCTTGAGGAAGCCTAGGATAACCATGTGGAGAGGTGTTTTGAATAAGAATTAACCAGTCTGCTCCTAATAATTCTAGCCATTGAGCCCTGGAAGATATATAAATAAAAGAGTAGAATAACACTGGTTTGTCCTTTCTCCCTTGCGGCAGGGAGCTTAGGTTTATTGTCTCCAGGCACTCCCATTTCTCTGTGTTCATCTTTAATCTCTCCTTTGTGCTCTGCTTCCCCTATCTGTTAATTACTTATATCCCCAAATCAGACCCTGTGACTTATAAGATTTGTAAGTCCTTCTAAGGGCTCTGGATTTTGTATTTGTAAGTGAAATAATTTCTTTTCTTTTTCCCTTATGTCCTTTGCATAGTTTACTTTAGAGCAATGTCCTTTTTGTATAGACAATGTCAATTGGGACAATTTGACAAATCTAAGATTCAAGGATTCTTCTAACACAATGGTATCATATAGAGTAGAATGTACCTAAAATTTCAAAATAATAGAATGAAAGAATATTTGTATTTTGAAAAGTTGCAAGAGACTTTGATATGGAATACATGTTGAAAAAATTGTTGCTCTTGATTACTGAGACCAGTTTTATATAGCCATTATGTTCTTGTTTGTTTTTTATTTATTTGTACAAAATTCTTCAAAATGACACGGGACAGACACAATTTTAAATGTCATGGGCCCTTTCCCCTCCTGTCCTTGAGTATTCAAAGATAGAAGTATTCCCTGGCTGAAAATCAGGTCCGCTAGTGTCGGATTCCCTGGCTGGCACTGTTCCTGAACTGCCTGAACGGGGCCAGACTGTCGGGTAATCCTCCAGGGAGTCACTGTGTCTCTGATGCCCTCGCCTTGAGGAGAATCCCCAGAGGATTGCCCAACAGGGTTGCACCATCCAGGTGGTTCAGCAACAGTGTCTGCAGATGATCCAATACACTGGATCCAAGAGCTTAAATTGATTCAAGAGCTTAAAATTTCAAGTACATCAGTCTTGGTCCCTGAGAAACTCTATAAGCATAGTCACTCCAACTCTCACCTTAGTGTTTGTTCCAACTTCACTATATTCTACCCACTGAAGACACAACAGGGTAAAATCAGTGGTCCTTTTTTATTGAGTTACAGTGAGATCCATATTTACAAGGTTGTATAATTGGGTTTCAATTATATAATGTTTCAACACCCATCACTTCACCAGCATACACTTCCCACCCCTAATGTCCCCATTTTCCCTCCTGCTACCCCCCATCTATTTCTGTGGCAGTCACTTTTCTTATCTATCTCTGTCTCTGTCTCATGTCTGTCTCTCTCCAAATGGCTGGATGTGGAGAGTGTCATGCCGATTGAAATGAATAAGAAGATCAAAAGAGATAGATTGACTACGCTTATCTGTGGGATATTTAAAAAAAAATAGTATCACACTAATATCCAAGGCCAGGGAAAATGGGCCAGGAGGACTGGTCCATGGTTGGAAACTTGCCACAAGTGTGTGCGGGGCAAAAGGCAGTTAGAATAGAGAAGAGATCAGTTTGACTATAATAGTTAGAAATGATCAGTCTGGCCAAGAACTGAGTATTGAAAATTGGTAAAGCAATGGTCTTTAAACTGCAAATTACTAAAGATGGAAGAATAGCTTTTGATGCACATAGGCTACCTATTCTTAAGTTAGTATCGAATACCATAAAAAGATTTTTCTTATCCACTAGTATTGTTGTTGAATCAGTGGATTTAAGGTCACATACCGAAATCCTTAATTTGTCAGTAGTTTATGTCCAAGGCAGTTAATACATAAAACAAAAGCAGCACTCTGTTTAAATTCTAGTAACTCAAATCTTGGACAGGAAATTACATACGTGTACTTGTGTCAATATTGATCAGGCTCCTTTAGTCAAAGTGGACTGGGTTTAATTGGACTCTTGCCATAGATAGAAGATAATGTAACCTTATTATGATAATATAAAAGTTGAGAAAAGCAGCCAACAAAAAGCATTACAGTAATGTTGGTTTCTGATACTGATGTACAAAGTTATTGCACACTCCCACCCCCAAAGTCCCTATGGCTCTTCTCCAACCCTACATCACCTACGGCCCAAAGTTCATTCCCCCCAGCTTTTCCCCCACTGTTCGTTGATTACTGAATGCTCTTATGTTTTTGTGTTACTTTCCAGCAACCCCTTTTTTCCTGTAGCCTCTCCGCTCAAATCTGGCACTGTCAGGGTTGTAGTCTAGTATCCAAGGTTTAGTAGTGGTTGATATTATTCAGAACTTCAGTTTGTTTTTCTACATACACAGATGAGTGAGTTCATCCTGTTTTCTGGCTCTGGCTTATTTTGTGCAGCATGACGACCTCCAATGTCATTCAATCTTCTGCAAACTGCATGGCTTAATTTTTTCCTAGTGGCTCATAGTATTCCACTGTGTATATAAACCACAAGATTTTTTTATCCATAAATTCATTGCTAGACATTTGGGATATTTCTGTAACCTGGCTATTATACTAAGGACTGCAATAAACATAGGTTTACATCTATTTATATATATGCATATGTGCATATATAAACATAGGTATGCACATATATATATATACCCATGTGTATATGTATACATATGTACTCCTATATTTATACATAGTCATGCTTTGTGTGTTTGGGTTGTATATACCTAGGAGTGGGATAGATGCTCTGGTCAAATGGGAGCTTTGTTTATCTATTTTTTTCTGAAAAATTTTCACTTTGTCATAGAGGTTCAGCCAGCTGATATTTCCACCTGTAACAAATACGATTTCCTTTCCAAAATCTCCACAAATATTTCTTGTTTTCAGTTTTTATATCTGTAATTATATTGGTGTGTGAGGTGATACTTCATTGTCAGTTTGATTTGTGTCTTCCTAATAATGATAAAGAGCAGTTTTTAATGTGCCTTTAGGCCATTTTATGATTCTTTTGTGGAAGTGCCTATTCACCTCTTCTCTCATTTTTTTTTATTTGCTTTTTGGGTTATACCCAGCGATGCATAGGGGTTACTCCTGGCTCTGCGCTCAGAAATTACTCCTGGCGGTGCTCAGGGGAACATATGGGATGCTGGGAATCAAACCCGGGTTGGCTGCGTGCAAGGCAAATGGCCTACCTGCTGTGCTATCGCTCCAGCCCCTCTTCTTCCATTTTTTTTAAATGAAGTCATTAGGTTCTTTCGTTGCTGAGCTTTGTGAATCTTTTAGAGACTTTGGATGTTAGTAATTTATCTGTGGTATTATGTATGAATAAATCCTCTTAGTTGAGAATATTTTAAATTTAGCCAGTTTCTTTTGCCAGACACAAAATTTTCAATTTCATACATCTTTTTATTAGAGTCATACAATCTTTGCCAAGTAACCTATCCAACATGTCAATTTATTTCTTCAAAACTTTAAGAACAAAGTGTGTTAGAAAGACAGAAGTCACAATCCTTTAACATCTAATTGAAAAGGTGTTGATTAGAACTTTATACTACTGATTGAAAGCAATTTCTCAAGGGAAATGAATCATATAAGTTAGTCTTACATAATTCATTCTTGATGACATTTTTCCTGATGCTTTTGTCCCATTATTCTAAAATTTCAGCAAGGCATATTTGGAAATAATTTCATTAAATGATGTAGGAAATTTTTTTCTTAACTTCAAGAACTATCTTGGTTATTTATTGCTAATTCCTAAGTCATAGAAGAGTACTTGTATGTCAGCAAATTTTACCCTACCTCTGTTTTTCAATAAAACACATAATACATAATTTTAATATGCAACATAACATAATATCAATATGCAACATAATAATTCAATAAATGCATGTCTTATAAAGTAATTTTATCTTATCAACATTTATCACCAAATATGGTTGAATTTTTTATAATTAGAACTTTCAAGTAAATGTATACATTAATATATTATATTTGAACATTATTGTAACCATCTTACCTAAACTATAATAGAAAATAAAAATAAATAATCATAAATGACCATTATATCTTAAAAATGAAATTCAATTTTATAAAATGTATTTGGTATTTCTGAGTAACAAATTTTGGTGGGTTGGGCTGGAGCGATAGCACAGTGGGTAGGGCATTTGCCTTGCACGCAGCTGACCAGAGTTCGATTCCCAGCACCCTATATGGCACCGCCAGGAGTAATTCCTGAGTGCAGAGCCAGGAGTAACCCCTGTGCATTGCCAGGTGTGACCCAAAAAAAACAAAAGAAAGAATTTTGGTGGGGAGGATATGTGCTACCATCCAGCAAGGCTCAGGGCTTTCTCCACACTCTGTGCTCGAAGGGCACTCCTGGTGTTGCATGAGGGACTATATGCAATACTGAGGATCAAACCCAGGTAGACAACTTGCAAGGCAAGTACCTTAACCACTATTTCGCTAGCCCTTGAGTAAAGGACTTTTCTTTGAAAAAAATACTTAATTTAGCAGATTAGTATATGCTATTTCTAAGAGAGCAATTTATTGCAAATGCCAATGTTAGGTTTTCCCAATGAGCGTCCTTAAGAATGTTTTTGGAATTTTCTAGTCAAAGAAGCAATAGCAGTTTTTTCTCCAAAACATGTTAATATCAGAAGATAAAATTTTATCTTAAGGAAACATACATTTTAAATGGTTTTACATATTTGTTTATTTGTAGCATATCTTAGACATAAGACTCTGGGGGAGCTCTTAAATACAATTGCAGGCAGAACTTCTTCAACCTACAATTTACAAATATTTGTTGTCTCTGTGAGAATGGGACTGGAGCGGGTAGGGTGTTTGCCTTGCACGAGGTCGACTGGGGTTCAATTCCTCTGTCCTTCTTGGAGAGCCCGGCAAGCTACCGAGAGTATCCCGCCTGCACAGTGGAGCCTGGCAAGCTATCTGTCATGTATTTGATATGCCTAAAACAGTAAAAACAAGTGTCACAATGGAGACATTATTGATGCCTGCTCGGGCAAATCAATGAGCAAAGGGATGACAGTGACAGTGAGAATGAACAAGTAGAAAGCAAAAACAAATTGGTTCGTGACATCTCAGTAAGCTACATTTTTTTTCTCCATGTCACAAAAGCAAAGGAAAAGAATAGGTGAGTGTGAGATGAATAATGAATGTATTAATAATGATGGCCCCCTAAGACGGAAAAAAAAATTTTTTTGGTAATGCAAACTCTGAGGACATTTATAAACCTGTCCCTGAAAGCTAATCACCAAGGGTTTGTCACATTCTGACATTCTGATTCAAAAGGAAATTTTCTCCTTCCTGGTGTGATAAAATCTTAAGATTCCTTGCCTGAATGGTGACAATTATTTCTCCTGCTGATTTAGCCCCTGGCAAAACTGTTTGTAGGCCAATCAATCAAGAGACAGGGTGACAAGTCAAGAAGGCTACGAAGAGCTTATTGGCAGGTTGCAGGATGGTGAATTCATGTCTTTAAAGTAACACTCTTGTCTGCAGAGTCACAAGAAATAGCTTTTATAGGAGAAAAGAAGAGAAATTGTCATTTTTAGAAAGGATCAGTTACAGACTTATGCATTCTAATCAATAAGTTCTTCATGAACTGAAGTACATCCCTCATATGTACTTCTTGTACAATTTGCAAATAAAGACTTCTGAGGAATGTTTCTGATCTCTTACCTGTGAGGACCAAATTAAGGGGTCATTCTCAAAATTTTTAAATCAAAGTTGCAAAGACAATGTGGCTTTTTGGTAAAATGTTACCAGTAATTTATCAAATAAATAATTTTTATGGGTTTGTAAATATAGTCACTAAGTAGTAAAATCTATTAGACAAAGATAGAAAAATATAGGCAGAATTGTAAAAATGATCATGTATATTTGAAATATTTATTTAACAAATATTCATTATCTCATATTAATTTATTGATAACTAAGTCTGAGAAATTATTTTAGCATGAGAAAATTACCAACAATGTTACTGAATAGTAACATTAATAGTGTTACAAATCTCAGAGGGAGTTTTGTTTTATAATATTATTTTTCATAGGGATAGCACAGCGGTTGGGCATTTGCCTTTCACCCAGCAGACCTGAGATCGATTCCTCCACCCTTCTCGGAGAGCCCGGCAAGCTACCAAGAGTATCGAGCCAGCATGGCAGAGCCTGGCAAGCTACCCGTGTGTATTGAATATGCCAAAAACAGTAACAATAAATCTCTCAATGAGAGACGTTACTGGTGCCTGTTTGAACAAATCGATGAGCAACGGGATGACAGTGACAGTGATTATTTATAGAAATGGGAATATCAGATAAGTTATGAAGTTATAGAAATATTTTGTTCTTTCATCTGATTTATGGTTTCACTGGTATGTACACAGGTAAAACATTAATTATGCTATTCTGAAAGATTTGTACATTTTTCAATCCAAAGTTATTATTCAGTAAAACATTCTGAGATTTGTTTTCTAACTGATAAGATTGGCAAAATATTGCAATATATGCAGAAGAGTTTTGGTTAAAAACTTCTATTTGTATATTAAAACATTAAATAAAGCAATAACTGGAATGTAATAGGACAATATTTGAAAAGAAAACCTATTTGGTTTTGGTCATAAAACTGGTCAACTTTAAAATAAACAAATGTTTATAATGACAACATTTATGATAGCACGTTATTGATACGGTTTTTATCATATGATTCTATGGTACTTTGGTGTCTTTGACAGTTCTGACTGCTACAACAAGATATCACAGACTGGATGGCTTATAAACAACAAAATTTTACTTCTTATACTTTCAGGAATCCAAGAATAACGTTCCAGAAGATCAGTGAAGGACCATTTTTCCATATTGTATATTTTTTCTGCTGCTTCTCAAGGCTATGTGCTAAGAGTCTCAGAGGGAGTAATTTTTTCCTTTTTTTTTTCTTTTGTTGGGTCACAACCGGCAATATTCAGGGATTAGTCGTGCTCTGCTCTCAGAACTTACTCCTAGAGGTACTCAGGGGACCATATGGGATGCAGGTGGGGAGTGGGGGATCAAATCCAGGTCTTGAACAAGGTGAATGTCCTACCTGCTGTACTATCGCTCTAATTTTTCAGGGGGAATATTTTTTTATAAGGACATTAATCCCATTTGTGAAGACACACCTTCAAGATATAATCATTTGGTAGGAATTACTTAACACACAACCACCAGTATAAAAAGAGTTAGGAATTGTAATTAGGACTCTTGGTTCACCAGACTGTTAGGCCCTGATCCCATGCTTTCTCTCTCTCTCTCTCTCTCTCTCCCTCTCTCTCTCTCTCTCTCTCTCTCTCTCTCTCTCTCTTTCCCTCTCCCTCTCTCTCTCCCTCCCTTTCTCTCTCCCTTCATTTTTTCTCTCCATCTCTTTCTTTCTTTCTCTCTCTCCATCTCTCTCTCTCTTAAAAAAGAGTTAGGAATGATTCTACAGTATTATGGACAGGAGGTATAGAGAAAAGCTGTTTGTGTTTTAAATGATTGTAGGTAGACCATGTTGCTTATTCTGAGAACTAAAAGATGATTGGAGAGAAAGTAGGTGTAAATATTGATAGTGTCCCTAGAAAAGACTTTATGGGAAGACAAACCAATTCCTGAATTCCTTGGGCAGAAAGATAATATCACTTCCTAACACTAATTAAAAAGGTGTCAATGTATGCAAGTATTAATAGATATAGAATGTAAGAAACAGTTTATTTAGAGAATTTTAAAGCTACAATCAGATTTTCCCCTTTAATCAAACTGCTATGAACCTTTTAAAAAGCTGAAGATTATTGTATTTACTTAATTTTTTGGTTTTTGGTTGACACAGTGGTGCTCTGACTAACTCATGCTCTACACTGAAAGATTACTTCTGGTGGACTTGGGAGACCATCTCGGGTGCAGGGGATCGAGCCTGGTTGGTGAATACAAAGAGAGCGCCCTCTCCTCTGTACTTTCTTTATGGTCTATGATGTTCACTTTTAAAATAGAATTTTTAGACCACAATGAAATAAGCTAAAGAGATAACCTTGGGTTATGAAGTTAGAAGATATTATTTAATATTGTATAATCTTACTTTTATGTGAAATATAGAGAAGAAACAGAGGACTAGACAAAATATGGAAACAATCAGTGGACTCATTTTATGGAACTGTTATGAGTGGGTGGGTTCAAGGGTGGAGGGCTCAATATGGATGTTGGTGAGGGGATATTGATACTTTAGAGCTGGTTATGGTAGGGTTGTATTTGATCTGAATTGTCAGGACAATACATCTCAAAAACAGATATAGCCATGTGAACTAATGTCATCTCAATAAAAAATTATCTGATTTGCTTATTATAAAATGTAAAAGAAAGGTGTTATTTAAGATGAGGGATGTTAGAAAATTTAACTCTATTTCATGGAATGGAGAGCAAAAATTTATGGTTATTTTTTTATTATGGTACTAAATTGTGGAATAATCTAAACCATGTTGGACTTTTAAAAAACTGAAAGCAAGGTTTATTATATTTTAAACTGCAAACTGTCTGCCAAGTTTATAAATCCTAGAGAATATAAAATATCTATTATAGATGATAACTTCAGAATCAAGACCAAAGATAAAGATCATATTTAAAAATATATTTTAAGACCATTTTGTTCTCTAAATTGTGATGAAGACATATAATTTTATATGCTTTTTTCATTTACCTTTTTTGTTTCTTTAATATTAAATATTTGATATTATTATATAGTATGGAAGGGAGCTATAGCATAGTGGGTAGGGCATTTGCCTTGCATGCTGCCGACCCAGGTTTGATTCCTCCATTCCTCTCGAAGAGCCCGGCAACCTACCAAGAGTAGTCCGCCTGCACAGCACAGCCTGGAAAGCTATCCTCAGTGTATTCGATATGCCAAAAATACTAACAAGTCTCACAATGGAGACTTTACTGGTGCTCATTGGAACAGGACAACTGGACAACAGTGCTAGAGTGCTACATTACATAGTATAAGTTTCACTGTCACTGTCACTGTCATCCCGTTGCTCATCGATTTGTTCGAGTGGGCACCAGTAAAGTCTCTCATTGTGAGATTTACTGTTACTGTCTTTGGCATATCTAATATGCCACGGGTAGCTTGCCAGGCTCTGCCGTGCAGGTTCAATACTCTCGGTAGCTTGCCGGGCTCTCCGAGAGGGACAAATAAATTAATACCAAAATCAATAAATTAATATCAAAATTGATTATTACAGTGGGCAGGGCATTTGCCTTGCCTTGCATGCTGCTGGCCTGGGTTCAATTCCTCCGTCCCTCTCAGAGAGCCGAGCAAGCTACCGAGAGTTTCCCACCCTCACAGCAGAGCCTGGCAAGCTCCCCGTGGACCAGTAACAACAACTCTCACAATGGAGATGTTACTGGTGCCCGCTCGAGCAAATTGATGAACGGCATGACAGTTACAGTGTTAATAAAATAATACCAAATGAATAAATAATAAAAATATATTCCTTCCTTCCTTCCTTCCTTCCTTCCTTCCTTCCTTCCTTCCTTCCTTCCTTCCTTCCTTCCTTCCTTTTCTTCTGCTATGCTACTCTCTGCTATGACCCGACTATGTTCAGGACTTTTTCCTGACTCTGTGATTATGGGTCACTTGCAGGAGTGCTTAGGGGGTCATTTGCAGTGCTGGAGATAAACCACAGTTGACCATGTGTAAGGGAAGCTTAACCATTGTACTATCTTTCTAGTCGGCTATCGTGCTTTCTTTTATTTCCTCTTATTAATTTCTTAGAAACAATTCACAATTATTTCCTATTACTTCAGATATCTATCTTTCAACTTTAAATGTTGTGGAATTGGTATCATAAGTGGTCCCGGAAGTAGATTCATAAAGATGAGATTTGTGACTGATTGATATTATTGCATTTGTGACAGCGTCCATGGACTATATTGAACTATTTATTAATTTTAATCTTTTGGTTTCATATTCACTGATTTACTCATTGTATCTCTGGAAGGTTTTTATTTTTAATTTTTTAAAAAGTATTTAACAGCAGATGGCACTGGTGGGATGCTCTAAGAGGGTGCACTTTTGCAGACCTTGATTCTAAAGTATTTTATTTCTTCTGCTGAAGAGATGGCCTGATCAGCATGACAGACAGCAACACTACTTCTGAGTGAATTTGGACAGTATTCTCCTAATTAGTTTTTATAACTCACATAGAATCCTAGGCAGATGAGTCTACAGAAAAAAATGCAACAAGATCTGTGCCATTAGTTGGCTTTGTTTTGGTAATTGAGAATTTCCTGTTTCACAGGATAAAGAGTTCCATAGAATTCCTACTCGCCCTTTACTGAGGCAAGTGCCATGGATATCTGTCTACAAGAGAAGTGCTTGGGGGAACTTCAGAGTTCCAGCCAATTTCCTAGCCAGTTTAGCAACAACCCATGTGGACATGTTTACCACTGAATTCCATGGAGGTGCCAGCTGACTATCCTTAGCTCAGTAGTGCTTCTCATGGTCAGTTTCCTGATTCTACAAGCTCTCTAATCAGTTTCCCCAAATTCTAACAATATGCCCTTTCTCTTCAGTTCTCTGCTTCCCAGTGGCTTTATCGTGAATTGCTCATGCCCTGTCTCGCTTTCCAGCAAGTTCATGGGCACCTCCATAGAGTTCTCATCAAATTTCTCTAGAAACCTCGAGAGGAGAGTGACTGCTTTCCAAAAATGGCCTCTGGGTACTCCAGTGGGGAATTTCCTACATGCTCTCCCCAGATTCTACTTCCCCACAATCTTATCTCACAAGTATCCCAGAGATATCTCTTGACTGGGACTAATTAAGGAGACTCCAGTTGGCCCCAATCACACCTTCTTCAACAATAAGAGAATTCCTTCTTAGGGAGAAGCTGTGACTCAGTGTTTCACTCTTACATATTCCCTCTCCAATTAAGGAGTTTTGTTTTGTTTTATTTGTTTATTTAGAGGCCCCATCTGGCGTTTCTGTGATCTACTCCTGGTTTGGGAACTGCTCGCTTCTGTTAGTGCTCAAGTGACCATGTGGTGCTGGGGATCAAACTCTGGTTTCCTATAAGCAAAGCCTGTGCACTCAGCCCAAAGTACTTGATCTCTTTTATACACTGTTGGATTTTGGTTCACTAAGACTTTGCTAAGGATTTTTTCATTGGTACATCAGGGAAATTGGTCTGAAATGTTCTTTTTCAGTAGTAGTTCTATCTGCTTTGAGTATTAGTGTATTATTATTATTATTATATATTATTATTATTATTATTATTAGTGTATTATAGAAATTGTTAGGAAGGATTCCAGTTTTTTTTTAATACTTTGGAAGAGCTTAAGAAATAAAGGCAGCAATTCTTTTTTGTTTGTGTTTCTGGGCTTTCCCCAGAGGTGTTCCAGGGTTACTCCTGGCTCTGCATTCAGGTTTTACTCCTAGAGGTTCTTAGGGGATATTATAGGATGCCAGGGAATCGAACCCAGGTCAGTCAGCCACATGCAAGGCAAGTGCCCGAACCAGTGTACTAGCTTTATGATTCTGGCAGTAATTCTTTTTTGAAGGTTTGGTAGAACTGAAAGATGATGAATCTATCTGCACCAGAGCTTTTGTTGTTAGACTCTTGGCTACTGTTTAATTTCCTTGAAAGTGATTGACTTATTCGGATTGAGTTGTAGGAGACAGCATGAACCTAAGAAACTATTGATTTCTTCCAAGCTCTCCAGCTTAACCATGTAAATCTGTGCCATAATGTTTTTACCCATTCATTTGTTATTGGACATTTGGGTTGTTACCACATCCTGACCATTGTACTTAGCACTGCAATAAACATAGATGTGCAATATATATTTTTCAAATTAATGATTTTTTTGTTCTTGGTCCAAGAGTTGAATTGCGGAATTGTATAGAAACCCTAATTGTAATTTTCTTTAAAAGACTCCATACTGTTTTCTATGGCTGCTGAATCAGACTATTCCCACCATCAACGAATGAACGTTCCTTTTTCACTACATCTTTGCCATTCCTATTGTTTTAGTCTTTTTGCTATATGCCATTACCATTAGAGTGAGATAATATCTTAGTCATTTTGAATTTCATTTCCCAGAAAATAAGTGACAATGTACACTTTCTTATCTGCTGTCAGTATGAAGTTTTGGGGCGAAGAGCCTACTTTCTTTCTTTCCTATTGTTTTAATAAGGTTATTGGATTTGGTTGTTGTTGAGATTTTGGACTGATTTATGTATCTTGGATATCATTATTTATCTAATCTATGGTATGCAAATTTTTTTCTGTTCAGTAGACTTCCTGATAATTTTATCCCAAGTTTTTCTTAGAAAACAATAAACATATATAGCTATATAGCAGGCTATAAAATCAATACACAACTAACTGGGAGACAAACAAATTATAAAAAGAGACACCTTCACTTAGAATACTGTCTTAAAAGAAATATCTAGGAACTGACAAAGAAAGCAAAAAAACAAACACATCAAAGAAACATAAATTATGAATAGGACATCAGGAAATGGAAAAATGTTCCACATTAATGGATTGGAAGAATTTCCATTATGAAAACATCCACCTTGTGCTAGGTGGTCAGAAGATAGTACAGTGCAGTATATTAGTTAGGGAACATTCTTTGTAAGTCCCCAACCTGAGTTGATCCCCAGTACAACCGTTCCACTGTGTATCATTGATATCCCCTGAGCACCTCCCAGGGTGGCCCTGGAGACCTTTCAAACCACCAATGAAGCCTGGGTAATTTTCAGCACCACAGGCATGAACAGAACCACATCCTCAGGGACTATATTGAATTGTTGGTCAGAGAGACTGAGAATTGCTGGTGGGACAATTAGGCCCCTTGAACACCACTGTGGTAAGATCCCCAAGTCCCCGTCCCCAAGTATGCAGATTCAATACAATCCCCACCAAAATCTGAATTTCAACAAGCACCTACTTGAAAACACCTGAACAGTTCATCCAGGAATTCTTTTTTATTAAAAACTAAATATATTTCAGATTCTGTCTTTAATTGTACAATGAGATTTCACTGTTAAAAAATAACAAAAGGAACAAAAAACCAAAAAAACAAGGACGTACAAATGAATCTCGAACCCAAGGAACTTGTGGCAGAGATGGCCCAGGACTTTGCAATAGGCCTTCTCTGCTGGGCTGCTTCAGACAGGGTCAGGTGTCATCTCTTCGCCTGCCCTTTAAGAGCTCCACCGGTCACCATTTTCTAGAAGCCAGGGAGGAGCAGCAGGTATGAGTTGCGATGACAGCAAGTCCCAAATCTCGAGGGACAGGGGAGAAGTGGGTCCTCCTTCCCCCGCATCCCGATGGGTTGCCAAGATCATGCGACATCTGTCCACCATCTACTTAAGCTCCCATGTGGCCACAATCTAGAGATACACAGACGAATCTTGGACCCAAGCAACTTGCTGCAGCAATTTCTTCAGACCCTAATTATTAAAATCTTAGAATTCCTAGAGCGTGCAGCCATGAGAGCAGCTGTGTGACATTGTATAACAAGCAATACAGAACACATTGTCTAGCATTGCATTTTCGGCCAGGTATAAGGGGTGGTAGGACTGACCTTGAAATAGTGAAGGCAACTAAAGTAGAAAAAGAATATTTTGCAAATTGTCTGCCACACAGAGAGGGGGAGGTGTGGAATGGAATGGATACTGGGGATTTTGGTGGTGGAAAACGTGCACTGGTGAAGGAATGGGTGTTTGATGATTGTATGATCAAAATTCAAATGTGAAATTTTTGTTACTGTACCTCACGGTGAATTAATAAAAAATAAAAATTAAAATAGAACAAGAGTGAGTACATTGGATCCTCAAATTTTACTTTGGTGATCAAGCATTGTGATTCAGTATTTAATGTTATTTTATATATGAGGACATAGTGTTCCCAAAAGCTGCATATCACAACTGTCTTTTTTCACGGTGCTAATCCCAGAGATCAGCAAAGGCCTTTATCATTGGTTAAATTAGTGAATCACCTCAATTTAGATTTGGACTTTCTAAAAGAGTACTTGATTTGTTTTTTCAACACAAAATTATAAACCTGATGGTTATAGGGAGTAAGGGAAATAGACTGCATAGAAAAATCTCAGAGCAGGTAAAGGGAGAAAATCTGAATAAATGAGATAAATAAACTTCATGCTTCTTGTGTCTAATTTCAAGACTTGAGTTGCAACTTGTAAACATGGTCTGCCTTTCAAAAACTGTCTGTGGTTAGTTTATCTGCTGAAGGGGATTCCTAAAGTGAATTTCTTTAACTTTGTCCCTGCACCAGATATCCCAGGCTTCCTCTTTTGACTACTTCAGTCCGGAAGCTTCTGTATAGGAACACCGGGGCTATCTTTCAGCAACTCGAGTGATAAGATAACATGGGATTTTACCCTTCATTTCTAAGTTTCTGGACATTTATCTCTCCTCCTTGGTGCTTTCAACCCCTGCTATCTTTCTCAGATGCCTGCTAATCTCTTCTGATAGTTACTATCCTGACAAACACCATGAACTCTTAACTTCCCCTGTTCCTTCCATCTTCAGATATTTTGCTACTGCACACTTTAAAAAAAACCATATGTTCCACAGTGTCAGGAAATTCTGTCAAATTTTAGGAAATAGATTTCCATACAACCCAGTTTCCTGAGGTCTATGGCCTTTTTGATAAAAAGAATTTACAAAAGTTAAAGGATAATCCAGTCAAATGTTTAGTTATAATTTATTAATGATCCATTATGCTTTATAAAGTAGGCATGTTTTTCTATGAAACGTGAATTTGCTTTATATAATTCTTGCAATAGTTTTGCAAGATAGAATGTATCATCCTGTTTTCCAGAAAAAGAACAATCAGAAATCTGAATTCCTTTGGAGAGTGTCCACATTTGGCAGGTGCACTGTCTTTCTCCTAAGAGACTCTCAATATAACTGATAGTACTTCCTATTCTCTCTGCACCTCTCAGAAACATGGGCGTCACTAAACTCTTCATCCTCATCACCCATGGAGAAGATAAATAACTCCATAATATTTTGTGTATATAACATACAAAATGTATAGGTGAGGCCATCAATGGCTTTTCTCTATTGAAAGAACTAGTACAGAATCCCCCAAATTTTCCTGACTCAATTCCAAGCAATGTTTTTAATTATGACTGAGAACAGAACCGGGCTCGTTGTACTTGCAATTCCAGGGCTGCCATCTTCAGAAAATTAAGCTTATAATCGTGTTCTGCTTTGAAGTTCTAGTGGTGCTTTGTTTTGAAGCTCGAATGTAGTCATATTCATATCCAAGCATCATCTGCTCTATTTGAGATAAGGGCTGGAAGATAGCGTAGTGATTAGGGTGCATACCTAGCATGTATTTGACCCAGTTTGTTCCGACCTCCTAGCATGCGGACTTCATAGCATCACTGCACCCGGGATGCACCCAGAATAACTGCACATCCAACAGGACACCATTCCTGGGGGCCCCACTCTCCAACCCCAGCACTGACCTAGGTATGCCCATCCAGGGCCCTAGGCTCCCCAAGCACTGTTTGGGAGTCATGACCACCACTCCAAAATGCTTTTTTCTTTTTGGATTTTGGGCTACATCTGGCTGTTCTCAGGGCTTACTCCTGGCTCTGTGCCCAAAGATCACTCCTGACAGGATAGAGGGACCAAACAGGATGCCAGGGACTGAACACTGGCTAGCCACATTTAAGACAAGTGCTCTCTTTGCCTTATTATCACTCTAGACCCCCAAAACATTCTTTACACGGCCACTTCGTAGAAATTTCTCCGTAGAAATGTTTATTTTCATGAAAAATACTTCTAGATTCCTCATTTACCATGGTCAAACACTGTCGCAGTCTGTAGCACTGGCGTCCCATTGTTCATCAATTTGTTCGAGCAGGCACCAATAACGTCTCCATTATGAGATTTATTACTGTTTTTGGTATATCAAATACAGTAGCTTGCTAGGCTCTGTCGTGGAGGCGAGATACTCTCGGTAGCTTGCCGGGCTCTCTGAGAGTGATGGAGGAATCAACCCATGTTGGCTGTGTACAAGGCAAACACCCTTCCTGCTATGCTATCAACAGACTTTTTAATTTAAATGAATTAAATTTAAATGTTTTTTAAATTAAAATGATTTTTAAATGACTTTTAAATGATACAATGCTTCAGAATGTGTATTTAGGGTCTCCATATAATTAGCATCTCCTTCTTTGTTTCCAGTAATGTGAGCAAGATTTGGTTCCCCAAGAATATTCTGTTTATATTATTATTGTTTTTCACTCCCCACTCCTGTTGTTTTCCTCTGAAGCAACTGCTACTTGGAATTGTGAAGTTGGCATGAAACTGTCTTATGCACAAAAATAAAAATGTACTGAGACCTCTCTTTATCTCATAACTATAACACCATTAACATTCTATGGTGTTTACATGCTTATTTTGGCTATTTATCTCTATTAGAGTAAAGCTTTTTCCTCTACACATATTTGTACAAGACTGCCTACCTCATAGTGGTGTTTCTAAGCTATCAGTAATTGATTAGAATAGGAAAGTTTTCCAGAAATATATCTTGCACAAGATATTTTTTTATTTCCTTTGTCAAGGTAAGTATAGGATTCAGTATCTGGGCTTTTACTTCCTTTAAAAAGGACAATGAAGAATTACAAAATTATTATTATCAATATGAAATATAATGCAGCCAATTTAGTCCTGATACTTAATAACTTCATTAATTTAAGTAGCACTGTAGCACTGTAGCACTGTCATCCCATTGTTCATCTATTTGCTTGAGCAGGCACCAGTAACGTCTTCATTGTGAGACTTGTTGTTATTGTTTTTGGCATATTGAATACACCACGAATAGCTTGCCAGGCTCTGCAGGGCAGGTGGGATACTCTCTGTAGCTTGCTGGGCTCTCCGAGATGGATGGAAGAATCGAACCCGGGTTGGCCCACGTGCAAGGCAAACGCCCTACCCACTGTGCTATCGCTCCAGTCTATGACCTAGGTATAAACACAAATATTAAGGAATAAAATAACTAATGGAATTTGACTATGTTGGTAAATGATAAACCAAAGTGAAAATGGAACTTGATTTGTACAGTTTGGGGAAAAAAAATCTTTAGATCACAATATTATCTAGTGTCCTGTTTTCAATATTTTTATGATCCAGCTTTCAACCAAGAATATCAAAGGGTATATTATCAACCAAGATTAACAAATTGTAGTCTTCCTTCAAGGCTTCTTTTTCAGACTAGAGGGGAATACTTCAACTCAGTGATTCTGAGTTTCCAGTAATGAGTTCACTGCCCTGTTTCATCTTTATGTTAATGTCAAGCCTGCATAATGGTGACTGACACGCCAGCTCTTTGAAATAGAGGAGTATCACAAAGAAGACTATGTTTTAAAACAACACCCATTGTAAAACCACAGACAGATCTGTGTCATCCGCAATCCTACATCAGTCTCACAAACAATACTTGGGACTTGCACCAGTAGTATTCTGAGCCAAGGATTGCAATAGTGCCCAGGAATCCTGGAGGGTCTATAAGCACTAAGGAACACAGCCAGTGCAGCATCACATTGTTTATATATTAGTGGAGGGAAAAAACAAAAGGGTAGGGATATTTTTGTTTGTTTGTTTCATGTTCTGTTCCGAGGCCATACCTGGCTATACTCAGGGTTATTCCTGGCTCTGTTATTACTGACAATACTTGAGGGCCCATATGGAATGGAGCAAATGGAACCCAATGTGTTGGCTACATGCCAGGCCAATGCCCTACCTGCCTTACTAAGGCTCTGTCCCCAAACCCCAATGTTTAGAATCCGACATTTGAAATAATTAAGGAGTGAGTTGAAAATGTTACAGTGAGAGGCTGGACAGATAATATAGTAAATGGGGCTTTTTTTTGGTTTATTTTTAATTTCTTAATTTTTTTTATTTTATAAAGTAGTTCACAATATTTCATTACATTTAATATTCAAACACCAAATCCCACCAAGATTCTAGGGTGTTTCCATCACAATCCCAAATCCCTGCCCCAAAGTGAACCGAAATAACACATTTTTGTATTGTTTGTTATGAGAAACCGCTGAAAATGCTACAAAAAGGTATCCTTAGAAGGAAGAGGGTGAAGATTAATGTATTTCACTCTGGGGCCTTTAAGCCCTTCTATAAGAGATCACTAACATGATGTTAAAGGTTGAAACTTGTATGCTTATATGTATATATATGTCTATCTATCTATCTATCTATCTATCTATCTATCTATCTATCTATCTATCTATCTATATCTGTAAAAAAAATATTTCCCTCTAAAATTGGTTGCCTTCTACTTTGAACTTGTAGGGTGTGTGTTATGGAGTGTCCCATGATCCAAGAATAGATTCACACTCATGAATGAGGCTCGGCCTGAGCATGTGGAGAGCTGCCATGGGTGTGATGGTGGCTGGGTTCTGGATGTTTTCAGCTGCCAGAGCTGGGTCCCTTGGAAGGGGTATTATCCTCCCCCTCTGGGGCACCCCAAGTGAAACAACATGCATGGGGTCGGCAGCGTGGTTGTGGCGAGCATCAGGTAATGCTCCGTTCCGGGAGAGAAGGACATATGATCTGCATGATGATGACATTATCTGGAGGCAGCCAGAGGTGGCTTATGGGCCTGAGTTGCCAGGGACAGGGGGATATGGGCAAGGATCTCTGTTCCCGGTACAGAGCTGTTGTTTTGCATTCAACTGAAACATTTTCCATCATGGCACCCCATATGGTCCCCCAAACACTGCCAGAAGTAATCCCTAACTGCGAAGCCAGGAGTAAGCCCTGAGCACTACTGGGTATGGCTCCAATCCAAAGCTAAACAAACAAAAAATGATACAGGGAAACCAACATCTGCTCACAATTTTTCCATATTAACTAATTTCTTCACTTGTATCACTGGTCACTTGTCATCCCATTGATCTTCGATTTGCTCGAGCAGGCACCAGTAACGTCTCCATTCACCCCTGTCGCATACCAGTATCTGTTCCCTGCAGAAACACGAAAAGCCTCAAACCATTCATTCAGGGTTTTGACAAAGAAGTCTGACCATCTTATAGGTGGGCGACTCATCCTTATTAACGCTGCCATTTGGGGGCTCTTTCCATGTCAGGGGAATGAGGCCCATTGTTGTTACTGTTTTTGGCATATCAAATACACCACAGGTAGCTTGCCAGGCTCTGTCGTGCGGGTGGGATACTCTCGGTAGCTTGCTGGGCTCTCAGAGAGGGATGGAGGCTTTTAGGGCGGCCTTTAATCACCCTACAGGTGTTCCCATGGTTCACACCATATTAGAACTCCATCAAATATGGTGCAGTAATTATGGAAAATGGGTATTAAGTGTCTTATGATCTGGAAAGCGGCCTGGTGCGTGGTGGTGCCTGGGTAGTGGAGGTAGTGGAAGTTGGCCAATGAGATATTTATCTGGCACCAGTAGGGTGCGTTGTCTGGTGTGATCCCTGGGGGGCCGGAGATTGGGGGAAACAGGCAGAGGATCTCTGGTTCCAGATCCCATTGAGCCTGGAGTCCAAGGTCACAAAGTTCTGCTTTACCTGGTTCTGTGGGGCTTTACTCATGAGTGAGGCTCGGCCTGAGTGTCTAGAAAGTGGCCTGGAGCATGGTGGTGGCTGGGTAGTGGAGAACTAATTTCTTAGTTACAGATTTTGTCATGTCCCTGGATGTGAGCCTTAATAAGAATAAGCATTATAAATTAATGGAGAGGAGTTCAAATTCTTTTTTTAAAAAAAACAATAGGCAAATAATTCCAATGGAGGATTATGGAAGATGGGGCCAGAGAGATCGTACAGGCGGTAGAGTTGCTTGCGTTGCATATGACTGAGTGGATTCAATTCCTGGAGCTGTATAGTTGCCCTGAGCCCTGCAAGTGATCTGAGAGCATAGAGCTAGGAGTAAGCCTTGAGTACTGTCAGGAATGCCCATCCCCATATAAACAAAAACAATGCGGAGGACATTGGTACAGTTTTGGAATTCAATGATGCTGTCAATATTTACTAGCAACCTACTATATATTTCATAAAATAATGATATAAAATTAAAATTTGAATTTATTTTTACTGCCTTTAAGCAACAAACTCAGAGTTAAGCCAAAAAAATGAAGATGGAGACACACTTATAAGCCAATATGATGTATGTACAAAATATACAAACTATATGAAACCCATTCTATACAAATATGAAAACTTCAAATTTGATTACCTACCTACAATATTCGTATGTCATTTCATATGAGTTGTCTCTATTTCTGACCTCTTTTACTTCAGATATGCATATTGCATTTATTCATTATTACCATTATAGTATTCTTTTTATTTGTTTTTATTGAGTATATTTCATTAAATTTCTTGTGTTTGCTTGTTTGTTTTATTTTGAGTGAGGGTCACATTCAGTAGTTCCATGAAACTACTCCTAGCTAAGAACTTGGGGGGACATGTGGTCTAGGAATTGAACCCAAGGCCTCACACATAGAAAGTAAGTATTTTAACACTGAACCAAATAACAAGTTCTCCAGTTTATGATTTTTACCATAGTTTGCTTATTGATTTCCCTACCGAAGGACATTTAGGTTATTTCTAGTTTTGAGAAAATACAGATGAAGATCATATAACATACATGTGAAAGTATTTGAATATTCTGTCCCTTGACTAGAATGACTGGTCATATGGTATATGCATTTAAAGCTGCCAAATATTTCACAAAGTGTAGAAAATACAAATAAATATATTTTATATATGTTTCTTAATTTTTCAGTTTAATAATAATGTGTATTTACATATATGCATATGATTTTATACATATAAATCATTAGAGAGAGTATATACACTTTCACACAGAAAGATCAAGAAAAATTTTAAGGAATTGTTTCATCCTGTAAAGGCGGGTGGCAAGTCTAAAATATGTAGGGCACATCAGCAGGACAAAAACTTTGGCAAGGTTTGTATATTGCAGTCTTATGACAAAGTTCCTTCTTTAAGAAACCTGTCGTTTCTCTTAATGTTTTTAATGGATTGGATGAGGCCCATACATATTATTAAAGGTAATATGTTTTATTTTAAGTTAGTTGCATAAGTTAATCACATCTCTAAAAATAGCTTTATATAAAATCATAGTAACATAAAAACTGGTGCTTGACTAACCAACTTGGTATAATAGTCACATTGGCATATTTGGTAAAATGGAAGCAAATATCACCTGGGCTTTGTATAGTCAGAGATAAGATCAGTAGATAATGGAGGAATAAGACAAATCAATAACATTTTTTTCTTGTTATTTGGTGGTGTGGTATGTGCTATGCCTGGGCATATTTGAGGGGCTACTCTTGGCTCTGTTCTCAGGAGAAATCACTGGTTATGATTGGTGGAGCATATGTGATGCCAGGGATAAAATCAGGGTTGGCAGGGTGTAAGGCAAGTGCCTTAATTTCTTTAGTACTTCAATAACATATTTTACTAAATATTCCTGGTTCACACAAAAAAACACTGGTTGCTTAATTGTTCGTTTTCTGGTTAGCTTAGAGCAAGATATTTTGCTTTGTTTAACTGGAGACCAACACTATCTTTGCGTTACATGCTTGCCAGAAAAAGACCTTTGTCTAAAATATTATAAAGGAAAGCAAAAGAAAGAAAACTAGGAGAGAAACAGAAAGGAAAATAAAATGGAAGAGAAAAGGAAAGAAGAGGGAAAAGAACTGTGTGAAATATTCTTTCCAATGTTCTTCATGTTCCCTTGTGTGGGATTGGTTATTTTCTGTTAGAATTCTACCGAATACCCAAAGATACAAAAAAAAAATTCCAACATCTTGAGTCTTTTTTTACTAAGTCCTAGATTTGGTATGCATATGATCTGAAATCCAAATAAAAGTTTATACATCTCTTTTCCTAATATATTGCCAGAGATGAAAACCCTTTTTCACTTTAACTTCTCAATCTGTTTCTTGTTTCAGAGCATCTTACTTTTGAGCTAGCCTCTCAATTTTTATAGATTTTACTTGATTTTAAAATCAGTAAAATTCAACTCAGGATAACTAAAATATAATTTATTATCTCTTTTATCTTCGAAGTTCAGATGGGAAACTTCTAGAACTGCTTGGACTTAGAGACATGAATAATGATGTACACTTTGCTTGCTTTGCTTCTAAGTATTTGCATAATTTCCAACCCAGAATAGATGATTAAGATCTAATATATGAAACTAAAAAAGATGGTGTGTTTTAGAAAGGACCTTGTGAACCATACCAATGAGCCAAATACTATTTACCCAAAAGAAAAGGCAATTATTTTATAAAATGGTAGGAGAACCTAAATTAGACAATGTGAAGGAGGGCATGTTAACCAAAAGATCATGCAAACAGAGGTTAAAATTCAACCTATATAAAATATTCAAACAAAATTGATTCTAATATTGCTGTATTTAATAATCTATCTCTTCTAATTTTGATTATATATATATATTAAGTGAGAGATATGGATCATTTCCTTATTAAAATGAGAAATGCTTCTTAAACAAGGACTTCAAAGTTGAGTTTCATCATCCTCACCCCAATGATAGTTCCTCTGAAATAACTGGTGAAAAATTAACATCTAGCAAAACTTATATAAAGAAACTCAGTCAGAATTTCTATAAATTTGGGTTCATAGAACAGTAAGTACTAGTAGAGAAAAGACCAAAGAAGCAAAAATAACATATCATGTTAGGTGGGCTTAAATAAAATCTTTTATTCAATCAAAATTTATTTATTGCTTTGTATTTTTCACCATTATAAATAGTTTTCTATACATGTTTAAATATATTTTTAATCACATTTTAAAATAATATCTCAGAATAGGTTTCTAAGAACTGGAACGATAGCACAGCAGGTAGAGCATTTGCCTGGCATGAGGCCAACCCAGGTTTGATTCTTTCATCCCTCTCAGAGAGCCCAGCAAACTACCGAGAGTATCCCACCCGTACAGCAGAGCCTGGCAAGCTACCTGTGGCGTAGTCAATATTCCATAAACAGTAACAACAAGTCTTACAATGGAGACGTTACTGGTGCCCGCTTGAGCAAATCGATGAACAACGGGATGACAGTGCTACAGTGCTACAGGTTTCTAAGCAAAAATTTTTGGATCAAAGTATGTGAAATTTTAGTACAAAAGTTATCTATATAACCACTGTATCTTATTTAGCTCACAAGTGGCTTTCTTGTGAATTTGATTTAGGTCTGTATCTAGTCTATTTATTACTACATTTACATTTTTTCCATTAATGTATTCTCCTTACATTCTCAATATTATAATGAACTTTTTGTTATTATGTAACAACAGTGTGCCTCATTTGCCTGACACCAAAAGAGCCCCCAGTACGGCAACGTTTAGAAGGATGTACGTGTCTTTACCAACGAAATGGACTCTCCTTAGAGTCCATTTCGTTGGTAAAGACACATACAGCACACGGTCCAGTCAAGGTCAGACCCAAACACCAGAAGAATCTGCCTCCAGTACTCATCAATACACTGGCTTGGCTCTTCACACACTACCTCTCCATATGCAAGGTTCTGTCCCAATGGAAAACCAGCAGGACCATTCTGTTGTACAGAAGGGAGACATCCACAACATCAGCAACTATCGCCTAATCTGTCTGTTGTCTGTTGTCTACAAGTTGTTCACTTGAGTCATTATGAATAGAATAGACAGAATACTAGACTAAGGACAAGCATGAGAGCAAGCTGAGTTCCAAAAAAGATTCAGCATGATTGACCATACCCACACAGTGACCACGCTCATTGAAGTTTCACGAGAGTTCAAGATGCCACCCTGTCTAACGTTCATCGATTTAAAGAAGGTCTTTGATTCTGTTGATGACTAAAGAGGTAACTGGAGCCCTAGCCAAACAGGGCATTCGAACTCAGTACATGAAGATCCTCCATGAGTTGTATTATGGATTCACCACCAGGATCTCACCATTCTACAAGGGAAGAGAGGGGTTCAGCAAGGTGATACCATTTCACCCAAACTCTTCAGTGCCACCTTTGAGAAAGTCATTCGACGACTGGAATGGGAAGGAATGGTAGTGAAGAGAGATGGTCAGTCGGCAACTGTACCACCTCCGCTTGCTGTTGACATCGTTCTAATAACACCAAACGTTAGCCAAGTGACACAAATGCTGGCTCACTTTGACCGAGAGTGTGGAAAGGTTGGACTGCAGCTGAATCTCACCAAGACAACATTCATGAAAAACCAACTAGTCACTGACGCCCCATTTGCTCTCAATGGAACAAACATCTCCGAATGCAGCAACTATGTTACCTGGGTCGAGAACTCAACATGAGAAATGACTTGGCACCAGAACTGCGCAGGAGGAAGAGAGCAGCGTGGAACACCTTCAAGAGCATCGAAGAAGTAGTTAAGAGGACCACCAGCTCCGGGCACATCTTTTTAACTCCACCGTTCTTCCTGCACTAACATATGCCTCAGGGACCTGGGCCCTATGAAAACAGGACGAGAACGCTATTCTGGTATTCCAAAGAGGACTCAAAAGAGCTATGCTTGTAGTGTCATGTTTTACTCAATTGAGAGAAGGAATCCAGAGTTCTGACCTCCAGTAATGGTCAAGAATCAGGGACGCTGTCTTGTTTGCCAAGCGTCAAAAATCAGATGGGCTGGACATGTAACGTGACTTAGAGACAACAGCTGGACTAGAGCTGTTACTGACTGGATTCCATGGGACATCAAAAGACCTTGTGGCCGCCCACCAACAAGATGGTTAGACTTCTTCATCAAAACCCTGAATGAACGGTTTGAGGCTCTTAATGTTCCTGGAGTGAGTAGATACCATTGGGCTACACTAGCATGGGACAGGGACAAATGGAGACATTATTGGCGCCTGCTCGAACAAATCAAAGATCAACAGGATCACAAGCGATACAAGTGATTATGGGCCAGTATCTTTAAAAGTTATTTTCCACTTTGTTTTGTCAATTTTATTAATAAATATTCCTCCTTCTCTCTTTTTCATATCTAAGGAAAAAATGGGAAGAAAACACGTGATTTCTAGTCATATTTCAAATTGTCACAGTACTATGACTACAACACAATTTTCATCACATGTCACCTTGACTTTCATTTCCAGTAAAAAAGAATAAAGAGGAAAGAAAAAGAAATATACAGTTTTTATAATGGCTTTTTCTTTTTCTGTTCTGTACTTGGGTTTATTTAAAAACCCTTCTCTTTATCTGTTCCCTTAAGAACTTAAAATTATTTTTATAATCAGAAATTAATAAACT